>NW_012120199.1:419946-705157 GCF_000951035.1 Colobus angolensis palliatus | reverse complement strand
CCTGCCAGGAACCCCCTGCCAGGACCAAGTACTCGGCCCACAGGCCCCTGATGCCTGCGTCTAGCAAGGCCTCCAGTGGCATCAGCATCTTCATGTGGAGGAACATGGAACCTTGCTCTGTGGCCGTGTTCCCCTGGTACTCTGTCCCCTTCCTGACCCCTCCCTGTAGCCGCGTGAGGCCCAGCAACCTGCCAGTCACTCAGTGGCCTCCAACCAGACAAAAGAACTGGCCAAGTCAGCAGCTGTTGCTCATGAGCGGCCACCAGGTGGGACAGGGAGTGCTCACCCTGGGTGGCCTCCTGGAACCACCTGCCCTGAAAGCCCAGGGCTTGGACCCCCACACACTTTGGGGGTGGTTGAACATGGTAAGAGCCCACCTCCCACCATGGAGGAGGAGTCCTGGGCCCCTCAGGGGAGCCCCTGCTGGACAGTGACACAGAGAATGACCATGATGATGCCTTCCTCTCTGTCATGTCTCCTGACACCCAGTTGCCTCTAGCACCCAGAATATGTCAGACCCAGCCCCTCAGTGCTCTGCCTGGACTCATCTTCTGAGAAGGATGAATGCAGCCCCAACAAATGGGACAAAGATCACATCTGGAGGCCCGTAAGTGGCGGTCATGATCTTCAGCAAGCAGCACCAAGTCCTGGCGGGGCCCACCAGCATGACCCCAACCAGGACAACCGGACCGTCAGCCAGATCCTGGGTGAGTGGTGGAACATCCTGGGGCTCAATGAGATGCAGAAGTACCATGACCTGGCCTCCCAGGTGAAGGTGGCCCACTTGCAACAAGGACTGAAAGAAGTCCAGCCCGGAGGCCAAGCCCACAAGCCAAGGGCTGGCAGGAGGGCACAAGGGCTCGTGGAAGCAGAGCATGTCAGAGACGGGCACTGCCAATGCCCCTGGGGTGTCCTCTGAGCTCCTGTCAGTTGCAGCCCAGACACTCCAGAGCTGGGATACCAAGGAGCAGCTTCTGTAGGGCAGAACAGTTGCACACAGTCAGGGAATCTGGCTCAGCCTGGCCTGAGCCTTCTCCCACAGTGGAGTACACAGCCTGGACAGCAAGGAAGTGGACCGTCAGGCACTACAGGAACTGACGCAGGTGGTGTCTGGTGCTGCATTGTATCTGGCCCAAAGCCTTCTGCCCAGTATGGAGCTCCAGGCCACTTTGCAGTCCCTGGTGAAGGAGGTGACCAGTGGGCAGCCCTGCTGCTGCCCACTTGAGCTGTTTATTCCTAGCATGTGGCCAGTGAGGACATAGTGAGTGACCAAGAGCACATGGTCATCCATGAGGAGGAAGGGGTGATGATGTCATTGCTGATGATGGCTTCAGCACCACTGACACTGATCTCAAGTTCAAGGAGTGGGTGACCGACTGAGAGTGGGGGCAGCTCTGGGAAAGAGCCAGAGGGCAACAAGGGCTTTGGCGGGAAGGCATTTGCACCTGTCATCCCTTCCTCCTTTATCCCCTGCCACCCCTTGCTGGATCCTGAGCCCCCAGGGCCCCACTGATCCATCTGCAGTTTTTGGCAAAGGCTATGGTCCCGCCCCGTCCTGCTCCTCCACATACTCGGATGCTTCCTCCTCAACCTCGGCAGCCACCTCCTTCTCACTGGGCCACTTTTTCCTATTATTTTCCCCTAGTGTCTACTAGGCTACCTTCCCCACTTTTTCCTATTATTTTCCCCTAGTGTCTATTATTTCCATCTTTGTGTCCATGTGTACTCATTGTTTGCCTCCCACTTACAAATGAGAACATGGCATTTGATTTTCTGTTTTGGAGTTATTTCACTTAGGATGATGGCCTATAGTTGCATTCATGTTGCTGCGAAGGACATGACTTCATTCTTTCTCATGGCTGCATAGTATTATATGGTATATATGTATCACATTTTCTTTATCCAGTCCACAATTGTTGGATACTTTGGTTGATTCCATGACTTCGCTGTTGTGAATGGTACTGTGATAAAGAAGTGCAGGTATCTTTTTTGCATAATGATTTCTTTTACTTTGGTAGATACCCAGTAGTGGGATTCCTGGGTCAAACAGTAATTCTATTTTTAGCTATTTGAGAAATCTCCATACTGTTTTTCATAGAGGCTGTAATTGCATTCCCACCAACAGTGTATATTTGCATTCTCATTGTGGTTTCAGTTTGCGTTTCTCTGATGGTTAGTTATGTGGAGAATTTTTTCATGATTGTTGGCCACATGTATGTCCCCTTTTGAGAAATGTCTGTTTATGTCCTTTGCCCACTTTTTAATGGTGTTGTTTATTTGTTTTCTTGTTGAGTTATTTTAGTTCCTTGTAGATTCTGGAGATAGTCTTTTGTTAGAGGTGTAATTTGAAAATATTTTCTCCCATTCCATAGGTTATCTGTTTACTTTGCTGATTATTTATTTTGCTGTGTAGGCTTTTAGTTTAATTATGTCACATTGGTCTATTTTTGTTTTTGTTGCATTTTCTCCCATTTGGAATGGGAGGAAATATTTGCAAATTATACATATTGTTAGGTACTTTTATCCAGACTACATAAAGAATTTTTACAACTCAGTAATAAAAAGACAAGTAACTCAACTAAAAATGGACAAGGATTTGAACAGATATTTTTCAAAGGATATAGATAAATGGCCATTAAGCACGTGAAAAGATGCTTAATGTCATTAGTCATTTGGGAAATGCAAATCAAAATCACAAAGAGATACCATTTCACACCCTCTAGGACTGTAATCAAAAAAGATAGATAACAAATGTTGGTGAGAATATGGAATAATTGGAACCTTCCTGAACTGCTGATGAGACTATAAAATAGGGCAGCCACTTTGGAAAACAGTCTGGCAGTTCCTGTGGAGTTACCATATGACCCAGCAATTCTACTCATAGGTATGTACCCAAGGGAAATGAAAAGCATGTGCACACACCAAGGCTCATATGCAAATATTCACAGCACCGTTACTTACAATAGCAAAACAGTATAAACAAGGAAAATATCCAGGAACTGCTGAATAGATGAATAATATGTTTAATATCCATCCAATATGATATTACTTGTCAATAAAAAATGATGAAGACTGATGCATGCTACAACATAAACATTGAAAATATTATGCTAAGTTACAGAAGACAAATGCAAAAGACTACCTTTTATATAATTCCATTTACACAAAGTCTCCTGAATAGGCAAGTCTGTAGAGACAGAAAGTAAAGTAGTGGCTGTCCGGGATGGGGTTGTTAGGTGGGAATGAGAACTGACTACTGCTGCATATAATGTTCCCTTTGGAGGTAATAAAAATGTTCTAAAGTTAGATTGTGGTGATGGTTGGACAACTCTGTGAATATACTAAAAACTACTAGACTTAAAATGTAAAACCCTTTAGATGGAGGAATTCTGTGGTATGGAAATATTTCAGCAAGGCTGCTAAAAAACTAAGAGAAGACAGTCAGATGAGGAGGAGGAAAGAGAATGACAAAAGAAAAAAGAGGAGAAAGGGAAGGGAGAAGAGTGTCTGCCTTGTCTTTGCAAAGCCTTGGTAAACCTACCTTCAGATGCCCTTAAGACGGCCCTATAGTGAGAAAGACCAAACTGAAAATCACAGGAGGGGTCAGAACCCCCATGTCGAGGGCATCCAGATTTGCATCACAGCTGTGGAACTTCTACTTCAGCAAACAAAAATCTTTTATTTATTAATCTCTTCTCTTCCCTTTTCTTTCTTTCTTTCTTTCTTTCTTTCTTTCTTTCTTTCTTTCTTTCTTTCTTTCTTTCTTTCTTTCTTTCTTTCTTTTTCTTTCTTTCTTTCTTTCCTTCTTTCTTTCTTCCTTTCTTTCCTCCTCCTTCTCTTTCTTTCTTCTTCTTTTTTCTCTCTCTCTCACTCTCTCCTTCTTTTCTTTTGATTTATTATACAGGCTGCTAGCAAACTTATCTGACCCTTGCCTTCAAGGAAACATTATCATTCTGGACAGGTAATCAACCTATTCTGTGCTCCAGAGTGAGACACCATCACTATCTTCCACGGCTGTTCATATACAAACATCTTTGAGAATGTAACTGGGCAGCTTAGCAGCTGAGCCTTAAACCACACTTTAAAACTTTATTTTTTCCTCTTTCCTCTTCCCCCACCCCGTTGTCTCAAGATATGACTTTGAAACGAGCTGTGTATATGTTCATCTTGAACCACAGCCTCAGAATGTGCTGTAACCTCCACTTCCCATCCTTTTCCATTCTATGCCCCCATGCCTTATGCACACTTATTTACCAAGATGCTTGTTAAGCACACACCATGCTCACCTATCTGGCCATCTATTTTCTTAGAGGCTTCAGGAGTGGGATCCTCATAGGGACTAGACACCTCCGGAATTCTCTCTCCAACAAAAGATTACTTCAAGGTTGGAACCCACTCCCAGATGAAGAGTGATATAAGATTAACTGTGATTAATTTATAACCTGGTAGGATCCACGATGATGACAGTCCCTTCACCAAATTGAACAATAATTCAAGATGAGCCATTGGAGTGGGTCTTGCTGCCTGGCACCTCCTAATCACCAACCCTAACTCCTACCCCTCACCTCTTCTGCATTCCAAACCCTTTCTTAAAAAACCCCTGCATTCCCTCTACAACTCATTGTTATTTTAACTTCTTTGTACAAGCAGCTAGCAACCCGACCCTTTTGTAGGTCACAAGAAGACCATCCAGAACAAAGCCTCTGCTTGCGAGACATACAGAAACGCAAGACACCCCTGGAGAATTCTCTCCTGGAAGGGCTTTCAGGCTACCCATTTCTTGACTGAATGAGCTTTGGTAGTTTGTGTCTCTCAAGCACTGTGTCCACTTTACATAAATTGCCAAATTGATTGTTATACTATTGCTCATGTACACTAAAAATAAAATCCTATGTCCCCCACTGACTGCATGGACCCCCCTGTTGGCCAAAGGAGACTCCAGATAAACCTCAGAAAACTGAGTTCCCAGTCTCCATGGGAAGGGAAGTCGAACACACCTTTTTACCTGCCGTCCCTTTTGGAGTTTAGGCACAACACCTGAGCAGCATTAGTGTTAAAGCAGAGATCTGAACACTGACAGAACACACTCTGTATGTGAATAAGACACCAAATTAAAAATAAGATCTAAGGCCAGGTGACGCAAGGGTTGTCATCTGCAGGCTGTCAATCTTGCTACATGGCATCTTTATCTTAATGTAAAACATTCCTTTCTGCTGACTCCAACTTTTAGTCAGAACCTTACTTCTTTAATCAATTGCAAACTAAGGAATCTCTGAATCCTGCCTCTTCCGCTGAACCAATGCATATCTTCCATGAGTTGATGTGTATCTTTGCCTATAACTCCTGCTTCCCTGAAATGTATAAAACCAAACTGTAATCCAATTACTGTGGACACACTTTTTCAGGACTCTTTGAGATTGTGTTTCCCCAGGTTGTGGTCACTGGTGTTGGCGCAGAATTCCCTCTTTAAAATGTTTTACAGAGTTTGGCTTTTCCATTATCACTCATAATACTTTCTTTTAATATCTGAATTTGTAATGATGATATATTGCTTATTCCTAATATTGGTAACTTATGTCTTCTCTACTTTCTCCTGATCAGTCTTGTTAGAGGTTTATTAATTTTATTCATGTGCTTTAAAAAAGCACATGAGAATTTTTAAAAGCACATGATCTCATTGACCATATTTTTTTCTGTCTATTCCATTGATTTCCACTCTAATTTTTATTATTTTTTTTCTTCTGCTTAGTTTGGGTTTAATTTGTTCTTTTTTCCCTAGGATCTTAAAGTGAGTTGGACCCATGATTTCCTCTAATACAAGTGTTTAATGTTATGAATGTGCCCTAGAGGGCAATGCTACTTTAAGAGCATCCCACAATTTTTGTGTGTTTTCTTTAAATTTTCATTTAGACTGATTTCTAATTTCTTTTTTATATTTATTCTTTAATCCTATGTGTTATTTAGACTTGTGCTATTTAGCCGTGTGCAGTGGCTCAGGCCTGTAATCCCAGCACTTTGGGAGGACAAGGCGGGTGGATCACCTGAGGTCAGGAATTCAAGACTAGCCTGGCCAACATGGTGAAACCCCGTCTCTACTAACAAATACAAAAATTCGCCGTGCGTGGTGGTGCATGCCTGTAAATCCCAGCTACTAGGGAGGCTGAGGCACAAGAATTGCTTGAACCTGAGAGGCAGAGGTTGCGGTGAGCCAAGATCATAACACTGCACTCCAGGCTGGGCCACAGAGCAAGGCTCTGTCCCAAATAAAAATAAAAAAATAAAAAAATAAAAAAATAAGAAAGAAATGTGCTATTTTACTTCCAAATATTTGGAGATTATCCAGATAACTTTCATTATTTGAGATTTTATTATTTTTAAGCTTTATTGAATATGTTTAGATATA
Organism: Colobus angolensis palliatus; assembly: GCF_000951035.1. Classification (NCBI taxonomy): domain Eukaryota; kingdom Metazoa; phylum Chordata; class Mammalia; order Primates; family Cercopithecidae; genus Colobus; species Colobus angolensis. The sequence goes on along the minus strand of NW_012120199.1, from coordinate 698,754 downwards.
CAAAGAATTGCACATATTTAATGTAAACATTTTGATGAGTTTGAACATACGTGTTCAAACCCATAATACCATCACCATAATCAAGCTGAGAGGTGACAACGTGCTAGCAGCTCTCGCTTGCTCTCAGAGCCTCCTCTGCCTAGGTGTCCGCTCTGGCCGTTCTCGAGGAGCCCTTTAGCCCGCCGCTGAGCCGTGGGGGACCCCCTTTGGGGCTGGCCGAGGCTGCAGCCAGCTCCCTCTGTTCGCAGGGAGGATGGGGAGGCGTGGGCAGGAGCCAGGGCTGCGTGGCACTCTCCGGCTGGCCCGGTTCCGGGTAGGTGCGCTCAGTGGGCCCTGCACTCAGTGCAGCCGGCTGGCACCTGCTAAGCTCGATCGGAGTAGGAGCTCCCTCTGGGCTGCCAGAGTGCTCGGCAAAGTCCCGCAGGGAGTGCCATTGAGAGGTGAAGCCTGCTGGGCTTCTGGATCCGGTGGGGACTTGGAGAACTTTTTTGTCTGGCTAAAGGATTGTAAACGCACCAATCAGCACTCTGTGTCTAGCTCAAGGTTGGTAAATGCACCAGTCAGCACCCAGTCAAAATGGACCAATCAGCTCTCTGTAAGATGGGCCAATCAGCTCTTGGTAAAGTGGACCAATCAGCAGGATGTGGGTGGGGTCAGCTAAAGGAATAAAAGCAGGCTGCCCGCGCTAGGAGTGGCAACCTGCTGTGTTCCTTTTCATGCTGTGTAGTGTTTGTGGTTTTGCTCTTTGCAATAAATCTTGCTGCTGCTCACTCTTTGGATTGGCGCCACATTTAAAAGCTGTAGTACTCCCTGCCAAGGTCTGCGGCTGTGGCTGCGGCTCCGGCTCCATTCCTGAAGTCAGCGAGACCACGAACCCACCAGAAGGAAGAAACTCCTGACAGTCTGAATATCAGAAGGAACGAACTCTGGACACCATCTTTAAGAGCTGTAACACTGAGGGCGAGGGTCCGCGGCTTTATTCTTGAAGTCAGCGAGACCAAGAACCCACGAATTCTGGGCACAAAGGTACTAAACATATTCATCACTTTCAAAAATCTTTTGTTTCTTTGTATGTATGTTTTAATCTTTAATATATTGTTGATTTCTAGTTTAATTACATTGTATTTGAGTGACGTATTTGGTAGAATTTGGGTTTATAAAAATTTACCAGTACTTGCTTTATGACCCAGAATATGGTTTATTCTGGGTATACTTCAAAAGAGTGTATATTTTGCTATTGTTGCATGGAGAGGTCTATAAATGTCAATTAGGTCAGATTGGATAAAAATGCTGTTCAAGTTTTTTTACATTCCTATTGATTACTGTCATTTGTCCTTTTGATTATTGAGAGAATGGTGTTGACATCTCTGACTGTAATTACTGTTTTGCCTGTTCTTTATGTGTTATCAGGTTTTGCTTCATGTAATTTGAAACTCTAGGAATATAAACATTAAGATCGTTATGTCCCCTTGTTTGGTTTTTGTTTTTGTTATTTTTTAGGTTTTTTTTTTTTTTTTTTGAGATGGAGTTTCGCTCTTGTTGCCCAGGCTGGAGAGCAATGGCGGGATATCTTGGTTTACCACAGCCTCCGCCTCCTGGGTTCAAGGATTCTCCTGCCTCAGCCTCCCGAGTAATGGGATTACAGGCATGTGCCACCGCGCCTGGCTAATTTTGTATTTTTAGTAGAGACAAGGTTTCTCCATGTTGGTCAGGGCGGTCTTGAATTCCTGACCTCAGGTGATCCGCCCACCTCGGTCTCCCAAAGTACTGGGATTACAGGTGTGAGCCACCACACCCAGCAATGTTTTTATTGTTTGTTGAGAAAGAGTCTTGCTCTTTCCCCGAGACTGGAATGCAGTGACATGATTTCGCCTCACTGCAAACTCTGTTTCCCAGATCAAGTGATTATTGTGCCTCAGCCACCTGAATAGCTGAGATTACAGGCGTAATGCCTGCCTGAATTTTATATTTTTTAGTAGAGACGGAATTTTGCCATGTTGGCTGGGCTGGTCTTGAACTCCTTGGTCTTAAGTGATCCACTCGCCTCAGCCTCCCAAAGTGCTGGGATTGCAGGCGTGAGCCACCACACCTAGCCCTCCTCTTGTTGAATTCACACTTTTGTCATTATAAGTCACTCTTTGTTCTTCGCATTATTTCCCCTGAAAGTTCTCAGATAATATTTTAAATGACAGCCTCTACAGCTTTCGTTTGATTACTGTTACTGTATCTATTTCCATCGTTTTAGTCTGTGTCTTTATATTTAGCATAGGTTTTTCATAGGCTGCACACGGTTGTGTCTGCCTTTTAAAAAATTCAGTCTGAAAACTTTTGCCTTTTAATTGGTACATTTGGCTCATTTACAGTGTGAAAGGAAAATCTTGGTACTCCAAAAATCACTAAGCTAAAGGGAGAAGTCAAGCTGGGAACTTCTTAGGGCAAACCTGCCTCTCCTTCTATTCGAAGTCAACCCTCTGCTCATTGAGTAAATGCATGTTTGATTGCGTCCCTTTGAAAGGCTAATTAGAAACTCAAAAGAATGCTACCCTTTGTCTTTCACCTACCTGTAACCTGGAAGCCTCTTCCCAGCTTCCATTTGTCCTGTCTTTCCAGATGGAACCAATCTACTTCTTACATATATTGATTTAGTCATGTCTGACTAAAATGTATAAAACCAAGCTGTACACCAACCACCTTGGGCACATGTTGTCAGGACCTCCTGAGGCTGTGTCACAGGTGCGCATCCTCAACCTTGGCAAAATAAACTTTCTAAATTACCTGAGACCTGTCTCAGATGTTTGGGGTTCACATTTTGGTAACCACTGAGGGATTCTGAGTGAAGATGCCTCTGGCCTTTGACAAATCTCCTGTTGGTTCTTGGTATCAATTTGACTTATCTATATGGCTCAAACCAATAAGACAATTTGCTGAGGCCTGGAAGTACCCACTCCGGAGAATTCCTCATCTCCCAAAATTTGGTCAAGATCTAAAGTTTATTTTGCTGTACGACTCCCACTTTGAGTTTTACTTGCTTCTAACACAAGGAAGGCAAGTTTTCCTGCTCTGATGTTGAAGGAAAGCTTCTGGGCCCTATGGAGTTTGAGCTCTCGTCCAACAGGGAAGACAAGTTTAAGTTTTTTGCTGCGTCTAGAATGGTGGAGAGCAGTCTTCCGCCTGAGACCTGTCCCTAGGTAAGTAACTGAATTGGGATTTATCTTGGCTAAAGTTTAATTTCTCCTTACTGTTAGAGTGCTCAGTAATAGCATAAGTTGTGTGATCGTTTGTTTTGCTTAACTGTTTTTTTTTTGTTGCTGTTGGTTGTTTGTTTTCTGTTGCTGCTGTTTCAGTCTTTCTCCCATTGAGTTTGACCAACTCTATTTGACTTGATCAAATCTGAAGGAAAGTTCCAAATTATGGGAATGAGGCCTCCAAAGTGGCTAAATTCCCATTCACACACACAAAAAGGTAGTGAGGTGGGGGGAGAAAGATGGCCAGCAAAAGGCAAAAAAAAAGGAAAGGTTTTTTGATTTGAATACTTAAGGGCATTTATTAATGTAACGAGGCCACCTTTTTGCTAGCCAGGCCAAACAGAAAGAGCAGTGGCTGTCGCCCTGCACTGCGGTTCCATAGCTAAAGTTCTGCCTTCTCTTTTCACCACAGGAGCCTGGATTTGGTTCCCAAATTAAGCCCTTTCTCATTTGATACTTCGTACTTCTGAAATAGCAGCAATTTGTCCTAGCAGAAATATGGTAATGAGATTTTAAAAGATTTTTTTAAAGGAGCTCAATTGGACTAAAGGTCAGCTTAATTAAAAGCTAACATCCAAGATTTGTGTGTTGTGTTTGTACTTAAAAGACTTTCATGTTTTTGTTTTTGTTTTTTTCTCCTAGGACCTTTTTTTTTTTCAGCAGAAGTTTTTTCTTCTCAGTTGAATGAATTCTGTTTTCTTCATTTACTTCCCTTTCTTTTGCACCCTCTGTTGCATGAGGGGCCTAAAATAGTTTTAGTAGACTGGGATTCCTTAAAGAAAATAGAAAAGGTGCCAGACTCCCTTTTGGGGAGAAACCTCTGTTTTCCTTTATGGAATCCCAAGAGTGTAAATAGACAAGTTCATCTTAGCTCTTAAACAGCTTGCTTTTGTATTGTGTTACATGATTTTTACTAAAATAGTTATTGCAACAGAGACTACTGTTGTGTTTTTAAGGAATAGTGTAGTTTAGACACTTATAAATGTTTTTGTTTTAAAAAATTTTTAAGTGCACTGTAAAAGCATTGTGTGGTCTAGCCTCATAACAATTCTCCCTTTTTGGAGACTCAGGATTCCAGTGTCGGCTCTGCCCAGAGCTCAGAGATCCTTAAAATATACGTAGTCTCTATCTAAATAAATTAGTCTCCTTAGACAATCCTATGATAGATTTCTATAATTTTATGTTTGATTTGGCATCCATCTGTAATCTCCCTCTAGCACCACCAGACTTTTTCTCTCTGTATCTTGAGATGTAAATTTTGCTGATTTTTCACCTTCGAATTATTTCCTTCAATATGCAGACTTAGGGCTATTTAGCTGACAACTGCCAGAGTAATGAAACAGGTTTCATAAAGTCAAGAGTTTGCAGGTCTAAGATAGGGGAAAAAAAAAAGAAGGTCTTACGAATCTATAAGATGTACTTCTACTGCTATGCCTAATACTGTTACCGGTGGAGGGTCTTGGCTACAAGTTGTCCAGGTCCTTGGCATTTTGAACAAAGAATTGAACAAAACTCACAAAGTAGCAGAGGAATGAAATGCAACAACACAGCAGTGAAAGCAGGAATTTATTAAAGTGAGAAAGCACTCCACAGGGTGAGAGTGGGCCCCAGAATCCAGCTCAAGGACTCAGTTACAAATTGTTTTGGGCTTTAAGTACCCCATTTGAGTTGTTTTTTTTTTTTTTTTCCCTCTGAGAGTTTTGCTCTTTTGCCCAGGCTGGAGCGCAGTGGCCTGATCTCAGCTAACTGCAACCTCTGCCTTCCGGGTTCAAGTGATTCTCCTCCCTCAGCCTCCTGAGTAGCTGGGATTACAGGCGCCTGCCACCACACCTGGCTAATTTTTGTAGTTTTAGTAGAGATGGGGTTTCACCATATTGGCCAGGTTGGTCTCAAATTCTTGACCTCGTGATCTGCTTGCCTCGGCATCCCAAAGTGCTGGGATTACAGGCTTGAACCGCTGTGCCTGGCCCATTTGAGGTTCTTATTGGCTACCGCTTACCTGGATTTGGTCTGTGGTTAATTTAAGACTGAGGTGAATTAGCGCCCTGTGCAGATGAAGGGATGGTCCCCACTTGGCCCATAGCCAACCCAAGGCACCCTCCTTTTCCCCCTGAGATGTGGTGGAAGGGGGAGGGCTGTAGCAAGAGTAGCCTTTGATCCTTTGTTACCTGGGGTGGGAGACAGGGTATTTCTCTTTTGAGTTTAACTGTAGGAAGTTTGTGTTGACCTTAGGCTCCCTGCCCACAGACCCAGGTGTTTTCCTTTTTATCCAGCTTTGGGAAGTCAGCTTGAATGGGCCTTAGATTCCCTGCCCCCAGGCCTTGGTGTTTTTTCTTTGAGGAAGTCAGCACAAATGGGCCTTATGTTCCCTTTCTCCTACTGTATTCTCCTGACTCAATAGTCTTATGTATTTATGTGTTTGTACACAATGTTTCACTACTAAAAAGATATAAAAGGGCTCTAATTAGTTGATGTAAAGAAAAATAAAGCACTTAGGTGGCTGGCGGCAAGATGACGGAATAGGAGCAGCTCTGGTCTGCAGCTCCCAGCAAGATCAATGCAAAAGGCAGGTGATTTCTGCATTTCCAGCTGAGGTACCCGGCTCATCTCACTGGGACTGGTTAGACAGTGGGTGTAGCCCATGGAGGGTTAGCTGAAGCAGGATGGGGCATCACCTCACCCAGGAAGCACAGGGGTCATGGAACTCCCTCCTCCAGCAAAGGGAAGCTGTGAGGGGCCATGCCATGAGGGATGTTGCATTCCGGCCTAGATACTATGCTTTTCCCACAGTCTTTGTAACTCGCAGACCAGGAGATTCCCTCAGGTACCTACACAACCGGGACCCTGGGTTTCAAGCACAAAACTGGGAGGCCATTTGGGCAGTAACCAAACTAGCTGCAGGAGTTTTTTTCATACCCCAGTGGTGGTTAGAACACCAGCAAGACAGAACTGTTTACGCCCCTGGAAAGGGCACTAAAGCCAGGGAGCCAAGTGGTCTAGCTCAGTGGATCCCACCCCTATGGAGCCCAGCAAGCTGAGAACCACTGGATTGAAATTCTCACTGCCAGCACAGCAGTCTGAAGTCGACCTGGGATGCTAGAACTTGGTGGGGTAAGGGGCGTCTGCCATTACTGAGGCGTGAGTAGGCAGTTTTCCCCTCATAGTGTAAAAAAAGCCGCTGGGAAGTTCGAACTGGGCAGAGCCCACCACAGCATGGCAAGGCTGCTGTAGCCCGGTTGCCTCTTTAGATTTCTCCTCTCTGGGAAGGGCATCTCTGAAAGAAAGGCAGCAGCCCCAGTCAGGGGTTTATAGATAAAACTCCCATCTCCCTGGGACAGAGCACCAGGGGGAAGGGGCAGCTGTGGGCTCAGCTTCAGCAGAGTTAAATGTTCCTGCCTGCTGGCTCTGAAGAGAGCGGCAGATCTCCCAGGACAGTGCTCGAGCTCTGCTAACGGACAGACTGCCTCCTCAAGTGTGTCCCTGACTCCCATGCCTCCTGACGAGGAGACACCTCCCAGCAGGCGTTGACAGACACCTCATACAGGAGAGCTCTGACTGGCATCTGGTGGGTGCCCCTCTGGAACAAAGCTTCCAGAGGAGGGAACAGGCAACAATCTTAGCAGTTTTGCAGCCTCTGCTGGTGATACCCAGCGTCTGGAGGGGGCCTCCAGCAAACTCCAGCAGACCTTCGGCAGAGGGGCTTGACTGCTACAAGGAAAACTAACAGAGAGGAATGACATCAACATCAACAAAAAGGACATCCACACAAAAGCCCCATCTGAAGGTCACCAACATTAAAAGCCAAAGGTAGATAAATCCACAAAGATGAGAAAAAACCAGCACAGAAAGGCTGAAAATTCCAAAAACCAGAACGCCTCTTCTGCTCCAAAGGATCACAGTTCTTCACCAGCAGGGGAACAAAACTAGACGGAGAATGAGTTTAATGAATTGACAGAAGTAGGCTTCAGAAGGTGGGTGATAACAAACTCCCCTGAACTAAAGGAGAATGTTCTAACTCAATGCAAGGAAGCTAAGAACCTTGAAAAAAGGTTAGAGGAATTGCTAACTAGAATAACCAGTTTAGAGAAGAACATAAATGACCTGATAAGCTGAAAAACACAGCACGAGAACTTCGTGAAACATACCTAAGTATCAATAGCCGAATCAATCAAGTGGAAAAAAGGATATCAGAGATTGAAGATCAACTTAATGAAATGAAGCATAAAGACAAGATTAGACAAAAAAGAATGAAAAGGAAAGAACAAAGCCTTCAGGTAATACAGGACTATGTGAAAGGACCAAACCTACATTTGATTGGTGTGCCTGAAAGTAAAAGGGAGAATGGAACCAATTTGGAAAACAGTGTTCAGGATATTATCCAGGAGAACTTCCCCAACCTACCAACATTCAAATTCAGGAAATAAGAGAAAACCACAAAGAGACTCCTCGAAAAGAGCAAACCCAAGACACAATAGTCAGATTCACCAAAATTGAAATGAAGGAAAAAATGTTAAGGGCAGCCAGAGAGAAAGGTCAGGTTACCCACAAAGGGAAGCTGATTAGACTAACAGCGGATCTGTCTGCAGAAACCCTGTAAGCCAAAACAGAGTGGGGACCAATATTCAACATTCTTAAAACAAATAATTTTCAAGCCAGAATTTCATATCCAGCCAAACTAAGCTTTGTAAGTGAAGGAAAAATAAAATCCTTTCTAGACAAGCAAATGCTGAGAGGTTTTGTCACTACCAGACCTGTCTTACAAGAGCTCCTGAAGAGAGCACTAAATATGGAAAGAAGAAACCGCTACCAGCCACTGCAAAAACATGCCAAATTGTAAAGACCATTGATACTATGAAGAAACTGCATCAACTAACAGGCAAAATAACCAGCCAGCAGCATAATGATAGGATCAAATTCACACTAAACAATACTGACCTTAAATGTAAACAGGATAAATGCCCCAATTAAAAGATACAGACTGGCAAATTGGATAAAGAGTCAAGACCTATCAGTGTGCTATATTCAGGAGACCCATCTCATGTGCAAAGGCACATAGGCTCAAAATAAAGGGGTGGAGGAATGTTTACCAAGCAAATGGAAAGCAAAAAGAAAGAGGGGTTGCAATCCTAGTCTCTGATAAAACAGACTTCAAGCCAACAAAGATCAAGAAAGACAAAGGGGAGGGCATTATATAATGGTAAAGGGATCAATGCAGCAAGAAGAGCTAACTATCCTAATATATAAGCACCCAATACAGGAGAATGCAGATTCATAAAGCAAGTTCTTAGAGACTTACAAAGAGACTTAAACTCCCACACAGTAACAGTGGGAGAAGTTAACACCCCACTGTCAATATTAGATCAACAAGTACTATCAAGGATATTCAGGACTTGAACTCAGCTCTGGACCAAGTGGACCTAGTAGACATCTACAGAACTCTACACCCCAAATCAAAAGAATATACATTCTTCTCAGCACCACATCACACTTACTCTAAAACTGACCATATAATCGGAAGTAAAACACTCCTCAGCAAATGCAAAGGAGTGGAAATCATAACAACAGTCTCTCAGACCACAGTGCAATCAAATTAGAACTCAGGATTAAGAAACTCACTCGAAACTACACAGCTACATGGAAACTGAACAACCTGCTCCTGAATGACTACTGGGTAAATAATGAAATTAAGGCAGAAATAAATAAAAACTGAGAACAAAGATAAAATGTACCTGAATCTCTTGGACACAACTACAGCAGTGTTTAGAGGGAAATTTGTAGCACTAAATGTCCACAAGAGAAAGCAGGAAAGATCTAAAATTGACATCCTAACATCACATTTAAAAGAACAAGAGAAGCAAGAGCAAATAAATTCAAAAGCTAGCAGAAGACAAGAAATAACTAAGATCAGAGCAGAAATGAAGGAGATAGAGACACAAAAAACCCTTCACAAAATCAGTGAATCCAGGAGCTGGTTTTTTGAAAAGATTAACAAAATACATAGACCATGGACCAGACTAATAAAGAAGAAAAGAGAAGAATCAAATAGACACAATAAAAAATTATTTGATTAAAGGGGGTATCTCCACTGATACCACAGAAATACAAACTACCATCAGAGAATACTATAAACACCTCTTTGCAAATAAACTAGTTAATCTAGAAGAAATTGATAAATTCCTGGACACATATACCCTTCCAAGGCTAAGGTAGGAAGAAATTGAATTCCTGAGTAGACCAATAACAAGTTCTGAAATTGAGGCAATGATTAATAGTCTACCAATCAGAAAAGCCCAGGACCAGATGGATCCACAGCTGAATTCTACCAGAGGCATAAAGAGGAGCTGGTACCATTCTTTAGGAAATTATTTCAAATAATAGAAAAAGAGGGACTCCTCCCTAATTCATTTTATGAGGCCAGCATCATCCTTACACTGAAACCTGGCAGAAATGCAACAAAAGAAAATTTCAGGCCAATATCTCTGATGAACATCGATGCAAAAATCCTCAATAAAATATTGGCAAACTGAATCTAGCAGCACATCACAAAGCTTATCCACCACGATCAAGTTGGCTTCATCCCTGGGATGCAAAGCTGGTTCAACATTCACAAATTAATCAATGTAATCCATCACATAAACAGAACCAATGATAAAAATACACATGATTGTCTCAATAGATGCAGAAAGGCCTTTGATAAAATTCAATACCCTTTTATCCTAAAAACTCTCAATAAACTAGGTATCAATGGACTGTATCTCAAAATAACAAGAGCTATTTTATGACAAATTCACAGCCAATATCATACTGAATGTGCAAAATCTGGAAGTGTTCCCTTTGAAAACCAGCAGAAGACAAGGATGCCCTCTCTTACTACTCCTACTCAACACAGTTTTGGAAGTTCTGGCCAGGGCAATCAGAGAAGAGGAAGAAATAAAGCATATTCAAATAGGAAGAGAGGAAGTCAAATTGTCCCTGTTTGTAGATGACATGATTATATAGTTAGAAAATCTTACTCTCTCAGCCCAAAATCTCCTTAAGCTGATAAGCAACTTCAGCATAGTCTCAGGATACAAAATCAATGTGCAAAACTCACAAGTATTCCTTATTCCTATACACCAATAATAGAGAGCCAAACCCGTGAGTGAACTCCCATTCACAATTGCTACAAAAAGAATAAAATACCTAGGAATACAACTTACAAGCGACGTGAAGGACTTCTTCAAGAAGAATTACAAACCACTGCTCAAGGAAGTAAGAGAGGACACAAACAAATGGAAAAACATACCATGCTCATGGATAGAAAGAATCAATATTGTGAAAATTGCCATGCTCCCCAAAGTAACTTATGGATTCAATGCTATCACCATCAAGCTACCATTGACTTTCTTCACAGAATTAGAAAAACTACTTTAAACTTCATATGGAACCAAGAAACAGCCAGTATAGCCAAGACAGTCCTAAGCAAAAAGAACAAAACTGGAGGCATCATGCTACCTGACTTCACCTGTTACAAGTCTACAATAACCAAAACAGTGTGATACTGGTATCAAAATATATAGACTAATGGAACAGAACTGAGGCCTCAGAAGTAATGCCACACATCTACAACCATCTGATCTTTGAGAAACCTGACAAAAATAAGCAATGGGGAGAGGATTCCCTATTTAATAAGTGGTATTGGGAAAACTGGCTAGCCATATGCAGAAAACTGAAACTGAACTTCTTCCTTGCACTTTATAGGAAAATTAACTCAAGATAAATTAAAGATTTAAACATTAAAACCGTAAAAACCTGAGAAGAAAGCCTGGGCAATAACATTCAGGACATAGGCATGGGCAAAGGCTTCATGAGTAAAACACCAAAAGCAATGGCAACAAAAGCCAAAATTGATGAATGGAATTTAATTAAAGAACTTTTCTGCACAGCAAAAGAAACTATCATCAGGTTGAACAGGTAACCTACAGAATGGGAGAACATTTTTGCATTCTGTCCATATGGCAAAGGGCTAATATCCAGAATCTACAATGAACTTAAATTTACAAGAAAAAAAACTCCCATCAAAAAGCGGGCAAAGGGTATCAACAGACACTTCTCAAAAGAAGACATCTATGTGGCCAACAAACATATAAGAAAAAGCTCATCATCACTGGTCATTCAAGTTTCATGCAAATGAAACTTGAGTGATTACACCAATCCCTCATTTTTGGAGTTGGTAAACTCAAGCAGAATTACCTTATGATTTAGCAGTGCCTTACTCTTGGGGTAGTTTTTAGCAATGCCTTAGTCTTGGGGTAGATTTTGCTTGTCTGGTGGTGTTTACTGGTGATCTTCTGTGTTTGATACCGATTCTTTAAATCAGAAAGTATCTGAGACAGGTCTCAATCAATTTAGAAGTTTATTTTGACAGTTAAAGACATGCCCAGAAGAAATAAACATGGAATCACAGCAACAGTCTATGGTCTGTGCCTTTCTTCAAAGACGATTCTGAGGGCTTCAGTATTTAAAGAGAAAAAGTGGGCTGGAGCAGAGAGGGAGAGGGGATGGTCACATTATTGAATGCATGTGTTGTAAGAGGAAAGGAGCAGGTAGGGGAATAGTCAATCATGTATTCTTATGCTCAGTAAATCAGCTCTTTACATAAGATAATGTGAACATATAGTAGCTACCTGTGGAGATACTTAACCTTTAATCTGTAGCTTTCTGCTTAGGAACAGGAGGAAAGGCAGCTTCTTGCAAGACTCAGCTTTCAGTTTAATTTTTTTTCTTTTGGTATAGTGAATTGAGGTTCCAAGTTTTTAGTTTCCTTTCACAATCCTCGACCTATTCTGGTTCATGCAGAACCATTTCTTTCCGTGGACCTGAGAAATATATAAACTGTAGAAAAGCCTCAATATCTGTCTTCAGTTGTTTCCAGTTAGCAGCTATAAAACCATTTTCAGCACATCCTGCTGAAGGCAGTGGCATGAGCTCTGTGGAAGCGTGGTAGACTTCACAGGGATGCTTCACCCCAGGTGGGAGGACATAGCAGGACCTCTGGGAGGCATCTGCCATTCAATTAGCTTGCCCTGAAAATGCTGAGATGCTGGATCATAATCTGTGCTTCAAGTGCATCTTGTAAGCAATGATGTGGCCATCTGCTCCATTTCCCAAGCCCTATTTTAATTCTGGTTAGTTACTGCAAGTAATTGTACAATTATAGAAGGTAGCCCTGTCTGTCAGTGTCTACTCAGTAAATATGTGAGCAGATTGGGTTTTGTATTTTAACTACTTCACACTCAGAGTTTCTAATGTACAACTGAAATTCTATGCACTGCGTATTCTCTGTAACTTCTGTCTGACTCTATATACATTAAAACACATGATCAAGACCCTGATAGAAGAAAAACTTCAGCCAAATTAAATTTAAAGGAGTTTAACTGAGCAATGAATGATTCACAAATGGGGCAGCCTCCTGAGCCAGAATAGGCTCAGACTTTGGTGCAGCCCTGTGGTGGAAGAAGATTTATGACAGAAAAAGGAAAGTGATGTACAGAAAACGGAAGCGAGGTACAGAAACAGCTTGTCATTTGCTTATTTGAACAGAGTTCGAACAGCTGGCTACATTTGATTGGCCAAAACTCCATGATTGGCACAAGGAGGTGTCTGGTGACACCTTCGCTTGTTATAGCTCATGATGTGCAGAAAAACTTTTAGGCTGAACTTAAAATACGTAAGGAGGCAGCTTTAGGCTAAACTTGATTTAAAAACGCTAAATACTTTAGTCAGGGCACAACTGAAAAAATTTCTTGATATCTTTACTACTTTCTTGTTACAATCACTTAATGATTATTTTTATAAAAACTTTTTACCAAGCTATAAAATGAAATTTATCCTTCTGTGGAAACTAGTCTTCTGCCTGTTGGTAGTTTAATGATAACGCAACCAAGGAGCTGTTTGAATGCTCCTCTATGACAAAGTTGGCTACAGTAAGATAACAAGCACACAGCATCATAAGTCACACACTACAAGGACCTGTCATTTAGTTTGACACAGCAGGATCACTTGCAGCTCATTAAGCTTTTCTCAGCACTGCTTTTCTACAGCTTCTTCCTGCTGTTATATTCTTCTGCTCACCCTCCTCCACTTTAGGTGCTCCGAATTTTTCTGTTCCCCATTGACAAAAGTAGTTGACTTTCTTTTTTTTTTTTAATTTTGAGACAGAGTCTCACTTTGTCATCCAGGCTGGAGGGCAGTGGCACAATCTCGGCTCACTGCAACCTCTACCTCCTGGGTTCAAGTGATTCTCCTGCCACAGCCTCCGGAGTAGCTGGGATTACAGGCGTGCACCACCACCCCTGACTAATTTTTGTATTTTTAGTAGAGACGGGGTTTTGCCATGTTGGCTAGGCTGATCTCAAACTTCTGACCTCAAGTGATCCGCCTGCCTCAGCTTCCCACAATGCTGGGATTACAGGCATAAGCTGCCACACCCAGCCTGAAGAGAAGGCTTGATTTGCTGCTGCTACTTCTGCCATACAATAGCATGCTTAAATTTCAATCACTAACTTAACAGTGAACTAGCTTAACAGTCAACATTCAGGAAGGTTTTTTTTTTTTTTTTTTTAAACTCTATTAGGACTCTGAAATCACAATGGGCTTATTAATGAGTGCAATCTCTAGGACGAACTAGAGAAAACTTTTCGGGAGTCCAAGGCATCACCTGAGAAGATGCCCCACTCTTCCAGAGTTAAGGTGGAGTGGAGTGGTTTGCAGGAGCTGTGGGAGGAAAGAGAAGACCTCAAACAAGTGTCTGCCAAGGCAGCAGCTGCACACCAAAGCCAGAGAGCCTCTCAGCCAACCATTTGCTCTCTAGTCTCCTAGGGACAATCTGTCACTCCTTAGCCATCTCCAGTTATTTCCCAGCATCTCTATTGCTTCCTGGGGGTTGTGGGTGGAATCTTTGTGCTAGAGTTGTTTCTTTTTTTTTTTTTGGTTGGTTGGTTTGTTTTTAGATGGAGTCTTGCTCTGTTGCCCAGGCTGGAGTGCAGTGGTGTGATCTTAGCTCACTGCAACCTCCACTTCCTGGGTTCAAGCAGTTCTCCTGCCTCAGCCTCCCGAGTAGCTAGGATTACAGGAGTGTGCCTCCATAGAGACAGGGTTTCACCATGTTGACCAGGCTGGTCTCAAACTCCTGACTTCATGATTCACCCGTGGCGTTGGCCTCCCAAAGTATTGGGGTTACAGGCATGAGCCACTGCACTTGGCCTGTGTAGGAGTTTTTGTGAGTAGTTTTGCTAACAATTTTAAAAGATGGTAAATTGAATAAAGTAGAAGAATTCCTAAACTAGATATTTAGGACTTGTAGGTCAGTGTTATAGATAAAATGTAAGTTCTCTTACATTTAAGAGAACTAATAACTTAAGATTTCAAATTAAGAAACACAGAGATTTGTGGATATCAGAAAGGCAAACTCGACTTCCTCAAAACACCTCATATCTTTATAGGAAATTTAAATTTCTAAGCTAAATTTTTGACTTTCTGTCTTTAAAATATATCCAATGCACAAAATTATTTTATACTAATTTGTTTAGATGATCTTTTTCTTTTTCATGAACAAGACTTGTTAATCTCATTATATATACATGATAAAAATCAAAGATTACTCATAATTCCACAAACTAGAATGAATCACTGTTAACAGTCCTTCCTTCATCTGATCCTTGTTTCTGTCCTTCCCTGCCTCATTCTATTTCCTTTAAATTATGCACAGTGTGATTGTATGATACACACTCTTTGGAGCTGGTTTTTTACTTAACCATATATATACATTGGATATCTTACCATGTAAACACATATTATTCCTCTAGATAAGTTTTAATGGCTGTGTGGTATTTTATTGTGTTAAAGTGAATTAAATATGGCCTGAGAAGGACTTCATACTTCTATATTTGAGTCTTTGTGGACAAACTGTAACCTAACTTAATAGGTAGACAAGATTGAAAACCTAACCTAGGAGTATGCAGCTGTCACAATCGCTGAGTCTTGGCCAATCCCAGTAGCCATACTTCAACCAGTCATACACTGCTGAGTGTTCAGACTGTGTTCAAATAAGGCAGATGCCAACCTGTAACCAATCTGGCTGTTCTGTACCTCACCTTCGATTTCTGTACACCACTTCCCTTTTTTTGTCTATAAATTTGTTCTGACCACCAGGCATCCCTGGAATCTCTCGAATCTGCTGTGATTTTGGGGCTATCCAATTCACAAAGGATTCATTACTCAATTAAACTCCTTTAAATTTAATGTGGTGGAAGTTCTTCTTTTAACAGATGGTGTCAGAAGTGGGATTCGAGGTAGAGCTTTGATGACCCCAGGAGTGCTGAGTGAACAAGCAAGGTGCCTGCTAGTCCCACTTGTGTCCACTGATCTCTCGGAGTGGCTGGTAATTGTGAGTAATTCTCTCTCGGATTTCAGAGCTCCATGGATTTGTGTTTTGAACTCTGAGTTTCTTTGAGCAAATTTCTGATCAAAACTGGGTTTGGAAGTCTTGACAGAAATGGTGGCTTGGATCTAGTTGAGGCCTCTTACATCTGACTGGGTCAGAAAGAAACTGATAGTAAATGGTAATGTTGTAGGGTTTGTAAAATTTGACTTTTCAAAATTCATAGGGACTTTTGTGTTCTATCCCTTTGTTTCATTTTTCTTGCATGCTAAGGTAGGAAAAATCACTGGCTTAGTTGATCACGGGAACATGAGAGCAAAGCCAATATTTTAGGTAAAAATGGGATCCTTAATTTCTGGAAACGAGTTCCTTCTAGCTTATACACGCATAAGTGTGAGGCCAGGGAAGCAGGGAACCAGTGAAGCCTTACAGAAATAGCGAAATCTTACTAAAGATAACTTACAGTGGAACATTCCAAATGAACAACACCACACTGAAACGCATTTAAAAATGAAGGCCCCCAAATTCATCTCACCTGAGGGTGTCTATTAATATGTGGAAGCTTCTAAAAAGATTCAGAGATGACAGGACTCTCTGGGGGGAAGTTTGAGCCTTTCCGGTGTGAAATTGAGTGCTAAGCAGGGTGCCTAGTGTCTATGTTTTGTCATGTGTATTTTGTTCTGGCCACAAAGGAAAAAGATAATTATTTTTTGTGTTATGACTTGGTCCCTAGGGCTGTGGTATGGCAAGCTGGGTCACTAGGGCTGCCCAGGGAAAGGGAACCCAGAAGCCTGGCACGTTGGTAAAAGGGAACGAATTTCTTACCAGGCAGGCTTTTGGCCTCTCTCTGTCTCTGCAAACTGGTTGAATGAATGGTAAAAATCCCTGTTTATATCCTCTATAAAGTTTTGATTAAAGTAAAAAAAGGATTCTAAGGCTATTCTTAAGCTGTAGCGAATCTGCTGTGCTTTGTGTGTCTTTCTGTATGGTTCTGTCATAAAGAGGAGTACCTTAGGCTAGAACATGGGCTTAGGACCCCGTAGGCCTGCTGTTCGGGCCAGTGTGGCAAACTGGTCAGTTACAAACTTTGCTGCAGGTCTCTGAAGGAAAAAAAAAAAAAAAAAACACAAACTGGATGAGGTCTCCATCTTGTTTTATGTCCTTGGGAGCTTGACCTTGTAACCAAGTGGTGATACTTTCTCTTGGTCTTCACCTTCTGGGGAACAAGAATTTTTTGGGGTTCGTGTCATATTTAGCACTAAAATTATCTTGAGTAGGTAAAAGCCTTTGTAAGCTTAAAATTAACTGCTCTAGACTCCTTCTGGGAAGAGCAATGAATACTGCCCAGTGCTGTAGCTCAGCAGCCAAGGCTTTGTCAGTTTACAATGGCAGCCCAGGTTCAATCCTCATTTAGGGAATGAGTCCTTCCTGGTTTGATATCTGCGTGACTTTTACCATTCATTGATTCTCTTCTCCTCCCTGAACAACTTCTGGTTTCTCTTCTTGAATTTTCCATTTATTTATTTATTTATTTTATTTTATTTATTTTATTTATTTGAGATGGCGTTTCATTCTTGTTGCCCAAGCTGGAGTGCAATGGCATGATCTCGGCACACTGCAGCCTCCGCCTCCTGGGTTCAAGTGATTCTCCTGACTTAGCCTCCTGAGTAGCTGGGATTACAGATGTGTGCCACCACACCCGGCTAATTTTTTGTATTTTTAGTAGAAACGGGGTTTCACCATGTTAGCCAGGCTGGTCTTGAACTCCTGACCTCAGGTGATCTGCTTGCCTCAGCCTCCCAAAGTGCTGGCATTACAGGTCTGAGCCACTGTGCCTGGTGAATTTTCCTTTCTCTGAGCACCTGGGAGGTTAACTTTGGTAAAGTTTAAAAGCCAGAAATATTGGCCACTTGGCATGGCTAAAGTTGGGTGATAAGAGATTTAAAAGAATTTTTTTAAGAGTGCTATGGTTAAATGTCAGCTTAATTGAAAGTGGATATCCAAGCTATAGGTACATTTAAAAGACCTTTTTGTTTTTCTCTTAGATCTTGTTTTTCTGGAAAAAGGTTTTTTTCTTCTCAGTTGACTGGAATTGTTTTTCTCTATTTTGTCTTGCCATTCTCAGTGCACACATGAGAGGCCCTGAGATAACTTCTAATAGCCTGAGACTCCTTGGGAAAACAGGAGGTGCTACATAATCCATTTTGGGAAAAATCTGTTATTCTCATAGAACCTCAGGAATTGAAAACGGACAGATCCCTTTTAAAAATCTAAGGCTCTGTTCTGTTTTGCATTACATTATCTGACAGTTCTGACTTTTGGGAGGTATCAGAAACTACTTTGCATTATGAGAGAACTTTGGTGTGTAATAACGAGGTAGGAAATCTACTTCAGTGATGGCGGATGGCAGTTATGGCAGGGATACTCAGTTCTTTGCATGTTTGAATTAGAGAAGCAAGCTCTTGGCCACCTGGAAGGTGTGGCAGTGTCCCCACCCCTCACTGAGAAAGAAGGCTCCCATGGGAGATGGACTGAGTCCCTCTTTTTTGGGATCTAGGATCTGGTATAAATATGGGACCCTTAATTTTGGAGGTTCGTTTTTGTCTTCCAGCTGTGCCTGCTTATTAAGCCCTAGAAACTGCATGATTTCCTGGCCCTGTTCCTCCAAGGACTCCACCCTAAAGCCAATAATACAATTAAAAAAACTTAAAAACTGGCCAGGCGTGGTGGCTCATGCCTGTAATCCCAGCACTTTGGGAGGCTGAGGTAGGAGGATCTCCTGAGGTCAGGAGTTCGAGACCAGCCTGGCCAACATGGTGAAATCCCGTTTTTACTAAAAATAAAAAATTAGCTGAATGTGGTGGCATCTGCCTGTAGTCCCAGCTACTCAGGAGGCTGAGACAGGAGAATCACTTGAACCCAGGAGGCAGAGGTTGCAGTGAGCCGAGATAGCGTCACTGCACTCCAGCCTGGGTAACAGAGTGAGACTCCATCTCAAACAAACAAACAAACAAAAAACCCTTAAAAACTGGCAAGTGAAAAATCTTACAACTACTGGGTCTTCTGTCTTTCTCTGTGTGTAGTTATGTATGTGTTGTGTGTGTGTGATGTTTATATAAAAGAGCTCTAATTGGTTTAAAGAAAAATAAGCACTTAAATATTTTGAAAAAATAAAAAGTGTAGTGTCTCTTAGTTCATATAACTTTAGTAATCTTTGGGATATAACAGCTTTAAAGATTATTGGTAAATTAAAGATATTTCATCTAAATTAGGCAGGTCAGATATTAGGTTTACTAATTGCTTTAAGGTTATAAATTGCTTTAAATTATAAAAATTGTTCAACTTGCCTACTTTACAGCTGGGTAAGGCCTGGGGACATGTGGAGTTAGCCACATCCCTAGCTATGCTGGAAAGAGTCTTATCTGCACTTCTGTGTAGTACCCTAGGTTCCATACCTAGCTACATAATTAAAATAACCATACCTAAGCTCCATACCTAAGTACATAATTAAAATAACTTACTAGGTTTTTCACCAAAATTAAAAATTACTAAGAGTTACCATTATCACATGTGATTGAGATTACTAAAAAAATAGTTTTAAATGCAAGGTGTATTAGAAAAGTAAAATGTGTTTTAAGTAAAAGATGATAAGAAAGTATGGGAATGTAAATTTTTGCCTAGTTTAGAGGGTTAAGGATTGTTTTAAATTATGTAAGATAAAGCCAAAGGTTTGAACAAGTTGTGGATGGTTTGCGAAAAATTAATCTTGTGAAAAGAAATTCTGTGTGGACGTTGGCTAAAGTTCAAGTGGGAGTTATTAAGGTTTTCTGTAAATTGAACATTGGAATAAAAGCACAACAGGTTTTTCTTGCAGCACTGCTCGCTCTTTCACAAACATTGTTAAGGGTTATAAAAGGTGTATGAGAATCTCACCTTATGGTCAAACTGATTAAGATTGATAGATTTGTCTATAAGGTTTTATTAAAAATTGGGGTTGACATTAATAGACTAATGCAAGGGTAAAATTTGGTTTTCTCTCTTGAACGAGATTTTCATGTAATATTAAAGGATAATGAAAGATTTTTGTTTGCCTGTTAAATAAACTACAGGAAAAAAAGAGGAAAGACAAGAGACAGATTGTATGGAAAGCTAAGTCTTCCCTCTGATGAGAAAAAGCTTTTGCCTTTTAAAAAATTTTTAAGTGGCTAGGCACGGTGACTCACACCTGTAATGCCACCACTTTGGGAGGCCAAGGCAGGTGGATCGCCTGAGGTCAGTAGTTCAAGACCAGCCTGGCCAACATGGTGAAACCCTATCTGTACTGAAAGTACAATAATGAGCTGGGTGCGGTGGCAGGTGCCTATCATCTCAGCTACTTAGGAGGCTGAGGCAGGAGAATCACTTGAACCCGGGAGATGGAGGTTCCATTGAGCTGAGATCGTGCCATGCACTGTAGCCTGGGCGACAAGAGTGAAACTCAGTCTCAAAAAAAAAAAAAAAAAGTTCTGTATTCCAAGACTCATTATGGAAAAGATAATAGAATGATCCAAATTAAATATATATTGGTGTGATGACTTCTAAATTGCTAACATAGTTTATGAACAATGTTTAGTTGTCACTAAACATTGTCAAAATGTTTATTTTAACAAATACAAAAACCATATTCCTGGGAAGACAATCAAAACTTCAGGTATATTCTGCTCTTTGATGGGCCATTTAAACATTTATAAAGGGATTTCATTCAATTGTCATTTTCAATGCCTGTTTTCTGTTTGTATAAATATGTTCCCATGCAAGAGGGCTGATGTTACAACAGTAGCTTATTATGCCACAGTGTGTTTTCACCAGGTAAAGAAAGCTTTTTATGGTTCATTGAGGACAATCAACCCATTCACAGTCTAGAACCTGAAGACTGGATCTTCGGAGAACATCAGAGAAAGACTGCCCTTACCATCCACACTGAAAAAAAACTTTGGGTCCTTGAAACTTGGGTTCGTAATCTCACAACTGAGAAGGCTTTCTTCACACTCATTAGAACCCTTAAGGTAAATCTAACCAGGGAAGTTTCTCCCCGGAAGAAGATGGCATCCTTGATGTGAACAGCTTTTTCCAAGATCACGGATCAAGACTCTTATCTTCGAATTTTTTTTTCCTTGCTTATGCCTCTATGAATAATAGAAGTAAAAAGGGGGTCTGTAATGTGCACTTACAGAATATACTTTTATTTTTGAAGGATTTTGCAGTCAGCCTTATTCATGGATAACCTTATACTTTGATAGATAAAAGATGAAGGCCAATGTAGGTGAGAAACTTTAATGGTACATATGTCACATAGGCCACATAATCAGTCAGAAACAGAACTCCTCTTAACCTATATCATGAGTTAAAGAGAACATTGCCAGGAGGCTTTCACTCTTCTAAAAGGGCATCATTTATTACGTCCTTTTTCGTGGTTTGGAGTAAAAGAGGTAATGATTAGAAATGTATCCCTTTTAATAAGCTCTATAGCAAATTCTACTGTAAAGGCTATGGTTACACAACAGACTTTAAACTCTTTTATGAAAGTTACGCTAAACAATAGAATTGCTCTAGATTACTTACTGGCTAAATAGCAGTATCTGTGAAGCTGCTGGCACTATGGTCTATGGAGAAAACATCGGGTATTACAGAGATTCAGTTGTAGGGTTTTAATGAAAAGACTGCTTAGGCAAGTAGATTCTTTATCTAGCTCATTCTTTGATCTATTTAATTTTAGGTGGTTTAGTTTATGGGGACCCTGGGTAAGGAGCATTCTCCAAACTCTCGGTATTATCCTCCGGATAGCCGTAATAGTAATATTCCTGGTGCGCTTCATTCCCTCAAAGGTTTTAAATGTTTGCATGCAGCCATCTCTAGAATGTCAAATGGTCTGTCTTCAACTGGAATGACAAGAGCTGAAAGGAATCTGCAACCATGGGGACACCATAAGCTATGAATGAAGTGCTGAATGAGAAACCAAAAATGATGGTAACAGAGTGGCACTAAGGCCCAAGTTTTAGTCACACTCTTACCTAAGTGAGAACTTAAGTAAAAATTTTGAACAAAATGATGAGAAGTCATTGTTTTGGAGCTTATGCACTAGGCTCCAACAGACCAAACCAAACAAAAATGGAGTTGCTTGTGCTAAATGTGACATAATCAAACTAAGATTTTAAGGAAACACATAGGTCCTATAACAGACCAGGTTTTGTTTTTCTTTGTAAACAGGATGTTCCAGCATAAGGAACTACCCTCTACTCAGTCCTTGTTCCCACCTTTGCAAAACTCATTGTTCTACTGTTCCCCAGTGGGCTTCAAGGCCGAATAGTACATTTACCTTGGTGATAATGACATCAATGACTAAAGTTTTGGTCAATCGCTGAAAATTGAGAAAATGACTAAAAGGGGAGAAGTGTTAAGGTTAATGAAATATGGCCTGGGAAGGACTCTGTATTTCTATATTTGAGTCCTTATGGATAAACTGTAACCTAACTTAATAAGTTAGGTTCTCAATCTTGTCTACCTAAGCATATGCGCCTGTAACAATAGCTGAGACCTGGCCAATCCCAGCAGCCATTCTTTAACCATTCATGCACTGCTGAGTGTTCAAACTGTGTTCAAACAAGGCAAACACCAACCTGTAACCAATCGTGCTGTTCTGTACCTCACCGCTGATCTTTGTACATCATTTCCCTTTTTTGTCTATAATTTTTTTCTGACCACAAGGCAACCCTGGGGTCTCTCTGAACCTGCTGTGATTCTGGGGACTGCCCAATTTGTGAATGGTTCATTTCTCAAATAAACTCCTTTAAATTTAATTGACTGAAGTTTTCCTTTTAACAGTTGTATAGAGCCTCAATTCCTACTTCATGGATGTGAAATGCCCAGGATGCTATAAAATCACCACAGTCTTTAGCCATGCACAAACAGTAGTTTTGTGTGTTGGCTGCTCCACTGTCCTCTGCCAGCCTACAGGAGGAAAAGCAAGGCTTACAGAAGGATGTTCCTTTAGGAGGAAGCAGCGCTAAAGGCACTCTGAATCAAGATGAGTGGGAAACCATCTCAATAAACACATTTTGGATAAAAAAACAAACAACCAGTTGTATAATTTATACAATTTCCAAATTTGCACTACTATAAATAACTCTACAATGAATAGTCTGTTTTCTTTTTTCTTTCTCTTTCCCTTTTTTAAATGTTTTTTTGAGACATCTCACTCTGTTACCCAGGCTAGAGTGCAGTGGTGTGATCTCATCTCACCGCAGCCTTGACTTTCTGGGCTCAAGCGATCATCCTACCTCAGCCCCCAAGTAGTTGGGACTACAGGCAAGCACCACCACACCTGGCTAACTTTTGTATTTTTGGTAGGGACTGGGTTTTGCCATGTTGTCCAGGCTGGTCTCAAACTCCTGAGCTCAATCTGCCTGCCTTGGTTTCCCAAACATACATTCTTATTGACTTCTATTGACTTCTAATCTTACAACAAATTCCTACATATAAAGTGATCATATGACATTTTGGGGGCTTTTGATGAACCCTGCTGAGTTGCCTTTCCCAAGGACTTTCCCACCTGTGGGGGATAAGGGGTGGGGGCGAGGTAGGACAGGCTCCTAAAACCTTGCCAGGCAATGGCCACAGCTTCTGAGCCTCCCCTGGAGAGGATCATTCTGTAAGGGCCTCTCAGGGGTGAATCTGACTGAGGCACTTGGAGAGGAAATCGGCAGCCCCTGGTCAAGTTCGTTGCTTCACAGCTTTCCTCTCAGTGCTTCCCTTAATCCTTTCCTTTCTTCCTCACCTGGGCTGAGCTCTCTGGGTCTGGGTCTGCAGGATGGGGTTGGTGGGGTAGGGATGCTTCACTTCCCCACCTCCACACCGGGGTCGACCTCCCTGGGCAGCACAGGAAGAAGGTGAGCTTGCCTGGAGCCCCCAATAATTAGGAACCACTGCCATCTAGTGTCTGCAGTGCTGTGAAGATTTAAATATTAAAATCCACTCCAAGCCCTGAAGAGTGCTGCCTTCCCCATGGGCACCCCTCAGGGACCCTACAGGCCAGAGCAGTGCAGGCCTGAGCTAGAAAATGCTCATTAGGAGAATTAAACATCTGGGGAAGGATTATGAAATCTAATTTAGAATGGCTTGGGACTGCCAGAGGAAGTGGGGAGTCCAGAGAGAAGACTGAAGATACATTTTCTTGATAGATCACATTAATTAGAGGGTGGCAGCAAATGTAGGTTTAAGGAAGAAACAAGTGACTGGGGAAAACACTTCTTGGGATGCCTAGGAGGTGTACAGAATCTCCCATGAGTCTCAAGATGGACCTGAGGCTTGCAGAGTTAAAAGAGCCCTCCCAGCTCGCTTAGTCCACTCGGGAAGAGCCATTGGTGCTGCTGTCCCGAGGACCCTGCTCTGAAACCTGCCCTGCATTCCAGCCTGGGCCCTGCACTGAGACACCCTGGGTTCCAGCCTGGGCCCTGCTCCAAGACCCAGCCTGGGTGCTTTTCTGAGATCTGCCCCACATTCCAGCCTGGACCCTGCTCCAAGATCTGCCCCGTGTTCTAGCCCAGGCCCTGCTCCAAGACTTGCCCCATGTTCCAGTCTGGGCCCTGCTCCAAGACTCAGTCTGGGTTCTACTCTGAGACCTGCCCAGTGTCCCAGCCTGGGCCCTACTCCCGAGACCTGCCCCGCATTCCAGCCTGGGCCCTGCTCTGAGACCCGCCCTGTATTCCAGCCTGGGTTCTTCTCTGAGACCTGCTCTGTGTTCCAGCCTGGGCCCTGCTCTGAGACTCGCCCTATATTCTAACCTGGGCCCTGCTCTGAGATCTGCCCTGTATTCCAGCCGGGGTTCTTCTCTGAGACCTGCCCTGTGTTCTCTACTGGGTTCTGTCTCTCTGACTCAAAAATGATGGCGGTGGTGGTGCAGTTTCTTGGGTGGGGGGATGAGGTTAGAGCTGTTTAGCCCTCAGGCTGCCGACACCACTGTGGGCTACAGGGGCAGCTTCACTCCGGGAGTTCAAACCCCATTTCAGCCACCTTTTTATTTGTTGTGGAAACTTAGGTAATTTCTTAAACTTCTCAAAGACTCAGTGTAATTGACAAATGGGATCTAATTAAAGAGCTTCTGCACAGCAAAAGAAACTACCATCAGAGTGAATAGGCAACCTACAGAATGGGAGAAAATTTTTGCAATCTATTCATCTGACAAAGGGCTAATATCCAGAACCTACAAAGAACTCAAACAAATTTACAAGAAAAAAAAAACCTCATCAAAAAGTGGGCAAAGGATATGAACAGACATTTCTCAAAAGAAGACATTCATACAGCCAACAGACACATGAAAAAATGCTCATGGGGGAACATCACACACCAGGGCCTATTATGGGGAGAGGGAAGGGGGGAGGGATGGCATTGGGAGTTATACCTGATGTAAATGACGAGTTGATGGGTGCTGACAAGTTGATGGGTGCAGCACACCAACATGGCACATGTATACATATGTAACCTGCACATTGTTCACATGTATCCTAGAACTTAAAGTATAATAAAAAAAAATAGGGTAAATAATGACTCCCAAAATCCATCTCCACCCAGGACCTCAGAATGTGACAGATTTCCGTATTTGGAAATAAGGTCTTTGCAGATATACTTAGTTGAGTTAATCCTGGATTTGGGTGGGCCCTGAAATGTGATTTATAAGATGAGGGAAAGAGATGCAGAGACACACAGAGGGGAAGTCCATGTGACAGTGGAGGAGGGGCTGGAGTGATGCCTCCACAAGCCAAGGAGCCCAGGTATTGCTGGGAGCCACCGGAATCTCAGAAGAGGCAAGGGAGGATTCTTCCCTGGAGCCTTGACAGGGGACATGGCCCTGCTGATGCCTTGATTTGGAGCTCTTGGTCTCCAGAACCCTGACAGAATACATGTCTGCATTTTAAGCCATGGGTTTATGGTAGTTTGTTAGAGCAGCAGTGGAAACAAATACATGTCTGTGTTTTAAGCCATGGGTTTATGGTAGAGCAGCAGTGGAAACGAATACACCTAGTTTCCTGAGAAGCAGAATGAGCCCAGAGTCTTCTGCATGGGTTGCTGAGGCTGCCACAGAAACAGGCATTGGGAGCTGAGTGAGTCAGGGTATAACATGTTTACACAGCACCTCCCATGTGCCAGGCATAGTGCTATGTTACGGGATTTTAAAAGTAAGTGAGAATCTACTCTGTTTCTTTGCTGGTGAGACTGTCAAGTTGACCTCCATCTCTCCTTTCTGTGTGAAAAGGTCTAGGAGCTACACTTTTAGAAACTCAATGGATTACAAAATAATTTTGCCACTGACCATCTATTAAATGACTGGAAAACTTCACAGCTTCAGGCTCACTGGCGTGAGTCTTTCTATATCCAAGATGTGGAGTTTATATGTCCTTTTTAGTTCAGGTGGTTTTTAAACATGTCTGAGAATTCTTTGACACTCCTATCAAGAAGGGAGGCCTGTGTCTCCTCCGCTGTGACTTGGTTAGCTGGGGCTGCCAGAAAAAGTACCAAGGATGGAGTGGCTTCAACAGTGGAAATTTCTCGCAGTTATGGAGAGTGAAAGAAAGTTCTGGAGGGTGAAAGTCACACCAGCGTGGTCAGGTTCTGGCGTGGGCCCTTCCTGGCTTGCAGACAGTGGCTTCTCGCTTTTTTCTCACGTGGCTGAGAGAGGGAGGGAGCAAGCTCTGTGGCATCTCTTTATAAGGGCACTGATCCTATGATGATGGCCTCACCCTCATGACCTCATCCAAACCGAAACCTCAAAGGCCTCATCTCCAGACATCATCACATCAGGGGTCGGGTCTTCAGCATGTGAATTTCGTGGACACACCTCAGTTCATAGCACCTTGAGCCTTTGCAATTCCCTCTATGAGTAAAATGTGGTGATGCTGTTTATGAGTTGGTGTTCACGCTGCTGTAAAGAACTACTGAGACTGGATAATTAATAAAGGTAAGAGGTTTAATTGACTCAGAGTTCAGCTTGGCTGGGGAGGCCTCAGGAAACTTACAATCAGCAGAAGGCAAAGGGGAAGCAAGGCACCCTCTTTGCAGGTTGAAGGCAGCAGGAAGGAGAAGTGCTGAGTGAAGGAGGAAGAGCCCCTTATAAAACCATCAGAACTCGTGAGAACTCACTCTCACGAGAACAGCATGGGGGAAACCACCCCTGTGATTCAATCACCTCCACCTGGTCTCTCCCTTGACATGA
Source organism: Colobus angolensis palliatus (assembly GCF_000951035.1). Classification (NCBI taxonomy): domain Eukaryota; kingdom Metazoa; phylum Chordata; class Mammalia; order Primates; family Cercopithecidae; genus Colobus; species Colobus angolensis. The sequence goes on along the minus strand of NW_012120199.1, from coordinate 671,843 downwards.
GGATTATGGCGATTACAATTCAAGATGAGATCTGAGTGGGTTCACGAAGTTTAACCATGTGGTGCTACATGCCTTCCAAGGGTGGCCTAAACGAGGTCCTAATGGTTTCTCTTGGGACACTCACTTAGGGAACCCAGCAGCCATGCTATGAGGAAGCCCAGGCCTCACTGAAAGTCTGTGGACAGATGTCCCACCAACAGCCCCAACAGAAGACCCAGCTGACAGCCAGCATCACCCACCAATGAGGTGTGTAGGAAAGAAGCCTAAGAGAGGATTCCAGCTCCAGCCACTGCCTGATCATGTGACAGAGTCTATGTAAGAACCCCATGACAGGGTCCAGCCAAGCCCCAGAGCTGCATGTGGGTCATAATTATAACAAATGATGATGATGATGATTATTTGAAATGGAGTCTCACTCTGTCACCCAGGCTGGAGTGCAGTGGCGCGATCTCCACTCACTGCAACCTCCGCCTCCCGGGTTCATGCCATTCTCCTGCCTCAGCCTCCCGAGTAGCCGGGCCTACAGGCGCCCGCCACCGCCCCCGGCTAATTTTTGTATTTTTAGTAGAGATGGGGTTTCACCGTGTTAGCCAGGGTGGTCTCCATCTCCCGACCTCGTGATCCGCCCGTCTCCGCCTCCCAAAGTGCTGGGATCACAGGCGTGAGCCACCGCGCCCGGCCAACAAATGATTATTATGGTTTATGCGCCATGGTCATAGATACCTAAATCAGCAATCTCCACTGGCTGTTTGTTTAGCTAAGGCCCTTTCTGCCATACCCTGACTTAAGTGGGAATGGTCCCTGCACCCATGCATGCCTGCATTGAAAGAAAGGGCTGCAACATTGTGTCCCTTCACCAGGCTTACGCTTAGCCTCAGCTACAGTCAGAGCATGAAGCTCTTTGTCTGTAGCCATGGTTCTCAGCCGCAGCTGCTTATAAGAATCACCCAGGGAGATTTTCAGAATTGTTATGCCTAGGTTACAACCCAGACCAGTTAAATCATAATCTTCGTGAGTGTGGCCCTGAAATCAATGTTTCAAAGCTGTCCAGGGATCTGAATGTGCAGCCCAGCTAGAGAATGATGGAGAGAGTGGGTGAGGCTCAGGCCCACCCCGCTGTAGAAGGGCAGCCTCCCCCACCACCAGGTGCAGTGATGCCAGCACCCCCTCTCTGGAGGGGCACTGGCACTCTCACAGGGGAAATAGAAATTTGGGCACAGGAATATATTTACTCTTCTCTATTTCGTGTCAGTGAAGTATGTCATACCCGCATCAGCTTGTTCTTTTACCTAATGCCCTCCTTTCTTCTTATCAGACCCGGCACCCATTTCCTTTGGAAAGGGTCTTCTGATCATTCCAGGTGTATCAGTTGTATTTTGCTGCACTACAAATTACTGCAAAACCCAGAAGGTTAAAACAGCAATAAACATGTATTGTTTCATCCCATTTTGTGGGTCAGGAATTAAGGAGGGCTTAGCTTGGGTGGCTGTGAGTTGGAGTTGCCATTCAGGTGTCAGGGAGGAGTGTAGACACGTGGTGACCTGACTGGGGCTGAGGGAGACATCTCCATGGTGGGGCACGCACGAGTCTGACATGTTGATACTTGCTGTTGGCAGACAGCTTTGGTGCCTCACCATGGGGGCTTCTGCACAAGGTTGCTGAGTTTCCCCACAACGTGGTGTGTCAGAGCTTGCAATCCAGAGAGACAGAGGGGAAAGCTGCAATGTCCTTTTATGACTTGACCTCATAACCCACACAGTATCATTTTTGCAAGATTCAATTGGTACACAGGCCAGGGGTATTCACTGTGGTGGGGGCTCCTCAGGGGCATGGCTAGCTGGTGGTGGGAATCCCTGGGGGTCATCTTGGAAGCTGACCCTTCCACCAGACCCCAGTCACCTCCCTCAGATCTACTGTCTGCACCAATGGAATCCTATGACAAATTTCTAAGAGCAGAGATTCCCAGATGCTATTTGCGATGCTCGGATGCAATCAGGCCTAGAAATCTGTATTTTAAAAGGTTCTTAAAGCAGTATCGGTGATCACATGGGAATCTGTAACTGTAGAGTTTTGGCACTCCGTGTCTGACCAGGTGGGGTCCTCTTTGGCTTCTTCTCCCATGGGCCGGGCCACATTAGGGGAACCCTGCAGTCCAGAATAGGGGCCTGGTGTTCGTTCAGGAGCAGCCATTGTATCCCTTGTTCCTTTTCTGGCCATGCCTGTGTTCCTCTCCTGTCACAACCACATATGGCCAGCAACCGTGTGTGGCCGCCAGGACATGGGGCTGTGCAGTGGGAAGGGAAAGGGATTTGGGTACCCTTGACCCTTTCCATTTGGAGAATAAGAGTTTTGCAGATGAGCTGGGGAATACTCTATGTTCTGAACCCTCTCCGTGTCCTGCCCTTGCCTGCATTTTAGTGTAGTGGTAGAGAACCAGACTTCCCAGGTTCAAGCCCTGTGTCTTCTAGTTACTCTCATGATTTAGGGTGAGCTATTACAGTTTTTGTGACCCTGCATCCTGAGCGAGGCAGCCGGGTGGGACTCGTTCTTGCTCCTGTGTATCCTTCATCGTCTGTCTGCTCTGTGGTGTTCACGGTGCAGGGCTCAGAGAGGCAGCTGCATGCCTGGCCTGTTCGGCTGCAGGCTGGGGAAAGGGGTTGTGTGTCCGGAACCATGAGGCCCGGAATTAGCCGACCTCTGTTGCCTGATCTCCGCAAAGTGGAGACAAGATGGCACATTTCCGGGTTCTTCATTAACAACCTTTCCCGCGCGTGCCTAAACTTTTTCCCGTGCGTGCCTAAACTTTCCCTGCATGTGCCTAAACTGTTCCTGCGCACGTGCAAACTTTTTCGCACCCAGGAAGATATGCAGCCTACAGCGCAGGCGCAATTCCGTGCCCGGGAAAAATACCAATTAACGGCTCATGTGCGATTGTAATTTGAGAAAACCCAGCCCCCCGTCACTCCCCTGACCCAACCTCTTCTCCTGCCAGCCTATATAAAGCATTGCACCGCCACCATTAAACGAGACTTGATCAGGCTGTTTGTCTTGTCTCCATTTCTCGTGTTTTCTTGTCTCCTCCATTCCCACTCCGCCTTCCAGGGTCCGTGTCGACTGTCCTGCAGGTCGGGACACCTGGCACCCGAACAGGGACCTGGACACGGGGGAAGAAGTGAGGAAGAAGGCACTAAGGTCAGCCGAAATTAAAAGTGGAAGAAAAACTCCTCCGGACACCACGGGAGCCTGCTGCGTCATAACCAGAGGTGAGTAACAGTGCCTGATTATGGGACAAGAATTAAGCCAGCATCAAATTTATATAGGGCAATTAAAAGAGGCTTTAAAAGCACGAGCAGTAAAGGTTAAAAGTAATGATTTGTTTAAATTTTTTGATTTTGTGAAAGATACCTGCCCTTGGTTTCCACAAGAGGGAACCATTGACATAAAGAGGTGGCGTAGAGTGGGAGATTGTTTTCAAGATTACTATAGTACTTTTGGACTGGAGAAGATTCCGGTAACAGCCTTTTCTTATTGGAATCTGATCAAAGATATAATAGATAAAAAGGAAAAAGAAAAAGACCCCGAGGTAATGGCGGTGGTTACTCAGACTGAGGAAATATTAAGAGGCAGCTCCCAAACCGACCTCGAAAAATCCACACCTAACAAAGAAATAGACCTTATATTGCTACAAAGCAACAAGGAAGAGGCTGGGGTCCCCTCAATAACAAATATAGAAACATCAAATAAGGAAAAGCCCAAAAAATACCCAGTTTTACCTACAACTAATGAAAACAAAAGTAAAAATAACCTTAACCCTTCAGAAGTAGACTGGGATAATTTAGAGGAAGGGGCAGCAAAATATAATTCTGACTGGCCACAAACTTTTACTTATCCCCCGCCCTATAATAAGGCTTCTGCCCCTGCAGTTATGGCAGTAATAGACCCAAAAGAGGAGCTTAGAGAAAAGATTGCACAACTTGAAGAGCAAATAAAGCTCGAAGAACTACATCAGTCTTTAATCACTAGATTGCAGAAATCAAGGACAGGAAGTGAGAGCGTTCAATACCCTAAAGGAATAGAGAAACACTCTCACCCTCAGAGACCCGGACAGCATGTCCCAAAAGGAAGGTCGCTTGGTAGTAGGGATGGGGAGGATTCCTCTCCTCGAGATGTTTTTCCAGTGACTGAAACTACAGATGCGCAGGGCCGAGCCTGGAGACACCACAATGGGTTTGAATTCACTGTAATAAAAGAACTAAAAACCGCTGTCTAGCAATATGGAGCTACTGCCCCGTACACCCTGGCCATAGTCGAATCTGTGGCCGAAAATTGGCTCACTCCCATAGATTGGAATACCTTAGTTAGAGCAGTTTTTTCCGGAGGCGACCATCTGATTTGGAAGTCAGAATTTTATGAAAATTGTAGAGATATGGCCAAGAGAAACCAACAAGCCGGAAATGTTTGGGATTTTGATATGCTAACTGGCTCGGGTAACTACACAGAAAACGATGCCCAGATGCAGTACGATCCCGGACTGTTTTCTCAAATCCAAGCAGCGGCTACCAAAGCCTGGGGAAAACTCCCTGTTAAAAGGGATCCAGGAGCTTCGCTCACGGGGGTCAAACAAGGGCCTGATGAGCCCTTCGCAGACTTTGTACATAGACTTTTAACCACGGCCAGCAGAATATTTGGAAATGCTGAGGCAGGAGTGGATTATGTAAAACAATTAGCTTATGAAAACACTAACCCGGCTTGTCAGGCAGCAATCCGACCTTATAGAAAGAAAACAGACTTAACAGGCTACATCCACCTCTGTTCAGACATAGGGCCCTCATATCAACAGGGCTTGGCTATGGCTGCTGCCTTTAGTGGACAAACCGTAAAAGACTTCCTCGCTAGTAAAAATAAAAATAGCAAGGGGTGCTTTAAATGCAGAAAGATAGGACACTTCGCTAGAGATTGTAAGGGAGAGCTAGCTAAGACCTTAGAGGCGAAAGCTCCAAGTCTTTGCCCTAAATGTAAAAGAGGGAAACATTGGGCCAATGAATGTAAATCTAAAACTGACAATCAAGGAAACCCCCTGATACCTCAACAGGGAAATGGATTGAGGGGCTGGCCCCAGGCCCCGAAATAAGCTTATGGGGCGGTCAGTTTTATACCAACCAACAACAATCCGTTTCACAACTTAGCAGAGCAACCCCAGGAAGCGCAGGATTGGACCTCTGTTCCGTCTCCCACACAGTATTAACCCCTGAAATGGGACCCCAAGCTTTAGGTACTGGGGTATATGGGCCCCTACCCTCAAACATGTTTGGATTAATCCTAGGAAGAGGCAGTGCCACTATAAAAGGCCTACAGGTCTTTCCGGGAATAATTGATAGTGATTATACAGGAGAAATCAAAATCATGGCCAAGGCTATTGACAACATCATTATCATTCCTCAAGGGGATAGAATAGCGCAGTTACTCCTGTTACCATTGCTAAAAACAGCTAACAAGGTTCAATCACCTTCGAGAGGAGAATGAGGATTCGGATCCTCAGACGTATACTGGGTACAGCCCATTACTAATCAAAAACCCTCTCTCACCTTGTGGCTAGATGGAAAGTTATTTACAGGACTGATAGACATAGGGGCCGATGTAACAATTATTAAACAACAAGATTGACCCCCTACCTGGCCTACCACAGAGACTTTAACTAGTTTGAGAGGAATCGGGCAAAGCAGTAATCCTAGACAGAGCTCCAAATACCTCACCTGGACAGATAAGGAAAGCAATTCAGGTCTCATTAAGCCATTTGTTATCCCTGGTTTGCCTGTTAACCTTTGGGGTAGAGATCTTCTCTCCCAAATGAGGGTCATGATGATATAGTCACTGCACAAATGTTGGCTCAGGGCTACCACCCTGGGAAAGGGTTAGGAAAAAGAGAAGATGGCATTCTACAACCAATCCCAGCCTTAGGACAATTAGATAAAAAGGGGTTTGGAAATTTTTAACCATGGCCGTTGACATGCCTGCACCCCAAAAATTTGCTGATCCAATCACTTGGAAGTCAGATGAGCCCGTTTGGGTTGATCAATGGCCATTAACCAATGAGAAGCTTACCGCTGCCCAACAGTTAGTGCAGGAACAATTAGAGGCAGGACATATTACAGAAAGCAGCTCTCCTTGGAACACCCCCATATTTGTCATAAAAAAGAAATCCGGAAAGTGGAGACTCTTACAAGATTTGAGAGCAGTAAATGCTACTATGGTTCTTATGGGCGCCTTACAGCCAGGGCTACCTTCTCCAGTTGCAATCCCTCAAAGATATTTTAAAATTATCATAGACCTTAAGAATTGCTTTCTTACATTTCCCCTTCATCCTACTGACCAAAACCGATTCGCCTTTAGCTTACCATCTATAAATTTTGAAGAACCAATGAAGCGATACCAATGGAAAATATTACCTCAAGGGATGGCCAACAGTCCCACCTTATGTCAGAAATATGTGGCTACAGCCATACACTCAGTTAGAGAGACATGGAAACAAATATACATTATACATTACATGGATGATATCCTAATAGCAGGAAAAATGGGAGAACAAGTTTTACAATGTTTTGCTCAACTCAAACAAGAACTAACCACAGCAGGATTACAAATAGCTCCAGAAAAAATACAGCTACAAAACCCTTATACATATTTAGGTTTTCAAATAAATGGACCTAAAATTACCAATCAAAAGTCCATTATCCGTAAAGATCAGTTACAAACCCTTAATGATTTCCAGAAGCTCCTTGGAGACATAAATTGGCTCCGGCCATACTTAAAACTCACCATGGGAGACTTAAAACCTTTATTCGACACCCTGAGAGGTGACCGCAACCCTAAATCCCCTAGGTCTTTATCAAAAGAAGCTCTTTTATCACTTAATAAAATAGAGGCGACCGTTGCTCAACAATTTGTTACTAACATAGACTATTCAGTCATTAACCTTTTTAATCTTTAACACAACACTGACACCTACTGGTTTATTCTGGCAAAATAACCCTATTATGTGGGTCCATTTGCCTTCATCTCCCAAAAAGGTATTACTCCCCTATAATGATGCCATAGCAGATTTAATCATCTTAGGTAGAGACAATAGCAAAAAATATTTTGGAATTGAACCCTCTACGATCGTACAACCTTATTCTAAGCCACAAATCCATTGGCTAATGCAAAACACTGAAACATGGCCGATTACTTGAACCTCTTATGCCGGTAACTTAGATAACCATTACCCGCCAAATAAGCTTATCCAGTTTTGTAAACTACATGCTTTTGTTTTCCCTCATGTCATCAGTAAAACGCCTTTAGACAATGCCTTATTAGTATTCACTGATGGGTCATCCACAGGAACTGCTGCATATACCTTTGCTGACACCACTGTTAAATTCAAAACCAGCCATACCTCGGCTCAGCTAGTAGAATTGCAGGCCCTAATCGCGGTGCTGTCAGCCTTCCCTGATCAGGCCCTTAATATTTATAATGACAGTGCATACTTAGCTCACTTTCTGGAGGTCACATGTATCCCTTGGCTCATGGCCCATCCCTCCCTCTGAAGGCAAGGAGAGTAGTATCTCCAGGTTGGTCGGCGTCTCTCTCCTGTCCTCTCCGACCCCTGCTCTGTTGTATTTGAAGGATGTTTACATTCATCTCATTTGATTCAAATATTCGAGGTTGTCAGTATCTGCATGGTTTTGATGACAATGGTTCATTCAGGGAGGTAAAGGACCTTGCACACACCCTGGTGTGACCCATGGGAAACTGAGATCAGAAAGCAGCCTTCAGACTGAATCATCTTCTTTGCTTCTTACTTTCTCAGATAAAGAAACAAAAGCTAACAGAGGTCAAGTAATTTTCACAAGGTTATACAACTTGCTTACATAAAAGCAAAATCTCGGAGAAAATCCGTTGGTAAAGATAAACAGTATTCTTCTCAATTATTTTCCTGCAGTTCTTTTATTCTAGTCCAAGGCAGATTTCTGAGCCAATGGGTAAACACACTTAATGGCTTTTTTTGAGAAAAGTCTCTTCATATCCTTTGCTTGTTTTTACATCAGGTTATGTGTTTTCTTGCTATTAAGTTGTGTTCCTTGTATATTTTGGATGTTAACCCCTTATCAGCTGTATGGTTTGCAAATATTTTCCTCCCATTTCACAGGTTGTCTCTTCGCTCTCTTGTTTGTTTCCTTTACTATGAGAAATCTTTTTAGTTGGATGCAATCTCATTTATCTATGTTTGCTTTTGTTGCTTGTGCTTTTGCCAACATATCAAAAAAGTCATTGCCCAGACCAATGTCAAGAAGCTTTTTCCTATATTTTCTTCTAAGACTTTTACAGTTTCAAGTATTGCATTTAAGACTTTAGTTCGTTTTGAGTTTATTTTTGTATTTGATATGACATAAGGGTCTAATTTCATTCTTCTGCATGTGGACATCCAGTTTTCCCAATAGCATTTATTGAGGAGACTGTTCTTTTTCCATTGTGGGTTCTGGGCATATTTGCTGAAGATCAATCAACTGTGAATGCATGGATTTTCTTCTGGACTCTGCTCTGTTCCATTGATCAATATTTCTTTCTTTTTTTTCTTTTTGTTTTGAGACGGAGTCTTGCTCTGTCGCCCAGGCTGGAGTGCAGTGCGCCACTGGAGTGCATCTTGGCTCACTGCAACATCTCCTTCCCAGGTTCAAGCAATTCTCCTGCCTCAGCCTCCCAGGTAGCTGGGATTACAGGTGCCTGCCACAGCCTGGCTCATTTTTGTATTTTTAGTAAAGGTGGGGTTTTGCCATGTTGGCCAGGCTGATCTCAAACTCCTGACCTCAAGTGATCCACCTGCCTCGGCCTTCCAGAGTTCTGGGATTACAGGTGTGAGCCACCTTGCCTGGCCAATTAGTTTATATTTCTTTTTTTAAGTGACCACCGTGTTGTTTCAATTTCCAAAACTTTGTAGTATATTTTGAAATCAGGTAGTATGTTTCTAGCTCTGTTATTTTTGCTCAAGATTATTTTGGTTATTTAGCATTTTTTGTGGCTCCATGCAAATTTTGGGATTATCTATTTCTTTGAAAAATGAAATTTGAATTTTGATAGGAATTGTATTGTAGATCACTTTGGATACTACATTTTGACAATGCTAATTCTAATAATTCATGAGCATGAAATACCTTCTCATTGATTTGCATTTTCTTTCATTTCTCTCATCAGTGTTTTATAGTCTTTAGTGTTCAGCTCTTTCACCTCCTTCCTTAGTGAAATTTTCTCAAGTATTTGATTTTTTTGTAGCTATTGTAAATGGGCTTTTTTCTTGTTTTCTTCTTAGTTTGTGATTGGTATTAGAAACCCTACTAAATTTTGTATGTTGATTTTGTATCCTGTAACTTTACTGAACTTGTTTATTAGTTCTAACAATTTTTTTGGTGGAGTATTTAAGATTTTCTATATATAAGATCATGACATCAAATGGAGAAAATTTTACTTCTTCATTTCTGATTTGAATGCCATTTATTTATTCATTTATTTAGCCTAATTATTCTGGCTAGGACATCCAGTGCTATATGGAACAGAAGTGGTGAGAGTGGGTCTCCTTGTCTTGCTCCTGATCTAAGAGAAAAAGCTTTCAGCTTTTCACCCTTGAGTATGATGTGAGTTGTGAGTTTGCCATATATGGTTTTTATTATATTGAGATGCGTTCCTTCTACATCTAATTTGCTGAGCATTTTTTATCATGAAAAGATATTGAGCTGGGCATGGTGGCTCACGCCTGTAATCCCAAGGCGGATGGATCACTTGAGGTCAGGAGTTTGAGACCAGCCTGGCCAACATGGTAAAACCCTGTCTCTACTAAAAATACAAAAATTAGCCAGGTGTGGTGGCACATTCCTGTAATCCCAGCTACTAGGGAGGCTGAGGGAAGAGAATTGCTTCAACCTGGGAGATGGAGGTTGCAGTGAGCTGAGATTGCGCCACTGCACTCCAGCCTGGGTAACAGAGCAAGACTCCATCTCAAGAAAAAAAAAAAAAAAAAATCGAAAAAACATACTGACTTTTGTCAAATGTTTTCTCTGTGTCTATATAGATAATCATGTACTTTTTATCCTTTATTCTATTAATGTGGTGTGTGACATTTATTGATTTGTGTATGTTGAATCATCTTTCCATCCATGGGGTGAAACTCACTTGATCATGGTACATGTGTGTACTGTAAAATTCCGTTTGCTAGCATTTTGTTGAGGGATTTTGCATCTATGTTCATCAGGAATATTGGCCTGTAATTTTCTTTTCTTATAGCATCCTTGGATGGTCTTGGTATTGGGGTAATGCTGGACTTGTAAAATTAGTTTAGATATAGTCTGTCTTCTTCGGTTTTTTTTGGAATAGTTGGAGAAGGATTGACGTTAATTTTTCTTTAACTGTTTGGTATAATTCACCCATGAAGCCATCTGGTTTAGGGCTTTTCTTTGATGGGAGGGTTTTAATTACTGATTCAATTTTGTTACTTATCATTAGTCTGTTAAGATTTTTCAGTTTCTTCATTATTTAGTCTTGGTAGGCTGTTACATTTCTAGCAGTGGGTCCATTTCTTCTAAGTTATCCAATTAGTTGAAGTACAATTTTTAATAGTCTCTTACAATCTTTTTTATTTCTGTGGTATCCACTGTAATGTCTCCTTTCTCATTTATAATTTTATTTATTTGAGTCTTTTCTCTTTTTTTTTAGTTAGCCTATCTAAGGGTTTGTCAATTTTATATTTTCAAAAAAGTAACTCTTATTGCAATTGATCTTTTCTATTGTTTTTCTAGTCTTGATTTCATTAATTTCTGTTCTGATCTTTGTTATTTTTTCCTTCTGCTAAGTTTGGACTTAGTTTTTTCTTCTTTTCCTAGTTCCTTGGGATGCAACCTTAGGTTGTTTATTTGAGATTTTTCTGATGTAGACATTCATTGCTACAAACATCCATCTTAGAACTGTTTCTGCTGCATCCCATAAATTTTGGTTATGTTGTGTTTTCGTTTTCATTTGTCTCAAAATATTTTTAATTTCTCTTTAAATTTTGTATTTGACCCGTTGATTGTTCAGGGGTGTGTTTAATTTCCATCTCTAAATGAATTTTCTGGTTTTCCTTTTGTTACTGATTTTTTAGTCTCATACCATTATGGCTAGAAAATATACTTACTATGATTTCAGTCTTCTTAAATTTGTTAAGACTTGTTTTGTGGCCTGATATACAATCTTTCCTGGAAAATGTTACAAGTACACCTGAAAAAAATGTATATTTTGCTGTTGTCAGATAGAATGTTTGTATATGTTGGTTAGATTTATTTGGTCTACGGTGTTGTTCAAGTTGAGTGTTTCCTTATTGATTTTCTGTCTGAATTGTCTGTTCATTGTTGAAAGTGAGTTGTTAAAGTCTCTTACTATTATTGTATTGCTGGGTATTTATCCCTTCAGTTCTACTAATATTTGCTTTATATACTCAGGTGGTCCAATGTTGGGTGCATATTTATAATTGTTATAGTATCTTAATAAATTGATGACTTTATCATTATATGATAAACTTCTTTGTCTCTTATGACAGTTTTTAACTTAAAAGTATATTTTGTCTAAATATAGCCACTCTGCTCTCTCTTTTGGTCACCTTTTGCATGTGATATCTTTTTCCATTCTTTACTTTTCACCTCTGTGTGTTTTTAAAGCTAAACTGAATCTCTTATAAGCAGTATATTGTTACATCTTGTTTTTTTTACTCATTTGGTATTCCACATCTTTTAATTAGAGATTTTAATTCATTTACCTTTAAAATAATTATTGATTAGGTATGGCATTACTATTGTCATTTTGTTAATTGTTTTTAGTTCTTTTTGTTCTTTAGGTCCAGAATTTCAGTTTTTTTAAAAAATGGTTTCTATGTCTTTATTTAACTTATAATTTTGTTCATGTACTGTTTTTCTGATTTATTTAGTTGTTAATTTGTGTTCTCCATAGTTCACTCAGCTTCTTTAGCATGATTATTTTGAGATTTTTGTCAGGCAGTTAGTAGATCTCCATATTTCTAGAGTCAGTTACTTATTTTTTTCCTTTGGTGGTGTAATGTTTCCCTGATTACTTGTGATATTTGCCTTGCATTGGTGTCTGTGCTTTGAAGAAGTAGGTACTTCTTCTAACCTTTACATCCTGGCTTTGACAGTGAAAACCGTTCACCAGTCAGGCCATCTAGAGATTTTGGGTGGGCCACCTTGTGGGGATCTGTGGATAGGCTTGTTGCTGGAGTCTTCAGGCAGTTTGACCTGGTTCTGGGTCATCAGGTGGGTGAGCCTGTTTCTTGGATTTACAGGGGACTTGCCTGGTGCCAGGGTCCACTACAGTGGGCTTTTTGACTGGGTTTTCAGGAGCAGACTTGGAACCCATATCTGCAGGGCCTGGCTGGAACTTGGGTCCACAGGAGAGGATCTGGTACTGGAGTGGAACTTAAGCATGAGTCTGCAAAGGGATGACTTGGTGCTGGGGGACCTGGTGTCTGTGTCCATGGAGATTAACCTGGTCTGGAATCTGTAGGGGCTGGCCTCACACGAGGGTTAACTTGGGATAACCTGGCATCTGGCCCATGGGGGCAGGTCTGGTGTCTGAAACCATGGGGATGGGCCAGGAGACTGCATCCCTAGGCATGGTCCTGGAGCCTGGTTCCACTGGGGCCAGCCTGGAGCCTAGTTCCATGGGAGTGGTCCTGGAACCTGAGTCTACAGTGACTGGCCTGGTGTTAGGGTTTATAGGGGAGGGCCTGGATCTTGAGTCCACTGGAGTCTGTAGCCTGAGGGCTACATCTTAAGTTTCCTTCCCACAGAGGGTCCCACCTGGTGTTGGAGAAGACATGGAGCCTAGGGTCATGGTGGGGGCACTTGGGGTCTGGCACTAAAGGAGCTGATCACTGGGGCATTCTTGAAGTCTGGGACTATGGGAGTAGGTCTGGTGCTGGGGCCAGTCTAGAATCTGAGGTGGGCCTGAAGCCTTAATTTGCAGGGTCAGCCTGGAGCCTTGGACTTTGGAGTCTGACTTGACACCAGGTTTTACTGCTAAGGTCCACAGCAAAATTGGGTGCTCACTTAACTCTCCCTTCCCCACATGGAGGGTATCTCTTTCCAGGCTGCACTGCCTGGGCGTGGGGGACGAGTGATGTGGGTCATCTGAAACTGTCTTTCCTGCCCTCTTTTCTATTTCCCTGCTGCACCCAGGTGCTGAAATCTCTCCCTTGGATTCCTTTGCTCTTATGAAGGTATTTTCATACATGAATAGTTGTTCAAATGGATGTTTCTGAGAAGGGACAGCTATGGAAAATCCTGTTCCACCATCTTGCTTGGGAGACTGACTGACCTTTTGAATATTTTTACTTACAGTAACACTGTTTAAGGAGTAGATGATTTATCCAAATGTAGATGGAATGGGATTCATCCTATCAATCCCTCTCCCCTGAAATCGAAGGAAATAGCAATCAAGAGGCAAAAATTTTGCTAATCTGGTTCACCTTCTTTGTGTTACTGTATTCATTTCTGTTAGTCATGTAAACATAAAGTTTTAGTGCCTTAATGAAACATCTTAAGTTTTTCCCCCCTTTCATTTCTCCAGGGTCCACACATTCCACAGAGAGACACAATTTTGTGGGTACAGCTTGGCCTGGGTTTTAGTCATCTATAGTCATGACTTGTTATTGTTTATATTTAAAAATCCTGTGCAGTGGTGCTGGGAATGTCATGGATGAGGTGCCATTACTCACAGTAGGTGGGGACACAGGTGGTGGCACAGTGCACAGTGCACAGCATGCCCTTAGCAGCAGCAGCAGCAGCAGAGGAGGCTCCCCGCAGTCCCAGCCTCTGGGCCAATGCTGCCACCTTACCCCTTCTGCTCTTCCTCCCTTCGCTGGCACCATGGCTGATCAGCTGACCAAAGAACAGATTGCTGAATTCAAGGAAGCTTATCTTATAAAGACGGTAATGGCATCTTTATCTTATAAAGATGTTAATGGCACCATCACAGCAAAGGAACTTGGAACCGTCATGAGAGCACTGGGTCAGAACTTAACAGAATCTGAATTGCAGGACATGATCAATGAAGTGGATGATGATGGCAATGGCACCATTTAGTTCCCCGAATTTTTGACCATGATGGCTAGAAAAATGAAAGACACATATAGTAAAGAAGAAATCATGAGGTATTCCAAGTCTTTGACGATAGTGGCAATGATTACATCAGTGCAGCAGAACTGCATCATGTCATGACAAACTTAGAAGAAAAACTAATAGATGAAGAAGTAGTTAAAATGATCAGAGAAGCAGATATTGATGGAGACAGACAAGTTGACTATGAAGAATTAATACAGATTATGACTGCAAAAATGAAGACCTACTTCCAGCCCCTTTTCCCTGTTCTAGAAGAATCAAATGGAATCTTTTACTTACCTCTTGCAAAAAAAGAAAAAAGTTTATAATTTTCTGTTTCTGTTTCTTTCTGTTCTTTTATTTTTTTTTAAGACAGAATCTTGCTCTGTCACCCAGGCTGGAGTGCAGTGGTGTGATCTTGACTCACTGCAACCTTTGCCTCCTGGGTTCAAGCAATTCTCATACCTCAGCCTCCCAATTAGCTGGGATTACAGGCGTGTGCCACTACATTCAGCTAATTTTTGTGTATTTTTAGTAGAGACGGTGTTTTGCTGTGTTGGCTAGGCTGGTCTCAAACTCCTGGAGTCAAGTGATCTGTGCAGCTTAGCTTCCTAAAATGCTGGGATTACAGGCGTGAGCCACTGTGCCCAGCTGATTCATTCTGTTTCTATATAGCAAAGCTGAATGTCAAAAGTACCTTCTATCCACACACACAAAATCTGCGTGTATTTGTTGGTAGTCCTGTCTGCTAAAGACCAAGCTACACATCAGTTTTACAATGTAAGTACATGTACTACCTTAATAATAAGGACTCCTTAAAGTTCCATTTAGTCATGATTAATACACTGTTTGGGCTGGCCAGTTTTTCATGCATGCAGCTGGACAACTGACAGCAGTCAGCCATTTGTATTAAAAAAAAAAAAAAGAAAGAAAAATCTAAACCTATTCAATGGGTTCTGGTTCAATTTGTTTAGTATAAATTGTCGTAACTGGTTTACTGAAAACAAACATTTAAAATTGGTTTATCTTAGGATGATGTGCAGAAAAATGGGGTGAAGGATAAACTCTTGAGACATAGCCCGACTAGTGGGATGGTTGTCTTGTACTTCTGTGTGCCGTGATCCATGGTGATGATGACATACCCTGGTGGCATGCCCATGTATGTTGGTTTAGTGTTGTCTGCATTGTTCTAGAGTGAAATGGATCTCACTGTTCACACAAATTTTTTAACAAGAAACATTTACCAAGGGAGCATCTTTGGACTCTGTTTTTTAAACCCTCTGAACCATGACTTTGAGCCAGCAGAGTAGGCTGTGGCTGTGGGCTTCAGCACAGTCATCAACATTGCTGTTCAACAAGTTACAGTTTACTTCCATTCCAAGTTGTAAATGCTAGTTTTTCCCCAATAAAAAGACCATTAACTTAAAAAGAAAATTCTAAGGAATCTACAGAATGACCACTAGAGCTAATAAAAAGTTGCAGTCTATATGATTAATAAGCAAAAATCAATGTAAATTTAGTATACTAACAGTAGAGAATTAGAAAATGAAATTTTAAAAATTATGTTTACTATAACAGAAACATGCAATGTTTTGCAATACATCAACAAAAATGTGTAAGATCTCTATACTGAAAACTACACAATGGTGGTGAAAATATTAAAGAAGACTTAAATAAATGGAAAGATATACCATGTTTGTGGATTATAAGAGTCAGTATTACTAAGATAGTAATTCTTCCCAAATAGGTGTATACATTCCATGAAAGCCCAGCAGGACTTTTTGTGGGAACTGACAAAATATTAAAATCTATATGGAAATGCAAATCACCTAGAGTCTGCACAGCCATCTTGAAAAAAGGAAAAAGAAGTTGGCAGGCTTACATTGCCAGCTTTCAAAACTTATAGAAAGCCAATAAACCTACAGTGATCAAGACAGTGTGGCACAGGCATAAGGACCAACAAACAGATAGAAGGAAAAGCATAGAGAGCCCAGAACTGGGCCTGCTATTACATGAGTACACCTAATTTGGGAACAGTGGTTATCCTTGTGATTATGGATATAAATACAAATAGATTATACTCAACTTGGGAACAGTGTTTTTTTTTTTTTGTTCTATATTAAGTGTTGTCAGGTCAAGGAGGTATGTACTGGTTGAAAAAAGATCTTGATTTATAGGAAAAGACACAGCACGTGGTGATGTTTTAGAGAGTTAAAATTTGGAGCCATTCTCTATATTCATTGGATAGACTCATCATTCCCCCTCTGCCTTTCAGGCTATATAATCAGTAAGAATTATATGGCAGATAAAAATCTGGCATTTTTATCTGCCATATAAATCATGAATCAACTATTCATGAATCATATAAAGGATGAATCAACTATTAGATAATTGATCTAATTTTCTCATGTCATCTATCTACATCTCTCATGTCATCTGGCATATCATATGTTCTAGGTCAGTCCTGAGTTCAACTAGTCCTGTGATTTTCACTGTTACTTACACTTGTTAGGTCACTATTGTGGGATTCAGAATATTGGCGTGAGGTGGTGGCATGGGTGCTTTTTTTGGAGCAGTTGCGGGTGGCATCCCTCCAGCATGACCAGCATGAGGCCACAAGAAACCCCTTCCACCACAGGTGGTAGCAGTATCCCACATAATAAACCCTTGTGTGCCTTGTTACATGATAAACACTTTATATACATTAGACATTTTAACCTAAGTCAACCCTAAAAGGCAAGGTTATTTTTTCTACTAAATTTCCAACAACTAGGTGAACTCAAAGGAGGCTGAAAGACCAATTCTTATAAAAGAACGATTGTCCAAAAAGGAAAGATAAATTCTTCTGGAGAGACCAGAGACAGGAACAACTCAGGAAACTTTTAATGCATTTTAATACAGGGTTTACAATGTTTTGAATCTGCAATTCTGAAATCCAAAACAGCGCTGAAAATTGAGTGTTTTTAGTAACAAATTGGGTGGCAAAATCTGAACTCTTTGTAGCTCTGTGTGCTGACGAGCATCGTGAGTGCCCTAGAGGGGCATAAAGCTTTTGCCCACGAAATCCTTTCTTTCCTTGGAGCATCTCAGTGGAGTTGTGTTTTGAAAAATAGTGCCTGACATAAGATTGGTATTGCTACGTAAGACCTCTTTATTTCTTTTCTGCATAACTTTGGATTTTCCTCTTCAGTTTACTTTGACCCACTCTTTACAGTTTAACCATGCGAGGTGGTAACTTGATGGCTTTGCATATTAATGATCGCATCTATGCTTAATTCTTTGGGGTTCGTTTAGCAGTTTCACATTCATTATCTTGTTTGTGTCCTTAGTAAAACTCCTTAATTGTCAGCACTGAAGAAGTGGAGACTCAGAAGTCACACAGCTGGCATGTGGCAGAACCAGCCACGCCATGCCGCCATGCCGCTTTGAGGCCCTGTGACCCTCAGGGACTTAGCAAAGTGCCGTCTTCAGAACAACTTGTCAAGATCCTCACAGGCAGTCAGTGTCATGTTTTATATCGTGTACAACCTGCAGCACGGGGCGTGGCAGGGGTGAGTGCCACTGTCTAGGGACTCTCCATACCCTCCAACCTTCAGATGCAGGAACGGGAATCTCGGTCAGCTGTCTCCTCTGTTCCGGGTTTCTCTCCAGTCTCACCTGAGGTTGAAAATTCCAAATGAAGTAGGTGATAGTCTATTGATCTGAAGGGCATAGTGGTTCATGGGATTTTGCTGAGTCTACACCAGGTGTCAAAGAGTCTGGTGCCCAAACCTTGGCAAGGGCACGTGACTGATTACTTCCTTGTCAGAAAATGCGGGAGCCCGGCAGCGCTTGGGACCACCTGGCTCAGACTCTCCATTCCAGGCCAGACCACTGAGGCCCAGGCAGCGGGGTCCACTTACAGGACGTCGGAAGGCAGTGGGCAGGAGCTGGGCTCCTTCCTGCCGGGCCAGCTCTTAGGAGGCCGGCGCTGGGGCTTCGGGACTTGAGGGCCTGATCGCTGCGCTGCGCAGGCCGCGCGCCACCCGCAGAGGGCACTGGCGGTCCGCAGCGTTCCAGGGCGCCTGCTGTGGGGCGGGCCTGTGTGGCGCGCCAGTGTTTGCTGAGATTTAACAGAGGGCCGTTACACTCAGTGTAAAAACAGACCGACGATTCCAGGGCGCTGGCTTTTGTGAAAATAGGAAACCCCACGATGCACTCTAACGTGGAGATGGGTTCGTCTGTGACAAGAGGACGTTTGTTTGAAGGCAGATTTCGGGAAAATGTAGGCAGGCACGAGCGTTGGCCGAGCTCCTCAGAAGTCCCTGAACAGTTGTTATCCAGGCCGCGGTTCACATTGAGATGAGAGAGGTGGAAAAGAGAGCTCGCCCTTTCTTCTTGCATTGTCACACGGAGCGGCTCTGTCCCCGTGCAGCGTGGGGTCCCCTGGGCCCGGGCGAAACTCAGGCGGGAAGCAGCGGGGACGGAGCTCCTTCCTGTGTGAACCCGGGCAACTGCCGGCGGGCGAGGCCTGGATGGTGGTCGGGCCGCAGCCGCCGGGACGTTTTCGAGTGGGCCTGGAGTCAGGGACCTGGCCCTGCGGGGCCGATGCGTGCGGGGCCGGGCTGAGCCGCGGGCTCCCGGGGCAGGGAACAGAGGTCCAGCCTTCCTGGCCACGCAGGGTCATGTTGCGGCTGGCGAGTTGGGGGCGCTGTGAGCGGGCTGGGGGCCCTTGGCCGGCAGGGGGCGCAGTCCGCCACTCCATCCGCCCGGTCTCCGCGGGACCCTGCCACTCCAGCCCGCTGGTGCCGCGGTCCCGCCTCCTCCCTCCGCCCACCTCTTCCTCCGCCTTCGCTCCCCGACCCTTCCCTCCTCCTCCCTCTCAGTCCGAAAGGGAAGCTGGGCTGGGCGAGGGGGGTGTCTCCTGGGTCCACCGTGGAAGCACGAGGCGCGGGTGCGGAGCCAGCCCAGGGCTGCCGGCGCGAGCTACAGGGCTGGCCTGGGGCTCATCCTCTGCTCCGGGCGCGAAGAAGCGAGGGTCGCTGTGCTGGGTCTGTGTGCTCAGTGGCCACCCGTCGCCCTCAGGACGGGGAACGGGGCGAGAGAGAGAGATGTGGGTGTTTTCCCTGTGGAAGCTGTGCCCGAGGCCGTGGGAGTGGAGGGCAGTGGGCTGAGAATGGAGACAGGATGCCCCGAGGGCCCGGGAGCGGGAGGGGGAGCGGGAGGTGGAGCGGGTCCCAGACAGCAGAGACTCGGAGTGGGAGGCGGCGGGACTGGGAGAGCCGCACAGGGGCCGCAGGGAGCTTCCTGCCCTTTGCACCTCAGGCTCGGGGAACTGATTTGTTGCACTTTTGGCAGGTGCAGGATCTGCGCTTGCAGCCACCTTACTTAGTGGGCTGTACCTGAGGTGACAGGCAGGGAGGGTCTTGTCTGATGAAGTTACCCACATGAGTCACCACGGGATGACGGTGAGCAGGTGCCACAGAAGGTAACACTGAGCGCATGCGGTTAAAGGAGCAGAAGGGAAAGGGTGAGGGCAGACCAACGGTCATTTTCACAAGTCTTTTGTGTGTTAGTCAGGGTTCTCTAGAGAGACAGGACTAATAGGATAGACCTATATATGAAGGGAAGTTTATTAAGGAATATTGACTCACATGATCACAAGGTGAAGTCCCACAGTAGGCTGTCTGCAAGCTGAGGAACAAGGAAGCCAGTCTGAGTCCCCAGACCTCAGAAGTAGGGAAGCTGACAGTGCAGTCTTCAGTCTGTGGCTGGCAAACTACTGGTGTAAGCCCAAGAGTCCAAAAGCTGAAGAACTTGGAGTCCAGTGTTTGAGGGCAGGAAGCATCCAGCTCGGAAGAAAGATGGAGGCAGGAAGACTCAGCCAGTCTAGTCCTTCCAGGTTCCTCTGCCTGCTGTTATCCTAGCTGCACTGGCAGCTGATTAGATGGTGCCCACCCAGTTGAGGGTGGGTCTGCCTCTCCCAGTCCACTGACTCAAATGCTGATCTCCTTTGGCAACACCCTCACAGACACACCCAGAACAGTACTTTGTATCCTTCAATCCAATCAAGTTGACACTCAGTATTAACCATCACATTCTGCAAGGAAGGTGTTTTATGTCCATTTTACAGAAGAGAAACAGGCTCAGAGAAGTCGATATTTGTCCAAGATCACAGAGCTAGTAAACCATAGAGCCAGCTTCTGACCAAGCTTGAGCGATTCAAAAATTGAAGCCCCTTCCACTAGGTCCTACTGACATCTGGATTCCACCTGACTACTGGCTGCACAATTTCCCCTTGAGCCAGTTCTTCTGTGGTTGTGCCCAGCTGCCCCGCTTGATAGAATTATCCAGTAGACACTTTTCAGTCTTTGTCTTCCATGCCATCCCTCTGGTGTTTGACCCAGATCGTGCACTCCTCGCAATGTTCCTCTCCTCTGACTCCTGCAAAACCACCTGCTTGCTTCTCTGCTTATTTCTCCTCAATATGTTTCATTGGCTTCCTCCTCACAGTCCACCCGTGGTTGCTAGTGCTCTCAAGGTTATGTTCTTACATATCTTCTCCTTTAACTTCACATGAAGAAGCACAAAACACAATGGCATCATGGGCATGGAGGGAATAGTAACCTAGACAGCTGATGAATGTCAGATCCAGGAGCTGCTGGAGGATGACACAGATGCGTGGCCCAAATGAGGGGGTGGTGGGGAGAGAGGGTAGGAGCGTTTGTGAGCAATGAACCAAGCCATGTCCAGGTGGGGGCTTAGGCAGAAAGATGGGGAATATACGGGTCCCAGGAAGCTAACCCTTAGGAAATTGTTTTGGGTGGATGGGGGAATTTGACATGTGGAAGCTTAAAACATACATTTCCAAAGTCATGCCATTAGGTTAGGGACTATTTTGGGTAGACACTTCAGGAAGTTTGAGACGTCCGTGCAGCCATCAGGAGCTCACTTTCCATGGAGCTCCTTGAGAAAGGGCCCAGAGGGTTTGAAGTCCAACAGTCAGGATTCATAGACACTGGGGATAAGATTTGTGGATCACAGTGGGACAATAAAAATTGCTTTTACCCTGGGGTGTGAGGGAGAATCTCTGAGAATTTGCAGAGCACTTGCAGAATGACACATGGTGACACTCACATGCCATCAGCCTAGCTCCAGAAGGACTTTTCACAGGAAGAACAGCACATTGGAAAGAGGAAAGCTCCCTTTCAGAAGCAGCTGGAAGCCTCTCCTCCCAGCCTGGACGTCCCTGGGGCTCTTCCTGTTCCTGCTGCTCTGCACTGCTGTTCCAGAGGCAAACTTGGCCCAGGAACCATATGCAACCCACCATCTCCTCTGGCCAACTTTTAATAGAGGGTGTCTCAGCTTAATTTTTAGTCAAGAGCAGGTCCTGGGACCCTGAGATCACTGAAGGTATTTGGCATTCAGTTATGAAACGAACCCCTTTAGACAGACCTCAGACTTCTTAGTGGCGTCCCAGGCCCTCTATGCCCTTAACTTAGACTTGTCTTGAGTTCTCCTTGTGTCTGCTGGTCTTCCTAAAGAGGGCCAGCCCCTGGAGGCAAACCTCATTGACTAATCCAGGTGCTCTTTCCAATGTGCGAGAGGCACCCCCCCAGGCTGCAGTTCCCAGCTGACTGGAGCTGACACCTCAGAGGAGATGCGCTGACCCACTGAACCCTAGATCTTTCTAGACATGTTTTTATTCCATCCTGCCTTCTCCGGCTCCCTTTACTCTTGATTTCTGATTTGTGGCTTTGTGCTCCTAACTCTATTTTTTCATGTCGTTGTTTCTGCCTAGAATGCTCTCCTCATTGCCCGACAATTTCTCAGGTTGACTACCTTTTCAGACCTCAGGCCACTGTGATGCCAAACAGCAGCACAAACTCTTGCTTCCCTCAGTTTCCACAGAAAACCACGGAATCAAGGAAAGACAAACATGGGCAATGGCAAAGTAGGGTGAAGCAAAAGACAACACCCCAATCTCCAGGGAAACTTTCACTGATGTCACCATGAATGGTAACCAATCATCAAGTATACCTCAGCCTCCTGAGTAGCTGGAACTACAGGCACAAACTACCTTTAGAGATGGGGTCTCATTATGTGTCTCAGGCTGGTCTCGAACTCGTGGCCTCAGGCCATCCTCCTGCATATCTGGGATTACAGGCACGAGCCACTGCACCTGGCTCTTCCTTCTTAACCAGTACAGGAGGGCCATGAGGAAGGTGGAGAACATGGGGACACATTCCCAACCAGCAAGAATGCAGCCCATGTGGGCTGGAGACATTCTTCATGCCCTGTTTTCATACATTGTGACCAGCCCAAAGGGATCTCTCCACTCAGAGATGAATGAGTACATCTTTCTTTCACCCACCAATCATCCGCTGCAGTACAATATGCAATCTCTGGTGTGTTTTAAGCACAACGATTCAGCCCACCCTGACATGGGCCTCCCCAAATCTTTACCCAAACAGGTCCACTCCAAACCATATTAACAAGCCACGAGGCCTTTATCAGGGATTTTGTAGGTGTTCAGTGTAGAGGGTTTATGCTGCAAACCCTATGGTATAACTTCACTTAAAAATCCTCCAAATATATCTTTTCCCCTGAATTCTCTCCTGGAGTCAGCAGCCTTGTTTTCCTCCTGAGAGTCTCTGTGTCTGGGCCTCTCTGGCTGCGCTGCTGCAGCCCCTGACTTCCCTGCATAGTTCCTCTTAGTCTCTCCCATTTGCGTCTTCATCCTCATTCGCTGCTGTCCTAACATAGATTGTTCTTCGGATTTGACACTGAGCTGGAGGCCGCTGGCACTCTCCCATGCCTGCCCTCCCTTCTCTCTACAATAATGCATTTGGAATTTTTAGTTGGGTGAACAACCACCCAGAGTAGACTCTACTTCCCCGTGCGGTGTGACCATGTGAGCACTCTGATGGGACACGAGTGACTTGTGGACACCACCTCCGAGAAGGGCTCTGAAGAGTGGGGACGACACACTCTTTCTCAGCCCTTGCCTCCTTTCTCCGGGAATACTGTGGTTAGAATAAGGACAGCCCCCCGGAGGCTGTGTGCTGAAGCTCTGTGCCTGAGCCTCAAAGTGAAAGTAGAGAGAAAGAACATGGGCCCCTGATGGATGATTCAACCTTTTATTTCAACTGAAAAAAATGTTTCCAAGTTTTCTGTGTTGTATTTTTTTCTACATGCATTACTTTTTCACCATCCATAAAAAAATTCCACCATTTGAGACTTATTTTAAATTTTACTCTATCGACTTCCATGATTTTCTCCTATCACAGAAAAAATAAAATAATTGATAGATTCTGAAAATATTTTACAGTTTTGACAATAGGAGGTTGGAATGCTGACAGCAGAGGTCCCATTTGGGCCCCTGATTTGCCCCTGATTTTCTCTCTCCAAGTCTTCAAGTCTTACTGAGCTTTGTATCTACTGGCCCTGCTCTCCTGCAAACTATTTGACCCTAGGATTTCCCTTCACCGCAACATGTGAAGAGCAAAGGAGACAAAGTGAGGGGAGTCAAAGGGTGGTGTTGGTAGAGAGAGAAGAGTCAGTTCCTCCTATATTCCTGCTTTTTGAGGAGCCAATACAATGTTTTTGTTTAGGGGGAATGTAGTCACTGGGCCTTCTACTCATTCATGATCAAACCTGGACAAAAACCTAAAGTGCTGCCTCTGCTTCTCATCCTTGGACGGAGCTCAGGGCCCAGGTCCAGCAGGCTCTTTGACTGCAGGAGTGGGAGCTGGGGTGGGGGAGGCAGACTGTACTATATGCCGACCTCCACATTATGAAGCCTGCTCCACTGGAAATCATCTGGAGGGAGCTGTAGTCACGGCTCTCAGATGGCCAGGCATGCCTCCTGCCTTTGCAATCTGTGCAGTCCTCTCTCAGAGGAATGTGGAGAGATCGCTTTGCTGGAACCTCCTCACTTAACCTGAAACTCGGGTCATTGTCTGAAGGAGGCAGCTCTGTGTCACTCTTAATGATGAAACCAGAGGAAAGAGGCTCCTACTGCTCTAGTTTCTCCTCCTCCAGTATTCTGAAATTCAAAGATGCAAAGTCTCAGCAAACTCAAAATATAATTGAGCTTCCCTAGGAAAAAAATCTGCTTAGTTCTGGTTCTCTGGCTTTTCTTGATCTTTCTACCCAAGGAGGTCATTTTCACAGAAGCATATCTATCTCTTGCTAATCTCTCTAGTTAAATGATAAATATTATTTAATTACAAACCATTGTGCTAGTTGCCTAGGGTAAAGAGTTTGTTGTCTGCAGACGCTCATGACCTACAGAGAGACAGTCACATGAGTGAATGTAAGGGCAGTAGCTACCACAGATACGCTAGCAGAGTTCGGCGGCGTGTGGCTAGTTTGGTTGGGGGGAGGAGGAGGATGCTTGGGTCTGTGGAAGCTTTATAGAGAAGGAGGGGTTGTGAGCCAAGTCCTATGGGCAGCAGAAACAGCTTCTGGAAATAGTCAAGCAGATATTGGGGTATGAGGTACATGAAGAGTGATGATGGTGGTGGATGTCATCACACAAAACTAGAAATCAGATGGGGCTTCAAACACCACAGTGTATGCAAAGGATAATTCTGTATAATTCCAGAAAACAAAAGTGACACGTAGGTATCTGTGTGCAGACCAAAGAGGAAAATGCAAAGACCGTTTAGGAAGGAAGTACCCAAATCCTGCTGGTGAGTGCAAAGGAGACCACAAGGGAAGGACGTGCAGAAGACTTTCCGCACTTGGCCAGCAGGTGCAGCGATGATGTGGTGTGGACCAGCTGAGATCCTGCCCTGCTGTGCCAACCCCACTCCACCAAAAAGGGCAGCCAGCATTTTCCTTGCACACTCTTTGATTGCTTTTGATATAATGACAGTTCGTAATATTTTTATAGAGTAGAAATATTCAGTCCTTTCTTTACTAAGGTTAACCAATATTTTGTTTCTTTTTTTTTTTTTTTTTTTTGAGATGGAGTCTTGCTCTGTCACCCAGGCTGGAGTGCAGTGGCGCAATCTCAGCTCACTGCAACCTCCACCTCCCAGGTTCAAGCGATTCTCCTGCCTCAGCCTCCTGAGTAGCTGGGACTACAGGTGCCCGCCACCATGCCTGGCTAATTTTTGTATTTTTAGTAGAGATGGGATTTCACTATGTTGGCCAGACTGATCTCGAGCTCCTGACCTCGTGATCCACCTGCCTCGGCCTCCTAAAACGCTGGGATTACAGGCACGAGCCACTGTGCCTAGCCCCAAATTTTATTTCTTATTGATAGTGTAGAAAAGGAATGATTTTATTTTTGCAAATTTGACAGAAATATTCATCATGTTAATTTAAGGCCAAGGGCTTGGAGGCTACCCATGCAAGTGAGGGCCTTGAAACCTCTGCCTTTACTCCTCTGTATCTTTTTTGAAAACTTGTAAACTTCTTGAAAACTGCAAGGCTATAACCTGGCAAAAACAAATAGCAAATTTTAAAAAGCTGTGTGATGCAGGAAATAGTGGATCCAAACCAAGAGAGCTCTGAAGAGAAGTTCCTGGAAGACAGTAATGCACCAGTCCTAGGAAGCAGCGAGTTTTCCTCGATATGGGAAAAGGAAAGCTCTTTCCCCAAACACACAACACAGGTATTTGAAGATACCAGAAGGCTCCCGTACAGAAGCTCAACTCCAAATGGCCAGTCTATACTTAGGACTCATAAAAAGGTCACACCATGTAAAGAAACTACATTTTTCAGCACAGAACTGCTAAGACGGAAAGAAAACCTGACCCCAGCTGGCTGCCTGCTATCTCTGACAGCTAGGAATCCTAAATTATGAATCAGAGCAGAAAAGGGATTAGTGCAGTAATGTGGTAAATATTTTATTTCCCATTTTGACTTTGATTAGTAAATAAACATCAGTGATTATATTTTATAAAGAAATAAATTCGATTTTGGAAAACTTATGTCTGCCCGCATGAGTTTGACAGTTTCCCGATACCTAATGACTTCTCTGATGAGATAAGCAGTGGCATGAACAGATGATTTGGAGTATCGTATAATGAAATGTGACAACATTTGAAAAATTCTTAACTCAAAGATCCAGTATTTTCCGAAGGACTAGTGCGTTTTGCTACACTGCTTGAGTAAAAGATCTTTTCAAGCTGCAATGGATATGAATGTGACAGAATAAGAAGCCTTAATTGACATAGTTTCACGTTCCACATTGCAAGGAACTTTTGATAAACTACTATTTTTGAGTTTTGGTGTAATATCAAAAAGAATATCCACAATTACCCAAAAAAGATAAATACTCTTCCCTTTTCTGGATTTTCTGCAAATATTTCAACCATGATAGCATACCACAACAGATTAAAGATATTTGTGAAAACATAAAAGTGCCGCTATCCTTACTAAATTTTCATTTGAAAATCATTGTTTTTTAAAATAATTTTTTCATTTATGTTAACATGTAATTAGTTTATTATTATTTTAAATGAATTAATAAATACTTGAAAAGTTTCTTACCTTTAATTTCTACTTCAGTGAGTACTGATAGATTTAAACCACATAACCAAAGCTCTTTGGAGTCTTTAGTAATTTTTTGAATACATTTTATTTAGCACAATCTCTGCCATTTAAAAATTAGGTGTTTTATTCCCACCATCCTCACTTCTATTACTGTTTTACTTACAAATACTCCTAGAAACCTCTGGAAATTCCTTGTATGCGTCTTCCTGTAGACATATTGCACTGACATAGCATTGAAACCCCCATCTGGGGTCATGTGGGGAGAAGGCTCATTGTCCCTCCCAGGCCTCAGGGAATTGCAGGGGCTGTCATTTTGCAGACACACAGAGGCGTGTGGAGCTATTCTTGACATGGAGCTTCAGCAACAAAGCTCAGCAAAGCACAAAATGCAAAATAATCATGTAAAACATTAAGTGGCACATTATCAAATCACAGCTTGTAAATAATGCTGTTATTGTAATTCTCAGGTTCTCAGAGAACCATAAGTTCAACAGAGGAAAATGGCTCATGTGACAAAAATGTCCATGTGTTGCCTACTCCGGTAAGATCAAACAAGTGTAGAAACCAAGCAACAGGGTTGGTCCAGTTCGTATTTGTGCTGACAGGTGGGGAACGTCAACTCCAGGAGCGCTGGAGTTTTCTCATGGTTGGTTTCTGTGCCATTAGCATGCCCTTGCAAGTCATCACAACTAGAATTGTTGTTACTGCTCTTCACAGGGTCCCCAACATGAGTTGCTGAATTGTGATAATGGGCCCTGTCAACTGAGTTTAGTTCAGGCGGGCACATAGCTGTCTGGTCTAAAACTGAGATTTTTTTTGTGGTTTTGCAAAGGTTCATTAAAATCCAGGTTGGGCGTGGTGGCTCACACCTGTAATCTCAACATTTTAGGAGGGCGAGGGGGGCAGATCACCTGGGGTCATGAGTTTGAGACCATCCTGGCCAACATGGTGAAACTCTGTCTCTACTAAAAATACAAAAATTAGCCAGGCGTGGTAGTGCATGCCTGTAATCTCAGTTACTTGGGAGTCTGAGGCAGGAGAGTCGCTTGAACCCGGGAGGCAGAGATTGCAGTGGGCCAAAATTGTGCCACTGCACTTCAGCCTGGCAACAGAGAAAGACTCCATCTCAAAAAAAAAAAAAAAAAAAGATTCATTAGAATCCAGACTTGCAAAGCATGTCAACTTATGGCAAAACATATGCCATCCATCTCAAAACCCTGCATTTTCTTTCAGTAACTTTGCAAAGCATTGCAGTAGTTGATGTTGTAGGGTTAGAACTTTGTTTGCATGATACTGCTCAGCTCCTTTGGGTGCGGCCTGTCTGGGTTCAGACTCATAGCAGGACTGAACTCCTTCCTCTTGGCATTTGGCTGATAGTATTAGATGTTCTTCTTATTAGGAAAATTTTGGAAATGACTGCAAAATAACTCCTGTAAACTACAAACTGAATGCTGATCACAGGCTGAGCCCTCTCTGATGAACTGCAGGCACAGTGATGAGGGTCTGCGGAATCACCAAGGCAGTGAGGTGTGGAATCCGGACACCAGGATACACATTCCACGCTCAGCTTGACTGCAGTCCGGAATGCTGCCTGGGTTGGAAGCAGCACATAGTTGGACTTGAATCGCAAATAGCCCACATAGCCTGCGCAGACATTGGTCATGTAGTACGTGAGAGGTCAAGGGCCTATGCTGATGACTGAGGAGACTTCCAGAACCCACTCTCCAGGAGACTCCAGTTGATTTTCACATAGCCCACTGCACAGGTAGCCACAGCCCTACCAAATGCTGCAGTAGCTTCTCTGCCCCATTATGGGTATAAGAATATTGGGGTGGTGCTTTGCAACCTCATAGGACTTGAACATAGTTCAAAGTGAGATTAAAACCTGTGGTGGTAAAAGTCTACCGTAGGGATTAGTAACAAAGGCCTCTGAGGAGTAGCAGTACTTCAAATCTTGGAACCACAGAACACACACTTTCAGAGTCACTCTTTGTGGCACTATGCTCTGCTGGCCGTCATCCGGGTTCCCTGAAGTGGTGGGCTTTTCCCAAATGGGTTTCTCCCCTTCACAGTCTAGTGCTTCACTCTCATGAGGTTCCTTTAATCTGGAACACAGGCTTGGGGACTTCTTTATTTCTTTGCTGGGTTTTGCATGGAAAAACGTGCTTTCCTTGGGCATTGATAGAAAAAGTGAGAAAATGAAGCCTGTGGTGGCAAAGACTGTGGCTATGTGATGCGGTAAAAGTGTGACCCATTCTCCAGGGATGCCAAGCGTCAGCCTTCGTGGGGGCCTCTGTGTTGGCTGTTAGCGTGACACTCCTATGGTGGTCTCTCACTTCCTGGCAGTGCCTCAGGGCTGACCATGCTGCATGTGTTGATGCAGTAGGCCACCTGGGAGGTGGTGAGTATCCTGGAGGAGAACTCGACAGCCTGTGTGGTCTGCATCCCTTAGTCCAACAAGAGCAGCAGCTGGGGAATAATGAAGCAGACCCCTTATGAGAGGGTGATGGGCTTGTGGCAACTCAAGAAGACAGACACCAGGAGCAGAGTGTGTCTAAACGGGAAGGACCTCATCTGTGATCTCTGCGCTCAGGTTTTTCCTTGGTCCAGATAAATATAGGATAAGGAATGATTCTGAGGGGTCTTGTCATGGAGAACAATCTGAGTAAGCAGAGGAGCATAGTGGGATACGTTGAGGAATTGCTTGGCAAAGTTCTGAAACAATCCACAGCTGTTTCTTCCATGCCTTGAGTTTCTTTCTTTCTAGAATCAGGACTGGCTTTCTGCCTTCAGATCCAATTTCTGCTCCTTCCGGCTACTGGCTGCTACAAATCCCAGACCCAATGCCCTTTTCTCTTGCTGGAATCTCTCATCCTCCTTCACGTAATAATTTTAAAAAATGAACAGGGATCTTGCGATAAAAAAGTTTAAGAATTGCTGCATTGGACAAGTATGCTTAGAGGAAAACATTTGTTTTCTTCCTGCCAGATTCTACAAAAACATTAATTTGTTAATAAATTGGGAGTCTCCAAGGGGTGAGAATTGTTAAATCAAACTAAATTTGGCCTGAGGCTGCCTCTGATCTTTGAACCTCTAGTGAACTGCAGGTTTTCCAACATTTTAGTGTTCATTAAAAAGCTTGAATTTTCTCATTGGGGACTAGAGTGATTTTCTTTAAAGCAACAGGCCCAGTTTGTTCATTTCTGAGCACGTCTGCCTAATATCCAAGTGTAAATAGCATATTTGTCTGTCATTCATTAAGTGAATTTGGTGTTCCATGAAAAAGCTGGCTAGCTTCGCTTGTAAATCAAATTTAGCGGCCGGGAGCGGTGGTTCATGCCTGTAATCCCAGCACTTTGGAAGGCTGAGGTGAGTGGATCACGAGGTCAAGATATCGAGACCATCTTGGCCAACATGGTGAAACCCTGTCTCTACTTAAAATACAACAATTAGCTGGGCGTGGTGGCACGTGCCTGTAGTCCCAGCTACTCGGGAGGCTGAGACAAGAGAATCACTTGAACCCGGGAGGTGGAGGTTGTACTGAGCCAAGATTGTGCTATTGCACTCCAGCCTGGCCACAGAGAGTGAGACTCTGTCTCAAAAAATTAGCACAAGCACTTTTCCTTGGGATGACTGTCACGGCTCAGCATTCAGTAGAAGTACTTTTGCATGTGTTTCTCCAAAGATGATATACAAATGGCCAAGGAGTATATGAAAAGATACTCAGCATCACTGACCACCAGGGAAATGCAAATCAAAACCACACGGAACTATCACCTCACACCTGTTAGATGTCTAGTATTAAAAAAAACAAACAACAAAGGTAAGTGCTGCAAGCACGCAGCACAAGAGAACTTCTTTACTTTGTTGGTGGAAATACATTTGGTCCAGCCATTGTGGAAACATCATGGAGGTTCCCCAAATATTAAAAATAGAACTGCCATGTGATCCCGCAATCCTGCTACTATACTCCCAAAGGAAATGGAATCAGTGTGTCCAGAGACACCTGCACTCCCACGGTCACTGCAGCACTACTTACAACAGCAAAGATACGGCATCCACCTGTGTCCACCAATGGAAGAGTGGAAAAGGAAAATGTGGTGCACATACACGAGACAATGTGACTTATCCTTCAGGAGAAGAAAATCCTGTCTTTTGTAACAACACAGATGAGCCTGGAGCACATTATATTAAGTGAAATAAGCCAGGCACAGAAAGACAAATTCTATATGATCTTGCAGTCTAAAGTGGTGAGACTCATAGAAGCAGAGAGTAGAATGGTGGTTACTGGGACTGGGTGAGGGTGAGATGGTCAAAGGCACACAGTTTCTGCTGTGCTGGCTGCATAACTTCTGGAGATCTAATTTACAGCAAGGTGCCTCTCTCTAACAGCTCTGTACTGAGTACTGAAAATTCACTACGAGGGTAGATCTTACATTAAGTGGTCTTGCCACAAAGAAATCCCCAACAAAACAGTAATAATAATAGCAAAGGGGTGGGAGGAACATGGGGAGGGGATGGATACATTTATGGCCTTGGTGGAAGTGATGGTTTCTGGGCTGCAGGCATGTCCCCAGACTCACTGCAATGTACACATGAAATATGCACAGCTTTGCACAAGTCCATCAGCCCTCCATAAAATGGTTTAAAATAAGAAAATGAAATTAATGATTTTTGGCCCTTTGTCAAGAACATTCTTCAGTGGACTGAGCTTCTTTACTATTGTTGTTGCTATCTGTTTTGTTGACTATGGTGCGTGTGTGGCGAAAAGTGCAGTGCCCATCAGAACAGTGGCACCGAGGCCCTGACTTGTGCAGAGGCCCTGGTGGCCTTGCCCATCAGGGTGAGGGTCAACATGAGACCTTTACGCCCTTTATTCTGTAATTACTAGTTGGCATTCAACTTGAAGGAAGTGCTTTCACTTTCATTTGTTTGTCACTATGGACTCCTGAATCCTGTTTACGCACTGGGTTATAATCTTTTGCCATCATCATTTATTTGGCTCTTCAGATTGTTATGAATTTGGCCAGAAAGTCCTGTGAAGCTCGCCCTTGTCTGCTGCTTTCCGCCCCATGTTTCTGCCTCTGGCTGCAGACAGGCCTCCTGTGCCTGTCACCAGCTGGCTCCTACCCGGGCGTCAGGCTCTGAAGCCACAGGGCTATATGGTGGCTGGGCCTGCTGCTAGCCCCCCTTGCACCCAGCCTGGAAAAGCCGAGCCATGAGGGAACAGGTCCTGCTC
Source organism: Colobus angolensis palliatus (assembly GCF_000951035.1). Taxonomy (NCBI): domain Eukaryota; kingdom Metazoa; phylum Chordata; class Mammalia; order Primates; family Cercopithecidae; genus Colobus; species Colobus angolensis. The sequence continues at coordinate 639,944 of NW_012120199.1, read as the reverse complement.
CCTCACTTGGCATTTTCTCTGCCTTCAGTTTCATCTGGTCTCTGACTGGAATGGGATGAGTTTGTAACATAGTGCAATATTTTCATTTCAGGACATTCAACAATATTTATAATATTATACAATTTTGGCCCCTGTACTACTGAAAAGTTGTTTCCACAGACTCAACAAAAATGAAGATGCATGTCTAGAAGACACTCTCTGGCAGGACTCTCAGGGTCACTCCTTAAGTCTCCTTGGCACTGACATTGGACAGGACATTGATAATATATTGACTGCTATAGCTGCCAAGCCAGAAGGGCAGTCTCTCTCTTCGTGGAGTCCAAGTTGTAAGTTGGACGAGAGATACGGTAGATCCGCATGAAGAGGAAAACATTGGATTCATGCATTTTGTTCTGATTTTGCCCTTTTTGTTTGTTTGTTTTTTGTTATGTATTCCTCACTGACATCTGAATGGACAAGGACAAAGAAGTAATGACAATAGGGAAGGGACAGCACTACTGACCAGCACTCACTGGGACCAGGCCTCATGCTGACTTTGTCACACTCACTCTCACTCAGTGTTCACTGTGAACCTGCAAGGTGTGTGCCCAGGACCCCTCCTTACAACCACTTAGGGCTAACCCCCTGCTTTTACAGCTTTTCCTGTCACAAATAAGAACCTACATGGCAATGACTAAAATTTGTATTTACAACTGCTCCTGGGACTCACAGTGGCAGAGGCGCCATGCTTGGTGGGGTTGGCCAACATTAGGCAACCTGTCCCTGTGATAGGAACATGACTGGCTGAACAGGAGGCAGGAAACCTCTGCTTTCAAGGGTGTGTGATCAGATGCAGTGACTCCGTGTTCCTCTGAACCACGTGTTACTTCAGCAGGAGGCACACCTCTCTTCTGCATGCTCAAGGACTGGTGGGAGAGACATCCCAGGTGGCCAGTGGGAGCAAAGGACAGGGCGGTGGCTTTTGGTGGGGAACTGGCTGCTGTAGCACCAGTGACTGAGGAGGTGCAAGTGGTAGCCCTGTGGTGACGCAGCCAGTAATGTCTCTCACACATCTGCAGTCTGTCACGCCAGTCGTTGGTGGCATTATCTTCATTTCGTACATGAGAAAACCACAATGCATCAGGGTAAGTCAATTGTCTGTGATCACAGGACTGCCTCGGGTTGAGTCAGGATTCCAGCCCATGTGTGCCCAAGGCCAGCGTTCTCACTGGATCATGCCAGTGAAGATTTAAAAGAGAGAAAAACTGAAAAGAAGAGGCAGAAGGAGAAAGGCCTGAGCAGGTGTGGCAGGGAGGACGAAGAGGAGCAATCAAGAAAACATGAAAATGAGGGGGTCTGGGTGACTGGCCAGAAATTGCCAGAAGTCATGTCTCTCTTCTTTGCCTTCATAGGTCAAGAAAAAGATCTTCCTCATCCATGAATTCAGGTGTGGTGCTGTAAAAGGCTTCAGCACGCATCTCTGCCTGGCATTTCATGATTTACTCTGTTTCAGGCTTGCAACAGGAGGGCCGAGCAGATTGATCTGTTGACAGTGGGCTTCTCAATTCTTCACAGCACAATGAACGCAAGCCTGGCATCCGTCCAGCAAGACTGAACACCTGCGGCCCCCTCCCTACCCCCCGCATCTCCATGGACAGAGCCACCTGGCTCTCCTGTCACCTTGCCGAGACATTTCTGACTCCAGAAAATCTGCTAATAAAGCTCAACCTTGTTCCACAGTCTCAGCTGGAACCCTAGGTGGCTGGTCTAGCACCACCCTGGAAGCCAGTGGCTTAGTGCTGTCCTGGGAAGGCACTTGGCCTGACATCTGCTTCTTCCCTGCTGCTGTATAGAGCATCCCTGACATAACTAACTCCAGCCTAGAAAACACTCCATTTCATATTTCACAAACACTGTACCAACAAGGATAAGATGTTTTGTCTAAATAAACAAATAAAAAACAATAGACAATAAAACAACAACATAAATAAAACAAAAACATGAATACACAAATTAAAAAATAAAGACTGCATCCAACCAGATAAGGGCACAAACACTAAGCCTTTGGCAGCTCCAAATGGTCATCTTAACTGACACTGTCTTGCAGTCACTCGTGGTGAGAACTTGGCATCTGCCACTGAAGGCTCTGCCACCTCTGAGACTCTTCCTTCCAAGACTGATGGACCACTTGGCCCAGAACAGGACTCTTTTTTGTCTTCTTCGCTTCCCCTGGACTGGTTCATTAACCCTTTTTATTATTTCGTTTTCCTCTTGCTGTTAAATGTTACTTTGTTTTTTGCAGAATATTGAACCTGTAAAATTTATAGATTGATGAAGTATACTATTATGTATGGTTTGCAGTATTGTCTGACTTGTGGAGTGGCTTGAGCCTGTGTGCCCATGGCTCAGACTGCTGAGTGGACAAGATGTACTAAGGAGAATGCCTCCTTGGGAGCTCCATGGAGCTCCTGGCTTTAGTGACTGAAATAGCATCAGTAGAAGTCTGATATTGTGGAAAGACACAAACATGCCTGGACCTGGTTATTTCTTTCTTTTTTTTTTTTTTTTGAGACGGAGTCTCGCTCTGTCACCGGGACTGGAGTGCAGTGGCCGGATCTCAGCTCACTGCAAGCTCCGCCTCCCGGGTTCACGCCATTCTCCTGCCTCAGCCTCCCGAGTAGCTGGGACTACAGGCGCCGCCACCTCGCCCAGCTAGTTTTTTGTATTTTTAGTAGAGACGGGGTTTCACCGTGTTTGCCAGGATGGTCTCGATCTCCTGACCTCGTGATCCACCCGTCTCGGCCTCCCAAAGTGCTGGGATTACAGGCTTGAGCCACCGCGCCCGGCCAGACCTGGTTATTTCTAACCCTGCACTGCTCATGACACCTGCTCTCTACTCCTTGACCAAGTGGACCGGGGGAGAAGGAAGGGAGGGAAGACACAGGCAGCCACTGCATTTTATTTTTCTCTCTTCTGGCCCCTTGTTTTGCTGCCATAACATGGTTATCGCTTTTCACCAGAATCTGAGTTATCCTATGAGGCAGATACATTTAGTTCCCCAAACTGAAATCCAAACAGCTGTATGTCTTTTCAGCTTGTGCTTCTTTCCCACTTATAAAGGAGACTCGCATTTTACATAATACTGTGCATGGCATTGGGGAACCCTTAGGGTTTATGGTTTTTCTAATGTTTGGGAACAGGTGAGAGCATTGTGGGCATTCTATAAAATATTTACCTTGAATTGATGAGAAAAAAGCTGTGTCTGCATATTAAAAAGTCCAATTTCCTTCTAGATGAGTTATTTAAAAATTATTAAGCTAATTTCCACAGGATCATTACAGATTTTTCTATGTGACAAAGCCACTGCAACTGTGTGGGCTTTATTTCATGTGGGTGTGTAAAAATCGCTCCAGTGGTGAATTGGAAACTTGCAGTGCCAGGAAGTGCTTCTGCAGGCTTAATGCACCTCTGCTCCTTCTTTTGTCAGAAAAATTCAAAAGTAAGCAGAACTGCTCCTTTTCACCTTCTGTGCGCAGCTCATCACAGAAGTGCAGCCATAACTGAGTTACTTGTCAGTCTTTTTCCTCCCAATTACAGTGTTTAGATGGGGGATGCTGAGAGAGTAGCTGGCTTGCTGGGAGATGTGAGCCCAGAGCACATGCTCCACCTAGACTGTGGGCGGTACTGCGGGTGGTGCCCCACCATGAGGAGCTCAGCAGTTTCTTCACATGGTGTTTTCCACCAAGCAAAAACATCCAAGATCTATTGTTTATGTAGCTTGTACTTTGGGTCAGGACCCGGTTCAATTCCTAACATTGACATTTTGTATTTATGTGACTAATACACATGTTATTAAGAAACTTACTACTGTCTTTAAGATGCAGTTTCCTCATCTGTGAAATGGAATATTTGCGCATTCCATATGTTATATAATATTACCGCCTGCCTAACTTTGGCATAGTGTTTGAAGGACACAAAGCATGAGTCCAGCACAGAGCTGGTGCTTGATGAATACCCCAGACATAGAGGAAGGTAGCATCTGGATTCCAAGTTCTTTTCCTGTATATACATTTATATCTCTCTGAATAGGCATCTGCATGTGTTTCTTTTATTATAGACAGGTTGTTCGATCTCAATCCATTAGAGATGGGGTAGCCTTTTGGACCCTCTCGTCCCACATCTCACTATACGGGGATGCAGGGTTTGCCAAGGTCCTACCCATTAGCAAGTAGCAGAGCACGGATGAGTTCCTTGGATCAGAAGGAGGGGGCGTGCTCCTGTCCTCTGTGAGATGAAGCTGTGCTCAACCCCGGCCTCGGATCAGGAGGAGGGGCTGTGCTCCTGTCCTCCTATGAGATGAGGCCATGCTCAATCCCAGGACAGGTGCGGACGATTGCTTTCACCTTCTAACTTTAGAATCTGGAGAGTCTGCATAGCTCCTGCTTTTGAAGCTGTCTCAGAGAGTCTTTGTTATTGCAAAATGCATGTGGGCAGGCTGGACCAGGCAGTGGATCTTGTTGTTTTGTTAGGGAGAAAGGAAAACTGACGTTCCATCACCTGCCAGTTAGTCTTGGTCTACCTCCAACCCAAACTTGGGCTCAGTGAAGCAGATTAATAAAGCAATGGGGCATCTCTGGCTGCTGCGAGCACCATGAATATGCATGCAGCACAGGCCGCCGGCTGGAACACTTTTCCCACCCTGGAATTCACCAGTCACGTTTCTACTCTCTGGGTTTCTTTCTAAGTTGAAAGATTCTGGAATTGTGGAGCTGGAAGGGACGTTAGTGAAGACCATCTGGTCCAGTGTCCTCATTTTACAGATGAGCTAACTGAGGCCAGAAGGGAAGGGCCACTCCAGGGCACATTGCGAATGGCTCAGAAACCTAGGACCAGGCCAGATCTCACAGCTCTTGCTCCAGAGGATGCTCAGCGTCTGCAGTGCTTAGGGCACTCATTTTTTTTGCTGAATTTTGATTATTGAGACCGTGTGGAAAGCGATTTGAGGCTGAAGTTACATGCATTCAGACCAAGAGAAATGCAATTGATCACAAGATCCTTCTGTGATGGACTACCGAGCAAATCGTGGGGTCACCCTCTCTCTTAGCAGTACAGGCTATGTTGATATGACGATATCACCTTAGAACTAACGAAATGCATTCCTGAGAAATAAAATGATCGTTTCTGTTTTCTGCAGAGCAATTCCAAGTCAGGGAAGCAATAACACTTTTTATGAGCTATTAAAATCGCTCCCATCTCACTAAGCAGCCTTCACACCTGTGGCAGTCCTCGCTTCCCTCGCAGGAGAACTACCTTGATGTCGGAGAAAACGATCCTTGAGTGAGGCCTGGCACTGTGTCTGTGATGATGTGAGCCATCTGCAAAATTCACCATGGAGGACAGAATGCCACTTAGGCTAAAGCAGGAGGAAGGGGGCCTGTAATTCTCATCATCTTTTGTTTGAATGCAAACGAAACTACAGCCCAGGAAATGGATTCAGTATACGTTGACAAAACATGGATAATCTTACCAGCATAGTCTCAAGTGGAGAAAGGTGAACACCCAAACTAAGAATCAACAAAAATCAAACAAAATGAAACAACATGTTGTTTAGAAATGCATTCATTTGTGATAAAACTGTTTTTAAAAAGCAAAAACATGATAGACACCCAATTTGGGATAGTGGCCATGTTTAGAGGGCTGCAGCAGGGATGCTGTGTAGGAGAGGCACAGAAAATTGGTGTTGTTTGTAAATTGGGGGATGAGTTTAAAAAGTAGGCAAGAAAGAAGATGCCAAACAAACTTCTGGACAGAACTTCTGACTTTGTAGCAGCCTTGCAGTCTTTATTAAGCAAGATGCGTTATGCCAATGATTTCAGATAATTTACTAGCAAGAGGATACTCAATTCTTTCTTGTTTATGAATGAAAACTCCAAAGTAAATGAGGCTGTGTGCCGCGGCACCTTGTTATTTCTTGTTCTGCAGTGAATGACCACCGTGATTATTCACTGTTCTGTGCTACCAGAGGGAGGAGCTGGAGAGACTGAGGGGGAAAAGAGTGGAAACAGAGCAAGCTGTGAAGGACTAAGGAGTCTTAAGGAAAGGCTCCAGGTAACAAAACGAACACACTAGGTGCTTGGCATCCCTCCTGGTTGCAAGATGGCTGCTGCACCTCCAGGCAAACGTTAGAATTCTAGGTGGGAAGAAGAGGGCGGGGAAAAAGCGAAGGGGTTCCATCCAGGTTCTGGCCGTGGGGCCTGAAGCATGAGCGGTCTGCAGGGCTCTCAGTCCTTCCACACCCCAGGCTGCCCCCGTGAGTGCAGCGCTCCCACATGGAGTGGAGGCAATGATGCATAATTAAGCTAGAGAGTGCCCAAGTCTGGTACAATGGAGAAAATCAAACCCAAATCAGGAGGCTGGGCCAGGGGTCATGGTGAGTCAAGAAAAGAGGGTATTCTTCCCCACCTTCCCGCTAGAGCCACGGCAGGCCTGAAGCCGCTGGCACAGAGCCCCGCAGGGTTGGGGGTTTGCATGACTGAAGTGGGGTGAGGAGGCCTGAGGACTGCATTACCCGCACTTCCTCAGTGCAGTTCAGCTGCAACCGCAACCCGCAACCCGGTCACTTCCGGCAAGGGCGGCGCTTGCTCCCGCCGGGTGCGGGGTCTGGAATCGGCCTTCCTGCCCTGATCTTGTTCCCAGCACTCCTGGGGCGCACCTGGGAGCAATGCGGAGCCCTTCTATGTCTACAAAGTTACGACTTTCCTCTGTAATGCTGTCACAGTGAAACAGCAAAAGAACACAACTAACTCCATTTTTAAGGGGTCTTTACCCATTCCTGCACATAGGAGAGGATAATTTTAGAGTACAGAGAAAATTAACAGCAATCATATCATATAGTTTCTAAAACTAACTTTAGGACTAAAGGATAAATATGTTACAACTATGTTTTGTGAAAGATTTCCAAGAGCACTGTCACCTGACCAAGAGCACTGTGACCAAGAGCACTGTGACAAAGCCATTCTCCACCTTCTTGGACCCGTGCTGGCTCCCAGATGTCTGCGATCCTCCATTACCTCTTGATCCCAACCCCCTCCTCTGTCCCCTGCCCTTAACATAAAAGAGCCTAAAGTTTGTAGCGACTTGAGGTAGTGCTGTAGGATGCTAGTTGGCCATCTCCTTGGCTTTCTGGCACTCTTTTCCTCCCACCAGTTCTCTTGTGTGTTTGGATTCGAGCAGCGAGTAGCGGACCCTGGGTTTGGTTATCTCCACCTGGAGCCCCACCTGGGCTGCCCCGTGCCTGTGAGTTTCCTCCGGAGGCTGCTCACTAGGTCTGCTCCTCACCCTCCTGCTCCGGTTTCCCAGGGCCTTCCTGATGGGTTGGACTCTGCTCTCTGGGCCCCCAATAGCCCCCTGGGGTTCTGCTCCACAGAACTGTGGGAGTGCGACATCCCTGGCATCCCCAGAAGCCTGGAAACGCACCCTGACTCCACTGTGCATACTCATGTCCAGCCTCAGTTTCCCACCTTACCTGAAGGAGGCTGCGGTGGGGCCCCGACCTCCACCGTAGAGAGTGGGCTGTTCTCCATTGGGTTTCTCCTGTGTGTGCACTGCATACTGTCTGCCCAGCTACATTTCTTCCCTCTTATTTTGTGCTAACAGTAGCCCCAGGTGTTAGGGTCGTTGGTGGAAACCCTAAATCCTGGGAGGGTGACCTCCTCAGCCCAGGTTGGAGGAATGCAGCTGCCCTGTGAAACTCAGGCAGCTCTCACTACCTGGGGCCATTGACCTGGCAGATGATAAACAACCAGGCGTCTAGGTTTCCTGATCCAAGGGGGCTGGGTTCAGTTGCCATTCCTCTCTCCCCGTCCCTCATCTTCCTGCCTGGAATGCTAACTTGTCAGCTGAGCGACAGCAGCAACCTTGCAAGCTGGTACGATGATGAAAGCTGGCACAGTCAGGGCGGTGCCTCCGGGTGATGCTGAGCCTTTCCATCTGCCCTGGTCTGTCTCCCTTGGGGCTTATCCTAAATAAGGAAATTAACCCCTTTTTGTTTAAAGTGTGAACATTTTGGAATCACATTGTTTTCTGTGATTTGTGCCAGATTCAGTCCTAAGTGACCTTCTCCCGTCTTTGTTGACCTGGGACTTAGGCACAGTGTTCCTCAAGGTGCAGCCCAGGTGAATGTGACAGATGCACAGCAAAGACAGACAAGGACAGAGGGAAAAGTTCTCTCCTGTGGAAAAGGGGCAGTAGTAAGAGGCCTGCCCAGGCTCCAGAGAAGTGGGGAGTCCTAAGAGGGCTCCCAGGCCCATGGTGGGTGAGGGAGCTGACCCTGGAAGAAGAGAGGCCTGGGCATGGGGCTGGTTCTTCCAACAGGGCTGTGGCAATTCTCTGGAAAAGATTGTGCAGGCTGTGACCGAGCCTGCCAAGATTTTCCAGACCCTTGCAAGCAACTGCTGCTGCTAGTTCCTGTGGGGACACATAGCTCTACCCGGGAGAACCAGAGACGCATCTTTTAGAGCTGTCCAGGGATTGCATGCATCTCCCACCCGTCAAGACCCAGGTTGCTCCTTGGTCTCCAGGAGCCATGGGTGGTAGGAGGCGTTTCTTCACCAGAGCTAGAAAGTCAGGGCCTGCACTCTGAAGGCTGTGGGGGCACTGGGAATGCTTCCATCCACCTTTCATCACACGCTGAGATGCTGGGAGCAATAGGCAATTATGAGGGTGGACATGAGCAGATGGCAATGAGGATGGCAGGCCTGGCAGCCTGGGACTTGGGCCTGGAAATGCCAACTGAGGATTGGGCCTGGAAAGAGAGAAGCAGCCACATCGGGGGCAGCCAGAGGCAGTCTTCTGTTGGAGTCATGAAGTCGAAAATGAAAGTGCCCTGGAGCTAGGCGAGAATATGGGAGAACATTTATGTCTATGGGGAAAATAAGAGCCTTCTAAAGCAAGATGCACAAAGCATCACATTTATCAAAAAATAAAGTTGATGTAAAAAGTTTAAAATTACATTTCACTGAAGATAATATTTACAATGTATAATCCATGTGATAAGAAAATTAAAAATGAAAATCCAGAATAAATAAAGAACTTTTATAAGTCAATAAAAAGACAAGGCTGGGCACAGTGGCTCAGAACTGTTATCCTAGTGCTTTGGGAGGTTGAGATGGGTGGATTGTTTGAGCTCAGGAGTTCAAGACCAGCCTGGGCAACATAAGGAGGCCCTGTCTTTACAAAAACTACAAAAATTAGCTGAGCGTGGTAGTAACTGCCTGTAGTCTCAGACACTTGGGAGTAGAGGTGAGGGGATCACTTGAGCCCAGGAGGCAGAGGCTGCAGTGAGCTGAGATCTGCCACTCTACCCTGGGCAATAGAGCAAGACTGTCTCGAAAAATGAAAATAAATAAAAGGAGTGAATTCTCCACCTTCAACTGACGCATCCAGGTTCTCACACTGGGACTGATTGGAACTGACAAGGCGGAGTGCTCAACCCACAGAGAATAAGGCAGAGTAGGGTGGGGTATGGGTCTCCTGAGAGTGGCACAGAGTCAGGGGAGCCCCCAACCCAGCCAAGGGAGGTGGTGAGTCATTGTGCGAACCTGTCTAGGAAACCACGCTTTTTCCCATGGATCTTTGCAACCTGCAGATCAGGAGATCCCCTCGTGAGCCCATTCCACTGGAGCCTTAGGTCTGATGCACAGAGCTGTGTGGAGTCTCAGTGGAGTGGCACTCAGGCACACGTGGAGACCCAGGAGTTTTGCATACTCCAGCCCTGGTAATTCTGCCTAGGCAGAATCCCCCTAGGAAGGGCGCTAAATCTAGGGAGCCAAGTGGCATCATTCTGTGGCCCCACTGCTGCACCTCACAATTTAAGACCCACTGGCTTGACATTTTAGACATTTTAGCTAGTGGCGGCAAGCTGGAGATTGCCTAAGATGGACTGAGTTCCCTGGGGTGAGTGGCAGCCACCATCTCTGTGGTTTGAGTCGGCTCTTCTAGCCTTCTGGCTCTGGGGTGTCTGGGTGGTTCAGACTGAGAGGAGTTCCCCACAGTGCAGCACAGCTGCTGTGCCAGACTGTGGCCAGACTGCTTCTTTAAGTGGGACCTCTGTCCATCCCTCCTCACTGGGCAGGGCCTCTCTGTGGGAATTTCAGCAACTCTAGCCAGGGTTATATGGACAGAACTCTGAACTCCCTGGGATGGAGCCCCCAGGGGGAGGAGCAGCCTCTGTCTTTGCCATTCAGCCAACTCTTAGTTTTTCCAGCCTCCTGACTCTAGAGAGTTCAGACAGTCTGAATGAGGGAGGTTCCCTTCAGCACAGTGCACCTGCTCTGCCAATGGGCGGCCAGACTGCTTCTTTAAGTGGGTCCCTGATCCTGTTCCTCCTGACTGGATGAGATCCCCACAAGAAGGGTCTCCAGACACCTCCTACAAGAGTGTTTGGGCCAGCATCAGGTCGGGGTCACCCTGAGACAGGGCTCCCAGAGGAAGGAGCAGGCTGTCATATTTGCTGTTTTGCTGCCTTCACTGGTAATATCTCCAGGTGCAGAAGGGACTGAGGCAACTAGGTCTGGAGTGGACCCCCAGCAAACCACAGCAGCCCTATGGAAAAGTGGCCTGACTGTTAAAAGAAAAACAAATAGAAAGCTTCAACAACATCAACAACAAAAAAGGCTACATTCAAATGTCAGCAACCTCAAAGATTGAAGGTAGATATGCTCACAATGATGAGAAGGAATCAATGCAAAAATGCTGAGAACTCAAAAAGTTACAGTGTCTTTTCTCCAAATGACTGCAGCACCTCTCCAGGAAGGGCACAGAACTTGGCTGAGGCTGAGATGACTGCAATGACAGAAGTAGGATTCAGAAGGTGAGTAATAACAAACTTTGCTGAGCTAAAAAAGCATGTTCTAACTTAACACAAAGAAGCTAAGAATTATAATAAAACAATACAGAAACTGATAACCACATTGCCAATTTTTAGAGCAAAATAACTGACCTGATGGGGCTGAAAAACACAACACGAGAATGTCACAATGGAGACACAAGTATCAAGAGAACAGTAGAATAAACCAAATGGAGGAAAGAATCTCAGAGCTTGAAGACTCTCTTTCTGAAATAAAACAGGCAGACAAGAATAGAGAAATAAGAATGAAAAGGAATGAACAAAACCTCTGGGAAATATGAGATTATATAAAAATATTGAACATATGACTGATTGGGGTACTTGAAAGAGATGGGGAAAACAGAAGCAAGTTGGAAAACATATTTCAGGATATCCAGGAGAACTTCCGCAACTTAGCGAGACAGATCTACACTCACATTCAGGAAGTGCAGAGAACCCCAGTAACATACTCCATGAGAAGATCATCCCTAAGACACAATCTTTGGATTATCCAAGGTTGAAATGAAATAAGAAATATTAAGGGCAGCCAGAGAGAAAGGCCAGGTCACCTACAAAGGGAAGCCCATCAGACTAACAGTGAACCTCTCAGTGGAAATCTTACAAGCCAAAGGAGATTTTGGGGGCCAATATTCAACTTCCTTTTAGAAAATGATTTCTGACCCAGATTCATATTCGACCAAACTGAGCTTCATAAGCAAAGGAGAAATACAATCCTTTTCAGACAAGGAAGTGCTGAGGGAGTTTGTCACCACCAGGCCTGCCTTGCAAGAGTTCCTGAAGGAAGCACTAAATATGAAAAGGAAAAACCATTACTAGACACTGCAAAACCACACTGAAGTACACAGACCAGTGACACTATGAAGCAACCACATAAAAGGGTCTGCAAAATAACCAGCTAGCATCATCATGACACGATCAAGTTCACACATAACAATATTAACCTTAAATGTAAGTGGGCTAAATGCCCCAATTAAAAGACACAGAATGGCAAGCTCGAGAGAGTCAAGACCCATTGGTATGCTGTCTTCAAGAGACCCATCTCACGTACAAAGGCACACGCAGGCTCAAAATAAAGGGATGGAGGAAAATTTACCCATCACATGGAAAACAGAACAAAGCACAGGTTGCAATCCTAGTTGTGACAAAACAGACTTTAAAACAACAAAGGTCAAAAAAAGACCAAGAAGGGCATTACATAATGGTAAAAGGTTCAATTTAACAAGAGCAGCTAACCTAAATATATATGCACCAATACAGGAGTACCCAAATTCATCAAGCAAGTTCTTAGACCGACAAAGAGACTTAGACTCATGCAATAACAATGAGAGACTTTAACACCCTACTGACAATATTAGACAGATCATTGAGACAGAAAATTAACAAAGATATTCAGTACCTGAACTCAGCTCTGGATCAAGTGGACCTGATAGATGTTCATAAAACTTTCCCCCACAAAACAACAGAGAATGCATTCTTCATATCACCACATGACACTTACTCTAAAATTGATCACATAATTGGAAGTAAAACACTCCTCAGCAAATGCAAAAGAACTGAAATAATAACAAACAGTCTCTCAGACCACAGTGCAATCAAATTAGAACTCAAGATTAAGAAACTCACTCAACACTACATGACTACATGGAAATTGAACGATCTGCTCCTGAATGACTCCTGGGTAAATAATGAAATTAAGGCAGAAATCAAGAAGTTCTTTGAAACTAAGGAGAACAAAGAGATGGTGTACCAAAATCTCTGAGACACTGCTAAAGCAGTGTTACCAGGGAAGTTTATAGCACTAAATGCCCTAATCAAAAAGCTAGAAAGATCTCAAACCAACAACCTAACATCACAACTAAAAGAACTAGAGAACTGAGAGCAAACAAACCTGGAAGCTTGAAAAAGAGAAGAAATAGCCAAGATCATAGTAGAACTGAAGGAGATACAGACATGAGAAACCCTTAAAACAACAATAACAACAACAACAAAAAACAAATCCAGGCAAATCCAGGAGCCGGTTTTTTTTTTTTTTTTTTTTTTTTTTTTTTTTTTTTTTTTTTTTGAGACAAAGTCTTGCTCTGTCACCTAGGTTGGAGTGCAGTGGCCTGATCTCAGCCTCAGCTAACTGCAACCTCCCCTCCTGAGTTCAAGCAATTCTCCTGTCTCAGCCTCCCAAGTAACTGGGATTACAGATGCCCACCACCACACCTAGCTACTTTTTGTACTTTTAGTAGAGATGTGGTTTAGCCATCTTGGCCAGGCTGGTCTTGAACTCCTGGCCTCAGGTGATCCACCTGCCTTGGCCTCTGAAAGTGCTGGGATTACCAGCATGAGCCACCATGCCTGTCTGGAGCTGGTGTTTTGAAGAAATTAATAAAATGGATAGACTGCTATCCAGACTAATAAAGAAGAGCAGAGAGAAGAATCAAATAGACACAATCAGAAATAATATGGGGGATATCACTACTGACCCCAAGGAAATACAAACAAACATCAGAGATTACTATGTACATAAACTGGAAAATCTAGAAGAAATGGATAAGTTCCTGGACACATCCACCCGCCCAATACTGACCCAGGAATAAATTATATCCCTAAATACACCAATAACGAGTTCTGAAATTGAGGCAGTAATTAATAGCCTACAACCAAAAAAGCCCAGGACCAGACAGATCTACAGGTGAATTCTACCAGAAATACAAAAAAGAGCTGGTACCATTTCTACTGAAACTATTTCAAAGAATTGAAGAGGAGGGATTCCTTTCTAACTCATTGTATGAGGCCAGCATCATCCTGATATGAAAACTTTGCAGAGATACAACAAAAAAAGAAAACTTCAGGCCAATATCCCTGAGGAACATTGATGCAAAAATCCTCAACAAAATACTGGCAAACTGAGTCCAGCAGCACATCAAAAAGCTTATCTGCCACAATCAAGTAGGCTTCATCCCTGGTATGCAAGATTGGTTCAACATATGCAAATAAATAAATGTAATTCATCATATAAACAGAATTAAAGACAAAAACCAATGGTTATCTCAATAGACACAGAAAGGGCCTTCAATAAAACTCAACATCTCTTCATGTTAAAAACCCTTAATAAATTGTATTGAAGGAACATACCTCAAAATAGTAAGAGCCATTTATGGCAAACCCACAACCAATATGATCATCAATGGGCAAAAACTGGAAGCATTCTCCTTGAAAACCAGCACAAGACAATGATGCCCTCTCTCACCACTCCTATTCAAGATAGTATTAGAAGTTACGGCCAGGGCCATGAGGCAAGAGAAAGAAACAAAGCATATTCAAATAGGAAGAGGGGAAATCAAACTGTCTCCATTGCAGATAACATGATGCTATATCTAGAAAATGCCTTCGTCTCAGCCCAAAAGCTTCTTAAGGTGATAAGCAACTTCAGCAAAGTCTCAGGATACAAAATCAATGTGCAAAAATCACTAGTATTCCTATACACCAACAACAGGCAAGCAGAGAGCCAAATCATGAATGAACTCCCATTCACAATTGCTACAAATACCTAGGAATACAGCTAATGAGGGAAGTGAAGGACCTCTTCAAGGAGAACTACAAACAACTGCTCAAAGAGATCAGAGAGGACAAAAACAAATGGAAAAACATTCAATGTTCATGGATAGGAAGAATCAATATCATAAAAATGGCCATACTGTCCAGAGTAATTTATAGATTCAATGCTATTCCCATTAAACTACCATTGACATTCTTCACAGAATTGGAAAAAACGATTTTAAAATTCATATGGACCCAAAAAAGAGCCCAAATGGCCAATGCGATACCAAACAAAAAGAACAAAGCTAGAGTCATCACGCTACCCAACTTCAAACTATACTACAAGGCTACAGTAACCAAAACAGTATGGTACTGGTACAAGAACAGACACCTAGACCAATGGATCAGAATAGAGAACTCAGAAATAAGACTGCACACCTATGACTGACTGATCTTTGACAAACCTGACAAAAACAAGCAAGAAGGAAAAAATTCCCTATTCAGTAAGTGGTGCTGTGAGAACTGACTAGCCATATGCAGAAATTGAAACTGGACCCCTTCCTCACACCTTATACAAAAGTTAACTCAAGATGTATTAAAGACTTAAATGTAAAATTCAAATATAAAGTCCTTAGCAGAAAATCTAGCTAATACCATTCAAGACATAGGAATGGTCAAAGATTTTATAACAAAGACACCAAAAGCAATTATGAAAAAAGCAAAAATTGACAAATGTGATGTAATTAAAACTAAAGAGCTTCTGCACAGCAAAAGAAACTATCATCTGAGTGAACAAACAACCCACAGAATAGCAGAAAATTTTTGCAATCTATCCATCTGACAAAGGTCTAATATCCAGAGTCTACAAGGAACTTCAATTTATAAGAAAAAACAAACAACTCCATTAAAAAGTCAGCAAAGGTCATGAACAGACACTTCCTAAAATGTGGCCAACAAACATATGGAAAAAAGCTCAATATCACTAATCATTCAAGAAATGCAAATCAAAGCCATAGTGAGAAATGCAAATCAAAACCACAATGAGATACCATCTCATGCCAGTCAGAATGATAATTATTAAAAAGTGAAGAAACAAAAAATGCTGGTGAGGATATAGAGAAAAACTGCCTTTACACTGTTGGTGGGAGTGTAAATTAGTTCAACTATTGTGAAAGACAACGTGGTGATTCCTCAAAGACCTAGAGGCATAAATACTATTTGATCCAGCAATCCTATTACTGAGTATATACCCAATGGAATATAAATCATTCTATTATAAAGATACATGCACATGTATGCTCATTGCCGCACTATTCACAATAACAAAGACATGGAATCAACCTAAATGCCCATCAATGATAGACCAGATAAAGAAAATGTGGTACATATACACTATAGAATATTATGTAGCCATAAAAAGGAATGAGATCATGTCCTTTGCAGGGACATGGATGGAACTGGAAGCCATTATCCTCAGCAAACTAACACAGGAACAGAGAACCAAACACCGCATGTTCTCATTTATAAGTGGGAGCTGAATGATGAGAACACATGGACACGTGGGGTGGAACAACACACACTGGGGCCTTTCTGGGGTTGGGGGATGGAGAGCATCAGGAAGAATAGCTAGTGCATGTGGGGCTTAATACCTAGGTGATGGGATGATCTGTGCAGCAAACCACCATGGCACACGTTTACCTTTGTAACAGACCTGCACATCCTGCACATGTACCCCACAACTTAAAATCAAAGTTAAACAAAAAAAGCACAAGAGGAGGAATATCAAAGAAAAAAAAAAGACAAGACAAATCCAATAGAAAAAGGTCACAGAAGAAACGTCAATGGATAATAAAGAAAAACATATTTTAACATGTTAATTTTTATATTATGTTTTATGTAAATATAAGCATATTTTTATATAAAAATGAGAAACAATGCCCATTTTTCACTAGGACAAGGCAAAAACCAAAAGCAAAATCCTTGAAGTGACACAAATTATGAAATGTGATAATATTAAAGATTGGCAAGTATGTGAAGAAACAGGCCCGCTTATATCATTCAGCAATTTGAAAGTATCTATTGAAAGTTCAGCATCTCCATACCCCTGGACAAAGCAAGTCCTCATTGTGGTGTTTCCGAGAGAGCATTTGGGAGGTACCCAGGAGATCCAGTTATGTTCACTGCAAAATTATTTATAATAGTGGAGACAGGGGAAAGCCTTCCAAAGGTCTATCAACAGGGAAATAGCTGTGTAAAAGAAGTTATAGTCACACTATAGAGTACTATGTGATATTTAACAAAGAACAACCTAGACTTTTATGTCATAAACAGAGGTCTCCAAGACAGTGCTGAAGGAAAACAGCAAGACACAGAATTGTGATGGAGTAGGTGTCCCTTTCCACCAAAAGAAGATCCAGTAGCATCTATGACATTTCAGTTGTTATGAAGAAGGCTGTACCCATGTACAGCCTATGTTACATGGATGTGCATATCCAAGACTGCAGGCGAGATTGCAGCATTTAGGAAAGTACAGAGTGGTAGGAGGAGGGTGTCCTGCCACTGGGGAGGGGTGTAGGGTACTGATGGATAAATAAGGTGGTCCTGATGCTGCTCAACGGGCAGAGACAGGATTCAGGCCTTTCCTGATGAGTGGTTTTAATTAGAATTGGGCTGGTCATTTCATTTTGCTAAAAGTCTTCCCTTTGATCACTGAGAAGTTAATTTCACAAAACAAGGAGAAAGTCACTACAGGAGCTGCCCTGTTCTGGATCTAAGTGAAAGGATTGCCTGTTCAGTAAAAGAAAGTGTGCTGTGCCAGAGGGTGCAGGCAGTGGCTGTGCTGGCTCAGTCATCAGCCCTTTATGGAGCACTTACTATGTGCTGGTTGCTGATGCAGGCACCAGAGAACTAAAGAGTAATACGGCACAGTCCCTGATTCTAAGGAGCCTTTTTCTAGTCTGAAAAAAATCTACACACTGGGATATTCAATATTAACACGTTGTGTGAGGACAGAGGTACAGGGTGCTATGAAGGTTCTGAGAGGCGGGGCTTAGCCCAACCTGGGGTGCAGAGGTGGCTTTCTGTAGGTGACAGCACCTGTGCTGGGTCTTCGTGGACGAGTAAGAGCTGGATGGCATGAGGAGGATGCTAGCGCATGGCACAGACAGGACACCGAGGTATGGAATGGGCATCGGCTGAGGAGCTTGGGCTTCATCCCCAAGGCAATGTGCGGCTGAAGGAGGTGAGAGCTGTAGTGAGAGCTGGGAAGGGGTGGTGTGGAGGAGGGATGTGAGGAACCCACCTGCAGAGTCAGAAAGACAGGTTGGTGGGCTCACCCAGGATTCCAAGTGAAAGATGATGGAAGGTCTGCATTGCTTTAGTTTGTAATGAAGAGCTAGGGGAAGTCGGGGTTATTTAGGTAATACTAGACCTGGCAAGGTGGAATTCTTTTCAACTGGAGAGAGGTGTGACCTTCTGTAGGAAAGCTCACTGAGGAGTTTTGGAAGTTTTTAAAATAAGTAAATACATCCCTGAGAAAAACAGAACCATCTAAAGAAACCAATATGGCTGTTCTGGAACTCTGTAGTGACTTCAGGCTCATATTTTTAAAGTCCTGTGTGTCCAGGAAAGAGAGGGACATAGAAATAAGCTGCAGTTTCCTGGTAGGGACAAGGCTTTGCTGGCTTTGTTCCTGTTCAATTCCCAGTGTCTAGCATAGTAGCAGGCATGGAGGTGCTTAGTAATAGTCATCAAGAGAATGCACGGATGAATGAACAAGTGGATGGATGGATGGATGGATGGATGAGTGGATGGGTGGATGCATGGATGGATGGGTGGATGGGTGGATGGGTGGATGGGTGGATGGATGGATAGAAGACTTCCTAGTGGCAAGATATGAACAAATAGTGTTGACCTGGGTAATATCCTAAGTAACTTTTGTAGAAAATGCTCAAAAGGAACAAAGTAGATGTTTAAAGCTATTTTTGGAAAGAAAGTATTGCCATAATGAATGGGTGCTGAAAGATGACAACCCCTTGAGTCCACAGCCCCCTGCTTTGGACTGAAAATGCAGGCCTGTGCAGAAGTATAGATGTAGTGGAAGCAGCAGAGTGAAGGGACAGCGAGCAGGCCCAGAAGAGGAACCCTTCAAAACGCAGGCTGTAAGCCACATCCATGGGTCATGGCAGAAGCCTGAATGGGCCCTCTCTGTTCCCATCTGCACACAGGCTCCAGCAGTCACTAGGGCACAGGTGGCATCTGCACTGCAGTGTCCTGGGAGTTTCCTGTGTCACTTCCTTCTCAGCCTGTGGGTCAGAGCGAGTCATGCGGCCCACCTGACTCTGGGGCAGGGAAGCGCGACCTCCCCATGTGCAAGAAAGGGAGGCACAATAGGGAAGCTTGCGCTCTAGCAGACTCTGCCAGGAGTACAAAAAAATTGGTTTAAAATGCATATCCTTTTCCCCTTAAAGTGATGTTTAAAAAATTCTTTATTTTTAGAGTGATTTTAGGTTCATAGCCAAATTGAGCAGAAGGCACAGAGAATTCCCATACAGCCCTTGTCCCCCTATATGCACAGCCTTCCCCTTATCAATATCCCGCCCCAGAGAGGCTCACTGGTTACAATATATGGGCCTATCATGATCTCCCAAAGTCCATGGTTTACATGAGGATTCTCTCTCGGTGTTGTATACTCTGTGGGTTTGGACAAATATATCCACCATTATAGGTTCATACAGAGTAATTTCCTGCCCTGAAAATCCCCCGTGTTCAGCTGATTCATCTGTTCGTCCCCACTGGCTCCCTACTAGCACGCATCTTTATACTGCTTCCCTGGTCTTACCTTTTCCAGGACCTCATTAAGGAGATCTTTATATTTTTCTAGACACAGAAGTATGCTGCTTTATCTTCTGTGTAATGTCTGTACTTTTTATAATGAAGAATGTTCTCTTAGAGCCCATGCTGAGTTTTTGATTTGTTCTTTAACATGGAAAGAGTCAGCCTATACTCCTGCTTTGTTTTCTTATGTGGTTAATTATTCTTTTCTTTAAAAATTAAATAACGTCAAATGGTCTTCTTATCAATCTTTCTCTTTATGCCTTTGGAGTTTCATGCTGTGCATTAGGATCATCTCCCCTTCCTGAGATTCAAAAATATTCACATACATTTTACTCAATACTTTGACAGTTTACCAGGTTGCAGGAGATCAGCCTGGTGGTCACCAGTTGCCTGTCAGGTGAGGGTGAGGATGTCTCTGCCCAGGGCTCTTTGCCAACTTTCGTGTGTGTGTGCGTGCACATGCAGACAGGTGCGTGTGTGCACATGTCTGCATGTGTAAAGCTTTGTTTTGGAGCACTGGCCTAGGTATTTCCACAGTGCTGAACACCTGGCTTGGCACAGAGTAGGCCAGTAAATGTGTGCTGTGGTGGACTGAGCGTCTTCAGCGCATGCTGGCATAAGACTGTGTGGATCTGATCGCTCTCAGGGAGCCCTGGGTCCTGGTCTACCCCAGAGCTGACTGGTTTTGGTTTGGGGTTGGTGTCCAGGCAGTGTGGTAGCTGATCTCCAGGAAATATCCAGCTGTGGAGGCGTTGGTCCCCAGCAAGGTTGGTATGACTTTTCCCTAATGAAGTTCTTAGGAAGGTAAAACACTGATGTAGTAGATCTATGATACTGTGTCCAAAACAGCAGTGTAATATTGCACTTTAAATGTTTCTTCATCAGTAAAATGGAAACAATAATTTCTGTCTTAGATGTGCACTCAAGACAATATCTTGTCTATATTAAAACTCTCTCTTTCTCTATATATAATCACTTATTGTTTCCTTAGTTACAGTTCTTTCACTATTCAATTAGAACTTTACTAAATTGTTATATGTCTTTCTTTTGGTTAAGGTCATAGATGAAGTTTGAAATCATCCTTCATTCTGGGATGCTAGTGGGCCTTTCTCAACTAAGGTCCCAGGACAGAACTAAGCCCTACAAAAAATAAGTAGGTGACCGTTGTTTCTATTCCCCCAGGAATGATGCATAACTAGCACAATTCTAGAAGGGTAGGAGAGAAGGTATTGATTACTTTCAGTAGATTCCTGCATGCATCAGGGATAAGTTCTCTTGTGGGACTGAGAACATCCAACACCCTGCTGCTTCAACTCCCTTTTAAAAGCACATTGCAACTCTCTGTTGCTGGTTCCTGTAGCCAATAAATTTAAAAATATTGTTTGTTTCTTAGGACTTAAAATGTGTTGTATTGAAACATTGACCCATCATGGCTGAGACTTGGATCAGTATCTCACTTCAAGAAACAGGACTCAAGCTGGGCGTGGGCACTCATGCCTGTAATCCCAGCACTTTGGGAGGCTGAGGCAGGTGGATCACAAGGTCAAGAGTTCGAGACCATCCTGACTAATATGGTAAAACCCCATCTCTACTGAAAAAACAAAAATTAGCTGGGCATGGTGGCTGGTGCCTGTAGTCCCAGCTACTCAGGAGGCTGAGGCAGGAGAATCACTTGAACCTGGGAGGCGGAGGTTGCCGTGAGCTGAGATCGTGCCCCTGCACTCCAACCTGGAGAGAGTGAGACTCCATCTCAAAAAAAGAAACAGGACCCAAACATACATTCTAGGTAATTCTTGGCTCTCCCTTACACGGTTGGGTGCATATACTTTGATTAAAGTCCTCTATCATTCTTTTTTCTCTTTCATCCTCAAATAAAGACACCTCTCTGTTATGGACTGAATTGTGTCCCCCCCAAATTCATATGCTGGAGCCCTAATTCCCAAGGTGATGGTATTTGGAGATGAAGTTTTTGGAAAGTGATTAGGGTTAGAGGAAGTCATGAGCATGGAGCCCTCAGGATATGATTAGTGTCCTTATAAGAAGAGACACTAGAGTGCTCTCTTTCTCCGTCTTTCACCAGGAGCCCAATCAGCCAGCATCTTGATCTTAGACTTCCAGACTCCAGGACTGTGAGAAGTAAACACTACTATGTCAGCCACTGGGCCCACAGCGCTCTGTGAGTGCAGTGCCAGCTGGCTGACGCCCTCTTACACCGGTGGGGATCTCATCATGTGCCTATATGGGCCGTCCTGGTCTCCCAGGAGCCAGGGCATTCCACTGAAGTGGTCCCAACAGGAAACACACACCCCACCACCTTGGCCCATTAGGTCTGCATCGCTTCCACTCAGGGCTCCTCCACAGGGAGGTGTGCGACAAGGGTTTTGTTCTGGGGGAGAAAGATCAGGAAGAAGAGAAAAGTAAATAAGAAATTGCTAAAAGTTCTGCTACAAGTGGAAGGAAGGGGAAAGGCCATGAACAGACACATAAATGTTTTCCTATTACAATTGCAGAAGTAATATGTATTCATTATAAAAATTCAAGCAACAGAAGTGTATCCAATAAGAAGTAAAATTTCCTCTTTGTCATTTCGTTATTTCACATTCCACTCCTTACTCACCAGAGGTCTCCACCATTAGTGAATTGACATTAATATTTCCAAGTGGTTTTCAGATTGTACACACACACAGGTATATGCACAAATAGAAGCTTTTTTTTTTCAAAACAAAAATACTATTCAGTAACTTGTTTCATTTAAAACTCTCTCTAAGATATACCTCCATGCTATTGCAGATGCATTTATTATTATTATTTTTGAGACGCAGTCTCACCCTATCACCCAGGCTGTAGTGTGATCTTGGCTCACTGCAACCTCCGTCTCCCAGGTTCAAGCGATTCTCCTCCCTCAGCCTCCTGAGTAGCTGGGATTACAGGCGCCCGCCACCACACCTGGCTAATTTTTGTATTTTTAGTAAAGACGGGGTTTCACCATGTTGACCAGGCTGGTCTTGAACTTCTGACCTCAAGTGATCTGCCTGCTTCGGCCTCCCAAAGTGCTGGGAATACAGGTATGAGACACCACACCTGGCCGGATTTATTGTTTTATCAACTGCAGAGACTTCTATACTATGATGCTCCATGATTTATGGGATAGTTTCCCTTTCAATGGGCATTAAATGTTTCCATTTTTTCTCCATTACAAATTGTGGTTTAGTGAACATTCTAGTTTATATGTCTTTCTATAGTTGAATACGTTCATATAATTTATCTTTACAAGTGAAGTTGCCATATCAAGAAGATATACAAATGTAAAATTTTATTTGCCTTCCAAAAAGTTTACAGTAATTCACATTCCCACCAAAATGTGTGGTGAAAGGTTATTCTGTTTTAAGTGGCATTTCTTTCATTGTTAGTGAGGTAGGCTATATACTCATTAGTGCTATTTGCTATTTGTATTTTTTCCATAGATTGTCCATTGATACACTGTCAAAGTTTTAATAGTGATTAAGGTTTTTACAAATTCATTGGAATTCTTCACATTTTAGGGTATTAATTGTTGATATATCTTAAAAGTTTTTCTCCCTGTATATATATTGGCTTTTCTTCAGTGGTTAGTTATTTTTCCTTTAAAAACTGAAAAACTTTGGATTTTCTTCTTGTCCGTCTTTTTCTTTATGCCTTTGGGGTTTTGTGCTATGCACTAGGATCACCTCCCCTTCCTGAGATTCAAAATTATTCACATACATTTTACCCAATACTTTTTTTTGCTGTTATGTTTAGATCTTCGGTCCATCTGAAATTTGTCTTTGGGTAGAGTGTGAAATAGAACCATAATTAATTTTCAAATGTATAGATGTTTTCTCTAAAATCATTTACTGGGTAGTCTGTCATGTCCGCCCATCTGGAGATGTCCTCTTTATCATGGACACATTCCTATGCACATGTGTCTGCTTCCAAGCTATGTTTCCATTAATTACTGTGCAGATTTAGTTATTATAGTTTTATATAGTATATTTTTATATAATTTCTTCACTACTCAATTGTTTTCCAAATGTTGTTGGCTACTGTGGTACATTTTCTCTTCTAGATTCCAAATTCTAAAACTTATACTCCCCAAAATAACCACTGAAATTTCCATTTGAATTGCACTGAATGTATGTTATATTTAGGGATAATTGGTGTCTTTACAACATCGTCTTCATATCCATGAATGTAATGTATCTTTTTAAGTCTTCTTTTATGCCTGCAAAGATTCTTAGTTTTCATTTTCATATTATTCTTGCACATTTAAGTTTAATTCTAGGTATTTTGTTGTTTTATTTCCTATTTTAAATGGAATTCTTTTCCATTATGTTGTCTAATAAATGATGGATGGTATGTAGAAAAACTACTGATTTCATTTCTATGCGCTCACCCTACTGATTTTCTTGTTTAATTTTGTTTTCAGCTAATTATTTTGGGAGAGGCAAACTTCTGTTGTAAAGGGTCAGATAGGGAATATTTTTGGTTTTGTAGGTCAAAAGATCTCTGTTGGAACTACCCAACTTGCCACTGTAGTATAAAAGCAGTCATAACAGACACAAATAAAAAGGCATGGCTGTGTTCCAATAAAACCTTATAGAAATAGGCTGCTGGCTAGATTTGGTTTTCTGACTATATTCTAATGATGCAAATACATCATGTTTAAGTAATATGTCTTCTCTTGTCCCCCAAAACACTGGGTTTCTGAAGAGTGTTGAATAACAGAGGTGATAATAGTTATCATTGTCTTGTTCTGATTTAAGGTGCTAGATAGATTCTTGGTATTTCACTCTTATGTTTGATGTTTCTTATTAATTTTTGACAGATACTTTAATCCAATAAAACATGTTGTCCTCTATTCCCAAGTGACTAAGAGATTTTAACAGCAATGTGATTGGGTGTTATTGATGCCTTCTGAACATGTGTTAATATTAACATTTCACCGATTATTTTCCTTATGTGTATAAACAAAATGAACTATCTTTTAATTCCTAGAATAAATAATTCCATTTCCTACATTTCATTTAGGATTTCTACATCTACATTCGTAAATAAAGCTATAGTTTTCTTTTTGTAGTATCTGTCTGATTTTTAGTACTATTCGGACCTTGTAGAATAAACTGAGAAGCTTCCTATCTTTTTGTGTTCTGAAACACTTTAATACAAAAATTAGCTGTTCTTTGAAAGTTTGCAAGTACGCTCCAAAACCATTTGGACTTGGTAAATGTTTCAGCAATGAGGCTTGCCCTTCCAGCGTCTTCTGTGTCATTGATCTGCAGGAGAAATGCTGTCCCCTCCACATATCACATCTCTTTGTCCCTGACCCCTAAAGTCTGTGTGTGGCACTGGCCAGTGTTCCCTTAGAC
Organism: Colobus angolensis palliatus; assembly: GCF_000951035.1. Classification (NCBI taxonomy): domain Eukaryota; kingdom Metazoa; phylum Chordata; class Mammalia; order Primates; family Cercopithecidae; genus Colobus; species Colobus angolensis. Next base: position 615,311 of record NW_012120199.1, on the reverse strand, counting down.
TTGTCCTTGGGAAGCCAGTCAGCCCAGGCAAAGTGCAAGTGCAGAGGGCAGATTTGTCACTGCATTTCTGCTTGGGTTCAGGAAAGGTTAGATTATACAAGAGAGAAAGATGGAAGGAGATGGGTATGGAGAAGCTGAAAGGGTGACAGGAGCAACCTCTTTAGAATGAAAATAGTCAGTAAGGGGTGGCCCCAAGCCATCTGGAGTGAGAGAGGAATGGCTCTCCCAGCTCTCACCTCCACTCCCTCTGAGATAGAGCTGCACTGGAGGTTTTAAGGGCATTACTGGTTCAAATAAGGGACTATGCAGTTTAGAAAAGTGAATGGATTTTTAGGCACCTGAAGGCTTTGGGCCTTCCACTTCCTGTTGGGTTTTCAGGTGCCATTTGCCTGGGCATTGCCGCCTTCAGTCCTAAGTGATGCTGACCCTGGATTGCAGAGCCCCTGGCTTCCCCAGCTCCCCTTCCCCATCTATGGGCTACGCCCTTTCCCTGGGGGTGGGCAGAAAGGACACAAAGATGCCAATCTGGGGCCTACCTCTCTGTCTTCTGGGCCATGCTCAGATGCTGGGAATGTGGGGAGTCCTTGCCGAGTGGCCCCGGGCTGTGAGCCTGTTCAGAGCTTTCAGTGTGCACACCTAGAAGCTCAAGTTGTAGCCCAGGGTGGCCCACTGTGGGGCAGGATTAAGTGACAGGTGAGAACCGAGGGATGGGCAGTGCAGGCTCACTTCAGATCTACACGGGGGCAAGGAGCTGAGGACCGGGAATGCCCTTTGCTTGAGCTCAGAAGGGTTGACTCTCAGGAGCAGGATAAAAAAGAGCTTTCTGTTTCTTTCAGAACCCAGTCTCCAGGTTTTCTAGCCCTGCGTCCAGGTAGGGAGAAGAATGGAAGGCAGAGGCCACAGAAGGCAGTGAGGGCAGGACTGGCCTCCCCAGGGTGCATGTCCCTGGGGCTCAGAGGTGATGAGCACAGAAGGGTGAGGGTGCTTCAGGGCACACATTTATAAATTGCAGACATCTGCCCATGGGCTCCCTATCATGCTTTGTTTATTGTTTTTGAGACCAGGGCAAATACCAAATGTGATCTTGCTGCTTCTTGGCTTGAGTGTTTAAAGGTCTTTTCTGGAGCAGTGGGGCCTGAGCCCTAGGAGAGGTGCACCCACGGCCCGATAGGAAGAGCAGCTCCCTCCTGCGCGTTGGACTCTCCATTCTAAAGAAATTGCCCCTCTCCCCACACAGGTATGATGACTTTTATAGGATTATTGGCCCAAAGGGAAAACCTCTTCCAGCTGAAACCCCATCTGCACCCAGCTTCAGCTGGAATTGCAATGGTCAGCGACAAGACAGTGGTGCCACTGCGTCTGCCCTGAGGTGAAGGCTGTTCAGCGGGATGGCCAGCCGTGGCCTCCACTTGGGGGAACATTTCAGGCTCAGAAAGCCAGCACCCCACAGTACTCCCCACACTTGCCTCATCTGCGGAATCCAGCCTTTCTCTATATGGACTAAACTCCCTAATTGAAGGCTTTGATTATAACAAACCTGCGTGTGCCTGAGGTGTTCCCAGGCAGCCAGGGTGTGGAGGCTCAGGAACTGACAGAGGAGTGGGTGGAGGCGAGGCCCAGAGGCCGGCGGGTTCCCACATGGGATGCTGGGCCTTGAGCAGAATGCTGGGAAGCTCCAGATTTTCTCATTCTTCGTGGACCTGGCTATTCTGAAGTCCTGCTTCCACATGGAAATGTGGTTTACTCTCAGCCCCATGTTTGTGCATAGGCAACGGATGGCATTCACCAGGAACAGCACAAAAGCAAAGCTGCGATCTTCCTGGAAACAGAATCAGCACTGCGAGCATTAGGGGTGGTGTGAGCTGGCACAGCCTGCTTCCTGCCCTCACTTCTGTGTGAAAGAAATAAGTCAGGGTACTGTGCAGCCACCGGCTGGTGGAGGGAAAGGTGCTGGAGGGAGAGGCTTTATGAAAGTCAAAGCCACCAGGAGCCCCAGGGCCATCCCATCAGGTCAGGCGAGCTGTCTGGTGCTGGTCCACTCTCCGATGCCCATGGGAGGCACCCTGCCTGCCCTCCTCGCCCTGTGCATCCCCACCCAGCCTCCTGGCTGCTTGGCCCTTGATGCTGGGTTTTGGGAAGCTGTTCTCTCCTCTTCGGTGGCATCATCTGCTTCATCAACAGGTTTGCTTTTTCTCAGGTGTTGAGTTCAAATCCCCTAACTCTACTTTTACAGCTAGAACTGAGAAAACTTTCCATGCTCGTTTATCTGTTTAAGCATTTAGACACATAACCTGAGTTTTTTATAATATGCCATGTAACGATGTTCACGTGGTCCCATAATACCATGTTTTCACTGTATCTTTTTAATATTTAGCTATGTTTTATATATACAGATCCTTACCATTGTACTGCAGTTGCCTGCAGAATTCAGTATAGTCCCAGGCTGTAGAGATCATTAGCTTAGGAACAACAGACTACACCATATAACTTAGGCGTGTGCCGGGCTGTGCCATCTAGGTGTGTGAAGTACACTCTGTGACGCTCGCACAGTGATGACATCTCCTAATGATGCGTTTCTCAGAACATGCTCCTGTGTTAAGGAAGCCTGACTGCAGTCTGAGCTCGATCTCCCTAGAACCCTCCCCTGCCACACCATGGCTATTCCCGATGTGCGGGTAGTGGCTTCATTACATTAAACATGGCAGTGAGAGGAGAGCTCCTGCCATGAAAGTTCTGGGTGGAGGGTGGGACCGCCCACACGTAAGGGGGGTTTGCGGGGAGTGAGTGGGGCAGCTGAGTGGGAGGCCCCATGCCCATGCTGAGACCCACTTAATTCCTCTGATTTTAAGCAGAATCAGGGTAAACTTCTACTTATTTTGGTGCTTTGAAGAAACAAAACCTGGGCTTGCCATAGAAAAATCTGTTCCCTCAGGGAATTCCCTCTTGGCTCTGTGAAGGAGAAAAACTACGAAGGGATCTTGGGAATGAGGGGTCTCAGGGGCACTGGAAGGTCCTGGCATGTGACGAGCTTGAGTTGCAATGTACCTGAGAGCCCGAGGGGCTGGCCCAGGCACAGGAGGAAGCCTCTGAGCTGGCCTGAATTTTTTTTCCATTAAAAAGTTATCTGGTTCCTGGGGTGTGATGGTGATGGTGGGAGAGGCTGATAGGGAAAGGGGGGCTCTCTGTACTTTCTGCTCAGTTTTGCTGTGAACCTAAAACTGCTCTAAAAATAGTTTATTAATTTTTTAAAAAGTTATCAGGAAAGAACATCTACAGTTGGTTAGATATGATTAATAACTAGTACCAAAACGACTTTGTTAACAAAGAATACATTATTATTATTATAAAATACTCATGAGTAAAGAACAATGAATAATATACACCTAATTTTTTAATACTCAATGCGCAATCAACATTTCTGATCAACAGTATAAACCATATAAAAGAGAATTCTGCTTTTCATTTGTACAAATACTGCTTTCATCATTGCAAAACTTTCAAGGTTAAAACGTACCATATGTCGAAGCTACAAAGCTGTTGCTTGAACATTTCTGAAACGAAGTTATTGCTGTCTATTGTTAGTCGGTTACATTGTCACCTCTAACACCAGTCATCAAATCCACAGGATCTCTTAATTTCCAAGAGATTGTATTGTACAGCAAGATTATTTTTGTGGCCAAATCAGGTCATAGGATTCCTTTTTTTAAAAAGATAAGTAAATGCATCCAGAAATGTATGCACGAATTTATGTTTTCCCCATAGTTTTATCTGCTAGGTGACAGGGTGGAGCTTCTTAGTGCTTCTGCTGGGAATTCAGATAGGATAGACTTGCAGCCTCAGAGGACACACTGTGGGTAGTGCAGAGAGACATGGAAGGAAAACACACTGCCTGCTACAGTTTTCATCCCAGGTATAATTTGTGAAGAATGTATAACAAATGTTTCTTAAAGCATGAATCCTCTTCTTGAATTCTTGTTTTTATAAAAGCCATCCAACCACTTACTTAATCCTCTTGAAATCTGCCTTTTGTAATGTAACTGATAGGTCAATGTTTTCTTTCACTGTGGGAAATAAAGCGTACTTTGTTGCTTTGGGCAGAGCAACAATGTCAGCTGCATAAGTATCAGGAATATTATATTTTATTACTAGTCCACCCTTAATAAAGAGAGCAAGCTTAGGAAATGGAAAAGAGGTGTCTGTTTTATATTTCCTTTGCTTTTCAACCATTGTTTAGACACTCTCCCTTCCAGTGCTTGGAGAACCTTCATGGAAACTCTGTTTAGGTTCTTGACTCTTAGCGACAGATGCAGAGGTCTTTGTGTCTCAGTTCTCTAGTACTGAGAATCACATACTCCTGCAGAATTTGCCTCCAAGTCCAAGTCCTTGTGGCTAATCCCTAGGCCGGTAGTTCTCAGCTTTGGCTGCACACTGGAATGACCTCAGGAGCTTTAAAAACTACAAACGCTGGGGTTTCAGCCCCAGAGATTTGCCTTTAATTGGTCTGAGGTGTAGCTGGGCTTCAAGCTTTTTGAAAGCTTCTCAGGTGATGTCACTGCAGCCAGGGCTGAGTAACTTCTTTAGGGTGGCTGGGCCCAGCCTCGGTAAGACTGTTGGTGAACTAACCAAAGTGTGCTGAACATTATTAGGGCTCTCCATATATGACTAGTTTACACTGATAGATGCATATCAATTTTAAATATAAAAATAAAATAATTTGCATTGAAATCACAGTATATATATAAACCAACAAAATGCTATATTATTGCTTTTCTTACATGTACTGGGTCACACTGGCAGATGATGAGGGTATGGCATGCAGCTGGATTTTTCTAGTTGTAACAACAGACAGTGAGCCCTTTCCATTAACATTGCCCCAACAGACTCAACAGAACCTGCCTCAGACCAAGCTAAATGCGACTTCCATCATCTTTTAAAATTTTCTAAGTATAAAAACGATGCTTCTCTTCCTCACCATGACAATGACCTAGCTTAGCTCCCCAATGAGGTTGTGCCTTTTTGTAAGAGAGAGAGAGGGCTTTCCTCTTGCTTCAACTTAACCCTTTTAAACAAAGATTTCCGTTTCAAATTTTGATTCTATTGCAGTCTCTCTAAAGTAAACTGTGTTTCCTTTAGTAGAAAAATGAGTTTCTAAAAATATATTGTACAAAGTTCAGTGCTACATAAAGAGGACGATATCCCACAAAAAAGTTACAAAAATAGATTTACATTTAAAAATCCTGTCTGTGTCTTTAATAGTACAAAGCTGTACCCCTGGTACGGCAGGCGTGGCTGGTGAGAGAGGCAAGGATTTCTGTTCTGTAAGGTTTTACAGCCCCCAGACAAGGAAATGTGAGCAGATCATTATATTGCAATAAAAGTGTATGCTTATCACAAGAAAGAAATGCAGAGTAGACGTTGAGGGCAATTTCAACAGGTGTTGCCTACGCGGAATAGCAGCTCATTCACAAAGGAGGGAAGAGACTGGTTTCTATAACTTACTTAGAGAATGTGGAGGGTTCCCAGGGCTTTTTCAAGGCTCCAGTGGGGGTATTTGCCCCTTTCCAGCTGAACTGCTGGTGACGATGATGAATTGGAGGCTTTTGGAATGACCACTAGCAGCCAAGTCTCAGGCTTATCAGTGACTGCAAATTGTTCTCTCCACTGCACATGGGAATCTCTACCTTACCCAGCCTTTTATTCTACTCTAACTGGGGGCCCTGGTACAGACCCACAGTCCTGTACAACTGAAGACCCTAGAAATAAGGGTTTCAACCCTGGTTGCCCATTAGAATCATGAAAGAGCCCCTTTGGTCTGCAGAGACCCCAAGCCCCTTCTTTTGAAGCTTCACAGGTGATTCTCTTCTGCCTGAGGGGAGGTGCTGAGTTCCAGTCACTAACCAGCCTCATCCTACGCAAGTGCAACCAGAGGCCTAGTGAGAGTGGCACTGGGTCGGTGGCCCCCCAGCGAGTGCCAAGCAGACCCCCACCAGGCCCTTCCTTTAGGCCAGAGGTTCTGGAAACTTTGATGAATGTTGCAATAACCAGGGGGTGCTCTGAAAAGGCTCTACGGCTGGGCTGCACCTGAGAAAATCAAGTCACAATCTTTCTGGTTGGGACCAGGAGATTCCCAAGGGCAGTCACCCTTGAGAACCAGTGCCTTTCCTGCTAAGCAATCCACAGTCCCCTTATGTCTGCAGTTGTGAGGCGGAGGTGGTAAGTCACAACATCAAGAACTTTCAGCAAACACCTAAGCTTTGTTGTCATCAGCTGGAGTGCAATAGGATGCGTCCACAATGCTCCCCCTTACAACCTGGACTCACAGCGAATATAGAGTTTAGAAGACTCATCCCTTCTTTGATCCCTCATGGGGTGACAGGCATGGAGCAATTAGAGCAGCTCCTTAGAGATGATGCAAGAAGACGCACGAAGGCTGGCGGCACCTGTGAATGTGAGCTCTCAGCTCCTTACTTTCCTTTGACCCCTGTTTCCAAAGGCCACATCTGAAGCGGGGGTCATGGGGTAAGGTCTTCCAGGAACCTGAGGAAGAAACAGCCGACAGGCTCCCTGTAGGGTATTAAGGCCAGGCTATCAATCAGGAAGACCTTCAGGGATGGAGTCCAAGCTTTGAGAACTGACAAACAGGGCTGTTAGGTGAAAATCATGGGACTTTGGGCAGCTCCTCTCCCGAACTGCCCACCATGGTCGCCAGATCCGTGGAGAGGCCAATGGCTTTGCGGCTTCTACCAGACAGAACTGTGCCTCCCTGGACAGATGAAGTGAGAACTATTTTGGGAAGTACAATCTTAAAATTAATACATTTAGCAACTAAACTTTATGGTGGAAAATTAAAATATGAAGGAGAAGCTAGAATAGCTGTTGCTCTTTTATTATGTTAGCGTTTCAAACTACAAAAATACTAGAATTTAATGCTACAATGTGACTCGCTTACAGCTGACCTGCCTCATCAATCATCTGCTTCTTGACACATAAGTGACAGCAGAATGTGAGTCCTTCTGTTTCCCAGTTCTGACTGAAATATTTGTTTGTCCTGAGGTGAATGAATAATGGAAGTGGTTTACTGATGATAAAAAATCTCAGATTCTTAGAAATGTTGTGTAGTCTTCTCACTAAGCATGTGCAGAGATGATAGCTCAAAATCCCTGTGGGGGATGCAACTTTTAGGGATCTTGCGGGATGAGCCAAGCTCATCCCCTGGCTTAGAGGGAGCAGGTTGCTAGGGCGACTGACCTCAGCCTTATGCGGACTTCAGCAGTGAAGGCATCTGGCAGCTGTTTCTTTGATCAGAGTGCCCCTGCTGCACCTGTACTTTCCACCTCCCCTGTGGCTGAGACCTGGTCATCCTCCTGTGTGGCCTCCCTGATGAACCTTCCAGGTCTCCTCAGGATGGACCCAACCTTCCTGCTCTGTGCTCTCACCGTGCCTGGCTGATGGGTCCTGTCTAGCATTTGTCAGGTTGTTTTAAGGTTAGCATCTTTGAGTCCATTTCCTTTGCTAAATTGTGAATTTCTCAGAATCAGGGACTATGTTTTATTTATCTTTGTATCTTTCATACCCATACCAGGTTAGTATAGGTGCTTAGGGGTATTTGAGAGCATAATAGAGTGGAAATGAATATAATTTTATTTTCATTGAGACAAAAATCACATACTTTCTTAACAAAGCTGTAGGGGCCCTGACTGATCTGGGAGTCAAAAAATACTTTAAAAGCAAAAGGAACATTTTGTATGTGTGTGTGACTGAACATAACTGTAGGCTGAAAATATTTTCTGAACCATTTCTTCCTTGATAAATCGGATGGGGTGGATATTGACTAGGGGAGTTTAAAACACTGTTTACAAAGGGCTGCTGTCAACCAGTCAGGTTACAGGGCACACACAGATTAAGAAAAAAGGTGGGATCCTAACTAGCTGAATCTTCCAATTGTAGAGAAATTATTTTAGCAAGGAACTTTTTTTCTTCTAAAACATCTGCAAATTTTGTGAAAGCATTATCAATTTCAAACCCTAGTTTCATATTTACTACCTGAATTCCACATTACTCATAATGCCACTCTCATTCGCACCTGTAAAATGTCCCGTTGTGGCCAGAGCTGTAAGTGCTTGAATAGCTGACTCAGGGAGGAGACGCTTTTTGTTTGACAAAGGGTAAGGATGGGGTCTGGGGGCAGCTGACCTGGAGGGAACATATACTCTTTGAGTAAATAGCTTTTAAAGTGAAGTAAAAGGAGAAAATTATCTTCCATGAGTAACCCAAACTAATTTTGGGGGGTTGGGGTGATGGCTAAAGGAGATTTCAGAGCAGCTTCATTTTTGTGGTCTCCTGCTCTATGCCCCAAAGGACCTGATGCATTTCATCTGAGCCTCAAATTAGGAGATATGTTTTTGCGAGAACAAAAGCGGTGTTATCCTTAGGTATTCCACATTCTCAGCTGTGGGCTATTGGTCTGAATGCCGATGAATCCAATGTGGGCTGGAATCCGAGTTATTGTTTGATGTGTCATCCTCTCTTGCTGATTTCATGACAGCAAGACAGGGGCAGCATACTGAGTTTCAAAACAATGGAATGGAAGACAAACAAGTCAGTCTAACGCTCACAACTGGAAACCACTAGTCAACCAGTGGGGAGTAAGTACCGTAGGGATATTTTTACAAAAGTAAGTCTAAGGAAGAATTCTATTCCCTCCATTTCTTTTTTGCCCAGGAAGGGACAGAGTGGCTTATCCTATTGTACCTGCCATGACTTGATACAGTACCGATCTGGCCTGCTGGGGCCATGAAGGGCTTCTTGGATCTTTAGTGTTTTGCGGTGGAAGCTTTGAAGCACAACCACTGGAATCAAGCGTCCACTGGAAGACTTGTGGCCTGTGCTCCTTGCTCACAGTTGGGCCTGGATGAACTCAGGGTGGCAAGTGCTACCAGCAACCTTCTTCCTTGTTGGAAGAGCCCATTGAAGTAAAAATGAATAGTGACAATGAAAAACTACAAGATCCCCAATCAATAAAAATCCTGACATATACTTTTTTTTTTTTTTCAAATATACCTCCTTGAAGGATAAACTTCTGCTCAAAGGGACAATATTCTTGCTGGATGCGTTTCTGTAAATGCTTCACAGTTTGAAGACAAAGGAATGCACCTGCAACTTCCCAAAATGCGCCCGAGGTGGAAGCACTTCCTGGCTGATCGGTGTAAACGTTGTGAAACCAGTCTGTGGGTCTAAGAGCTAATGCGGGCATGGCTGTTGGGATGGAGGACCCGCTGTGGCTTGGTCCTGGGTATTGAAAGAGTCTGGATTTTTAGGGCTCATACTGTCCTCCGTGGTCATGCTCCAATAAATTCACTGCTTTGTGGTGCGACCCTTAGGTATTCTGCATTTTCAGCTGTGGAGCCCTTAAAGATGCCATTTGGCTTGGCTTCCTTGGGAAAGAAGTCCTGCTGGTAGTCAGGGTTGTCCAGGCTAATTTGGTGGCTGCCTTTCTGGGCCCAATGAGCAGGGCTGTCAAATGTGCTGTTGACACAGGTGGGCTGGACAGTGTTGAGATACTCGGGGTTGCCCACTGCGGTGCTGTGGGGGTCCTGGTAGTGTGGGTCTCTGCTGGGCGCAGGGTTCAGAGGCTGATTGTGATAGACAGGATTCTGCACAGAGCCAGCGGGCCTTTTGGGAATGGACTGGTTTATGTATTCTGAAAGTGGAAAGAAATCAGAGGTGAAGTAAACAGCAAAGCACCATCCCATGCAAGATCCCCGGGTTCTGAACCCTGTGAATGTCTTCAACAAGGAGATTATGACAGGGAGCAGGAGCCTTGGGAGGGCCCTCTTGCTGTTGCTGCAAAAGAAAGTGGGTTCTTTCCTGCACTTCTCAAAGTAATGGACACATGTGTCTTTTGTAAATTTAAAGTTCTCAGAGGATAGCCTGCCTTGAGGAGAGTGTGTGTGTGTATGTGTGTGTGTGTGTATGTGCATGCATGTGTATATGTATGTGGGGTGTGTATGTGGTATGTGTGTCTTGTGTGCGTATATGTGTGTGTATGCGTGCTGTGCGTGTGGTGTATGTGTGTGTAGTGTATGTATGTGTGTGGTGTGTGCATGTGTGGTGTGTATGTGTGTGTATATGTGGTGTGTTTGTACATGTATATGTATGGTGTGTGTCTATGTGTGTATGTAAGTGTGGTGTGTGTGGGGTGTGGATGTGTATGTGTGTGTACATATGTGTATGTGGTGTGTGTACATGTGTGCCTGTGGTGTGGGTATATGTACATGTATGTGTGGTGTATGTGTGGTGTGTATATGTTTGTATGTGTGTGGGGTTTTTGTGATGTATGTGTGGTGTGTATATGTGTATGTATGTGTGGTGTGTGTGTGGTGTGGGTGTGTATGTGTGCATACATATGTGTATGTGGTGTGTGTACCTGTCTGTGGTGTATGTGTGTGGTGTGTGTACATGTGTGTGGTGTGTGTGTATGTATGTGTGGTGTGTGTGGTGTGTATGTGTAGTGTGTGTATGTGTGTATATATGTGTGTGTATACATGTGTATGTGTGGTGTGTGTGGTGTGTATATGTGTGTGTATGTGTGTGGGGTTTTTGTGGTATGTGTGGTGTCTGTATACATGTGTGTGTGGTGTGTGTGTGGTGTATGTGTGTGTATGTGTGTGCATGTGTGTATGTCTGTGTATGGTGTGTGTGGTCTGTGTATGTGTGTGGTGTGTGTATATGTGTGTGTATGTGTATGTGTGTGTATATATGTGTGTGTGTTAACAGGTTGTGAGTGTCTGGATAAAGCTTAAAATTTATTAATATTAACTAATATTTAATTATTTAAATATATGTTTCACAGGTCAAGAATAGAGCCAGCAGAGAGAACAGGGATCAAATCTGTCAGACACACACATACACATACACAGATGTACACAAATCATGCACACACTCACACACACACGTATGTCTGTGGTTTGTTTCATAAGCTGGAAATTTTGCAGATTCATTCTTAAAACAGAGGTACAGCAAACAACCCAGACACAACAAAGAGCTTGTGCAGGCTCCATCATGTGTTTATCTGCTCCTTACGCCCTTCACTGTGTCTGCAAATCTGCCATTGTTTCCCCCTCTGGAGATGCTGGAGGGAGCACCTGGCTTGGACACTGGGTAGTGGAGACTGGCTGCTGCTGAGTGCGTCGAGGAGGCTGAGGAGCAGGAATGTTTCCAGACAAGCCACTCACCAGGCACTGGGAGGAAGGTGTCGTCTATGCTGTCCTCAGTCAAGGCGCCTGTGGGGTCTGAGCTGTATCGCTGTAAGAAGCTGTCTTCCTTGATGGGACAGCTTTGCAGCTGCAGGAGGAAATGAGGGAAGGTTACTCCAGTCAGGGCTGCTCCAACTTCAGTGTGTGCAAAAATCACCTGAAATCTCCTTGAGATGCAGGTTCTCATTCGTATGTCGGGCAGGCCTGAGAGTCTGCACCCTAGTGGGTGCCCGTGCTGCTGGGCCGCATGCAGGCTGCAGGGCAGGCAGCAGGGCTGTGCTAGGTGCTGTCCAGCAGAACTTTCGGCAGTGAGGGAGGCATGCCATGAGCGGTGCTCTTCAATACGGTCGCCACTAGCCACGTGTGGCTACTGGATACTTCACATGTGTGAGAAACTGAATTTATATTTCATTTCATTTTAACTTACTGACATTTAAGTTGAAGTAGCCACATGTGGCTAGTGGTTTCTGCATGGCACAGTGCTGTCTAGACCAGAGCCTCACACTTCAACAGGCATCAGCATCACCTGGAAGGTGGCTCAAACAAAGACTACTGGACGCCACTCCCAGAGGTCCTGATTTGGTCAATCTGGGGCGGTGGCCTGAAAAATGGCATTTCTAACAAGCTGCCAGGTGATGCTGCTACTGGTCCAGGAGCCACGCTTTGAATGGCACTGTGAGGTGTGACAGCCATGCAAGGAAAAACCCACACAGGAAGAAAACTCAAGATTATCTGGGTTAAGATTATTCAGGTTAAGGCATTTTCCACGTATAATAGAGTCGTAGTGCAGAGCTGTAAATGCTGGCTTATAAGGTGTTCATACATACCCCATTTCTATCAATGCAAGCCACAGTGGAATTGTTGCTGGTTGCACTCTGAAAAAGAAACAGAGAAGTTGCCCATGGAATGCTTGTACCGCATCTCATCCACTTTTCCTGAATGCAGGTGGTGTACCTCATGGAGGGTATGTCATGAAGGTGTTTAATTTTTGTCTTAATCATTAGTTTTAGAGCAACTATGTTTAGTTTTGATTTAATTCTGTTCCCTAGTGGACCTAAAAGGCTTACAATCAAGTTGTTGCAATGCAACAAAGTAATACACTTATTTAATTTATTTTGATTTTACCATTTGGTTAAAATTGACTTCATCTCCATGTGAGTTTCACTAGATGGTTGTTATTTTCCCTAAAATTCATTTTGTTCAATTTGAGAGACAGCTTGAGAGAGACAGAGGTTTCATACCAGAGAGCTCAGGAGGGGAGTCCGTGATGTGGAGGGGCTGCTGAAGAAGCCCTGCTGTGGGATGAGGTACTCGTCGGCATCTACCACGTCGTCCATGTCTTCTTCATCCATCAGGGCACGGTAGAAGTTGGAGTCTGTAGGGCTTGGCAAATGCATTCTTTCATCCCCCTGGTGCAGAGATTTTGAGGCTATTAGAATGGCCCATAGAGATGCTATTCCACTTCTTGGCTGTAGGAGCCGGGCTCTATTGCCAGCAGGTTCCTGTGTGTTTGCCAATTTTGTTATAATGAAATCCTCCTTAGTTCTCTGAATTATAGCTGCCTCCCCTCATGGCATGTGGGTGCCTTAAAATAAAACATGAACCATCCTTTGATGCTTGAAGGCCCCTACATGAGATGCAAATAGCTTCTGAGGAAACAGGGAAGAAGCTGCAGCATTCTTCGAGTGTACACCTTGCTGTGAGGTACTAGGGAGTGTATTTTGCAACATATCTTATTAAATCTTTGAGACCAATCCTGTGAGCTTGGTTTTGGTATTCCCATGTTATGGAAGGAGATAGGTGGATCGGCTGCCTGGGTAATGGGGCGAAGTGGAGAGTCAGGGGTGTGAAGCCAGGTCTGCCTGACACCAAGGCCAATAGACCATGCTTCTCTGTTAGACCCAGCTGAAGCTTTGGCTAGCTGGACAGTGACGATGAGCGTGGGAGGAGAGTTCAGACGGGGACGGGGAGATGGAGTTGGGTGAGCCCCACTCACGGACCCTGCTTAGTTCATGATGTAGCCTGTGCCTTAACTGAGGCTTGCTCTAATGCGCTGGAGGGTTTAATAACGCAATCTGGGACACAGGGAGGCCAGGTTGGCATGTGACAGAGCACAGTGACATGAGATACTTAGTAGAGGGACTCTTCCCAATGGAAGGGCAGATTGCGATTTGTACCTGAATAACAAGGTAGCGCTGGGGGTCTCGGGCCATTTTGGAGAATTCAATGATCAACTCACGGAACTTTGGGCGACTATCTGCGTCTATCATCCAGCCTGGGGAAGGAATGAGAAAAAATAGTGCAATTATAAGACTGGAAGAAATGATAAAGATGGCATTGCTTAAAGAAGGCATTGGTGATGCAACACTTCCAGTCAAATAAGTGATGAAAGAACCAAGTCTTTGTGGTAGACTTTTCTGTCTTGGCCAACTAGTACTGGTTACTGTTTAAAGACCATGCCAGCACTGTACATTTGAATCAGAATAACAATAATGCCCTCTAGTTTTTCTACACCCACTCTTCCTGGGGTCAGCATCCTGTGTTGTCGCCTGAGGGAACAGAGCAGTGTGGGTCTGTGCAATTGCTCTCTGTGAACTATCCTGACTGCAGGGTGCCCTGCACCAAGGTCCTCACTCGAACGTCCACTCTCAGCATTCCTTCAGGCAGGAAATCAGATGCAACATAGAAAAATAGACTTTAAAGAATTTGGGGTTGGGACTGGGCCCCTGCCCCTGGCGTCTCCAGTACAGCACATACCCAGTGGGCATACATGCAAGTGAGAGGGCTGGCTGCACTGGCAACTTCCATAGAAGGCCACACTGTTAACTGTGCTGCTGCATGTGACTACCCAACAATCTAAATCCAGATTAAACAAGTTGGAGGTACGGCTACTGCCTGGAAATCCTCATGCCTCTTGAGGGATCACATTTATTTTCCGTCCACAGGATGTCAAGCTATTTTAGGCCAGACTGCTATGTAACCTTAGACGAATCACGTGGCTTCTCTGGATTACAGCTTCCTCAGCTCAAACCAAGGAAGTTAAAAAAGATTAACTCTGTGGTCTAGAGTTCAGAAAGGCATTAATATTTACATTAACTTGGCTCTGTCATATTCCCTATACAACTTTCTTTTGCAAATGCTCATCCCATGTATGTAATGCTACCTCCAGAGCCCACTGCACTCGTGAATCTGGTAGAATAATAGCATCAATCAAATTACACACTCTTATGTGCAGAGACTTCACATAAATCCACTGGTTTAAAAGGTTTAAGTCAAAGCAGAAATGTTAACTCTATTAGCCTTATGTTGTTACTCATTGTAATATATTTAAAAACATTCAGTCTCTCTGGTAACAGGCTTCAAAATACAGGGCAACTTGGTATTTCATTGAGTAACTCAACGAATAGAGTATTTCGGTGTAATGGCTTGTGGAAGACTTGTTTTATTTATTTGCTTGCAAACATAGGCAAATGTCAGGTCACACTGCCCAATGAGTCAAGAAGTATCTTTAGAAGAATGCTTGAAGGGGTATTTACAGATGTTTCTGGATTTGTGTGCCTGCCTTAACTAATGTGATGACATTTCTCCAGGGATGCAAAGGCCTCAGCTGTTTGGCTAAGAGCAGCCACCAAGGCTCAGCTAGGCGGTGTGGATAGCCCCACTGGTCACTCACACTTGACCATGATCATGTAGACATCGATGGTACATATGGGTGGCTGGGGGAGGCGTTCTCCTTTCTCCAGGATGGAGGAGATCTCGCTGGCAGGGATTCCGTCATATGGCTTGGATCCAAAGGTCATCAACTCCCAAACGGTCACTCCTGAGAGGATGAAGCAAGAAGAGAAGGCAGTGGGATCATGAATGAATGATCACAATCCTTTGCTTTAGTCATCATTACTGGTTACTGTTTCTTGATGTTTAGAAACCTACATTTCTGTAGTTTGGGCAATTTGCTTCAGTGCTGGAAGCCTCAGTTCACCTCTCTATAAAGTGGGATAAGAATAGTATCTGTTTCACAGGATGGCTGTGAGGACCCAACAAGATAATACAACTGAAATCTGTTGTATTAGCGCAATGCCCAGCAAGTAGTAAGTGACTGATAAGTGGTAAACTTTGGTAATTAACAATAAAGACAACAATAACTCTACTAGCATAAATATTATGCTCCAGACAGGATACATACTCAGTCACCTGCTCTGAGGGACCTGTATCTGCAGAAGGAGGAAGATGCAGATTCTGAACAGGGCTGTAAACTGCACATTTTTAGATCATAAAAAATTGGAAATGAAAAAGCGTATGTTCCTTTTGATAAAAATAAAAACCTCAAGAAGAAACTGAATCCCTGAACAGACCAATAATGAGCTCCAAAACTGAATCAGTAATAGCCTACCAACCAAAACAAAGCCCAAGACTAGATGGATTCACAGCCAAATTCTACAAGATGTACAAAATGCGGGTATCATTCCTACTGATACTATTCCAAAAATTTGAGGAGGAAGGACTCCTCCTTAACTCATTCTATGAGGCCAACATCATCCTGATACCAAAACTTGGCAGAGATACCACACAAAAAAAGAAAACTTCAGGCCAACATCTCTGATGAACATAGACATAAAAATCCTCAACAAAATACTGACAAATTGAATCCAGCAGCACATCCAAAGCTTAAGCCACCACAATCAAGTCAGTTTCATCCCTGGGATGCAAGGTTGGTTCAACATACGCAAATCAATAAATGTGATTCACCACATAAACAGAGCTGAGGACAAAAGCCACATGATCATCTCAATAGCTGCAGAAAAGGCTCTCAATAAAATTCAACATGTTAAAAACTCTCAATAAACTAGGTATTTAAGGAACAAACCTCAACATAATAGCCATCTATGACAAACCCACAGCCAACATCATATTGAATGGGCAAAAGCTGAAAGCATTCCCCTTGAAAACTGACACAAGACAAGGATTCCCTTTCTCAACACTCCTATTCAACGTATTATTGGAAGTCCTGGCCAGATAAATCAGGTGAGAGAAAGAAATAATGGACATCCAAACAGGAAGAGAGGAAAACAACTATCCCTGATTGCAGATGACATGATCCTATATCTAGAAAACCCCATAGTCTTGACCCAAAAACCCTTAAGCTGATAAACAACTTCAATGAAGACTCAGTTGTATGAAATCAATGTACAAAAATCATTAGCATTCCAATATGCCAACAACAGTCAAGCCGAGAGCCAAATCAGGAATGTAATTCAATTCACAATTGCCACAAAAAGAATAAAATACCTAGGAATACAGTCAGCCAGAGAGGTGAAAGATCTCTACAATAAGAACTACAAAACACTGCTTAAAGAAATCAGAGATGACACAAACAAATGGAAAACATTCCATGCTCATGGATAGAAAGAATCAATATCATTAAAATGACTATATTGCCCAAAGTAATTTATAGATTAAATGTTACTCCTATCAAACTACCGATAAGATTCTTCACAGAACTAGAAAATACAATTTAAAAATTCACATGGAACCAAAAAAGAGCCTGAATTGCCAAGGCAATCCTAAGCAAAAAGAACAAAGCTGGAGGCATGATGCTACCTGACTTTAAACTACAGGGATACAGTAACCAAAACAGCATGGTACTAGTACAGAAACAGACATACAGACCAATGAAACAAAATAGAGAGCCCAGAAACAAGGCTGCACACCTACAACCATGTGATCATTGACAAAGTTGACAGAAAAAAAAAAAAAAAAAAGCAATGGGGAAAGGACTCCCTACTCAATAAATGACAACTAGCTAGCCGTAAAGAAGATTGAAACTGGACTCCTTCCTTACACCATATACAAAAATCAACTCAACAGGATTAAAGACTTAAATGTAAAACCCCAAACTATAAAAACCCTGGAAGACAACCTAGGTAATACCATTCTGGATATAGGAATGGGCTAAGATTTCATGATGAAGACACATCAAGCAATTGCAACAAAAGCACAAATTGACAAATGGGATTTAACTAAACTGAAGATCTGCACAGCAAAAGAAACTATTGTCAGAGTGAACAGACAACCAACAGAACGGGAGAACATTTTTGCAAACTATAAATCTGAGAAGGGTCTAATAACCAGCATCTATAAGGAACTTAAGCAAATTTACAAGAAAAAATGAAACAATCCCATTAAAAAGTGGGCAAAGGAAATGAGCAGACACTTTTCAGAAGAAGACATACATGCAGCCAACAAGTATATGAAAAAGAGCTTAACATTACAGAGCATTAAAAAAATAAAAATCAAAACCACAATGAGATACCATCTCATACCAGTCAGATGGCTATTATTGAAAAGTAAAAAAAAAAAAAAAAAGAAAACCCGACAGATGCTGGTGAGGTTGTGGAGAAAAAAGGAATGTTTTTACACGGCTGGTGGGAATGTAAATTAGTTCAATTATTGTGGAAAAGAGAGTGGCAGTTTCGCAAATAGCTGAAAACAGAACTACCATTTGACCCAGCAATTCCATTACTCGAAGGAATATAAATCATTCTACCATAAAGACATATGCATGTGTATTTTCACAGCAGCACTATTCGCAATAGCAAAGACATAGAATCAACCTAAATGCCCGTCAATGGCAGACTGGATAAAGAAAATGTGGCACATATATACCATGGAACACTATGCAGCCACAAAACAGAACGAGACCATGTACTTGGCAAGAACATGGATGGAGCTAGAGGCCATCATCCTTAGCAAACTAACGCAGGAACAGAAAATCAAATACTGCGTGTTCTCACTTATAAGTGGGAGCTAAATGATGAGAACACATGGACATGTAGAGGGGAACAACACACACTGGGGTCTATAGGAAGGTGGAGGATGGGAGGAGGGAGAGGATCAGGAAAAATAACTAATGGGTACTAGGCTTAATCCTTGGGTGACGAAATAATCTGTATAACAAACCCCCATGACATAGATTTACCTATGTAACAAACCTGCACATGTACCCCTGAACCTAAAATGAATCTAAAATGTTAAAAAAATGACAGGTACTAAAATCTAAAAAACACGAAACCACATAAAGATATAACAAGCATAGAATAAAAACCGTCATATTTTTCCTTCAAAATCAAACAACTATGACAGTTAAAAACAAGTGAAAGCAGTGATAATTTTAGAACCAGTGTTTTTTCAGACAACCCCGAGTTCTCATGGCCCTCCCATCTCTGGGTAACAGAGGGCATTCCCAAATGGAGCCACCTGAATTAATATACAGAATGCAAGCTTAACAATGGAAGGAAAGCAATGGTTTTGGGGCAAGAAAGTAGATTCTTGTGTCATCCCCTGCCCCCAACACATAGTCTATATGGATTTGTAAAAGAAAGACTGTCTCATTTCCAGATCTATGCAGTCAGTTTACTATTTAACTAGGTTTTTAAACATGCATAATGAATTCTAGTGGGAAGACAGGTTATTAGATTTCGGAACAAACGGTGAGAGGGAGGAGAGTCAGTGTAGCCAGTGTTAGGTGGAGAATGGACTGGAAGGTGTTGTGAATTCTCTCTTTAGCTTGTTGGTACAACACACTAGGTCCCTAATTTATTAAATTGAATAATTTGCCTTGACTAGAGACTAGAGAGTAGAGAAAACAGGATATGATTTTTAGACTAAAAATTCAGGCTCATGGTCTGGTAGTTTCAGTGGGCTGCCCAGGCCAGTGATTATAATCTGCTGTGGCAGCCTCAATGATGTTGAAAACACACAGTGTTTTCAGTGGGAACCTACTTCCTGAGAATGGGTGTGACCACATCAAGGCACTAAGCCACTGAATTCGAGAGGGCTTCCACTTGTACATGGAGTGTGGGCAGTGTGCTGGCACACACAGGCTGTGCCTGGAGCGTGAGGGGAGGGGGACCTCGTGGATGGGACAGTTGCCAGGGCCAGATGGCCCAGCATCTCACCAGTCATGGCCAGGTGCTCAGGTTTTATCTGAACATACCTGGAGGACCAAAGAAAGATCTTGAGCAGAGAATGAAAAGTCTGATAAAGTTAAAAAATATGCACTTTGGGAGGCCAAGGCAGGCAGATCGTGAGGTCAGGAGTTTGAGACCAGCCTGGCCTCTCTACTAAAGATACAAAAAATTAGCTGTGCGTGGTGGCCTGTGCCTGGAATCCCAGCTACTCAGGAGGCTGAGGCAGGAGAATCGCTTGAACCCAGGAGGCAGAGGTTGCAGTGAGCCGAGACTGCGCTACTGCATTCCAGCCTGGGCGACAGGGCAAGACTCTGTCTCAAAAAAAAAAAAAAAGAAAAAGGTTAAAAAATATATTTGGCCACTGTCTGGAGCATAGATGAGGGGGAGCAAGTGGGAAGAGTGGAGACCAGCAGGAGACCAGGCTGTGCCTGGGGCAGGAGGGGCCAGCTGCATGGGGACAAAAGAAATGGCTTGGGGCAGGACCCCGGGGTTCCCTCGTGGAGAGGAAATACTTTCTGAAAATGGCTGAAAATAACAATGCATCAGCAGACCTTTATTTCCTTATCTGCTCCATTAATCTAGGCAGCTCAGTTCACAGGTGCACACCAAATTTCACTTATTCATGGACACAAATCTCTGCCTTTGTATCATAAATCTTACATTTTAACAGAAGAGATAAAGACTCAGGAACTTTAAAAATGTGTATGTATTTGGAAAATCAGAAAGTTAATAATGCTATAGGAAAAATAAAAAATACTAAATAAAAAAGGACGATATCCTGAATAATTTTGCTTTTGTGGTACTGACTATATTATTCTCGGAAATTCCCTTCAATAGTGTTCTGCTCAAATACACATTTCTAGAGAGGTGAGGCGACTCCTCCCCTTGCTCCTGTCGCTGTAGATGGCTGGGGTAACCGATTTTCCTCAGTAAAGGGGTAGGTTCATGGGTTCCAGCCTTTCAGTAAGTTGCTGGGTGAAATTCAAGGACCATATGTGGTAACGCAGTGGAACGTGCCTGGCACAGCGGTCAGAGACAATGTGTCAGCAACACTTTCTTAACATGGGAGGCCCTTGTAGGCTCAGGACAGGGCAGGGACCTAGGGCCGGGTGAGGAGAGGGGCCCTCGTGAGGATGGGTACAGGCCTGTGCTGGGCAACACTGGGATTCAGAAGAGGAAACAGAATCCTCCGGGGCCAGACCAGATGGTCCTCCCAAGAGCGAGAAGCAAGGGCCATCTCCCTTTCTTCTTTTATCCCTGCAGACATCCTCAGTGTGTGTCAAGCCGTTCTCTCTGACACATAAGGGCCAGGGTAGTTCATCATAAGCCTCATTTCTCTACTGGAACTTTTCCCCACCAAGCTGCTTCTGTCACCTCCCTCTGGTTCACTTCAAATTCATGGCAACGTTAATGGTTTGGTTAAAGTTAAAGTTTGGTTGGACTTTGCAGGGAGAGGCATTTCCTAAGCTCTTTCCCTCCCATACCCCCCTCCCTGCCAGACCAGCTCATCGCTATCTCCAGTGACTTTCGGACAGCAGCTGGACTCGATTTCCTCTGTCGTGTTTTCTCAGTACAATAGATAGACAACAACGATTACATTATCATTAGTCATTATCTCGAAAGAAAATACTTGGATGTCAGAGGATATAATGTAAATTAACTAACAATAAAAGCCAGCTTGGCCTCAGTACAAATTCATTAGCATCAGGATTATGACTCACCGTAGCTCCAGACATCACTCTGGTGGGTATAAATTCGGTGTAAAATTGATTCCAATGCCATCCACTTGATAGGCACCTTGGGATGGTGAGAGATAAAGCTGTGAGACAACTATTGGTTTCCCTCTGTTGGAAAAAGTTAACTCACTCTGGACCTAATTACAAGTGACACACACAGAGGAGCCAGGTCACCCCATGACCCGTCCCCCAGGCCTGGCGCCTCCTCCCGGCAAGAGGGGATTTCAGTCTGACGGAGTTCAGGGCTGCTCTGGTAGGTTTCTGAGCACCCTCTGGGTCCTAGGCTGCTCTGGTGAGCTGGGGGCTCTGGTTGGGCCCAGTGGCCTCACTCATCCAGGTCTGTGTGTGTTTTCAGGCCCAGCATCACAGGGTTGGTGGCTGCTAGGAGCCAAGCAGGCCAGAGTGAAACCTCAGAAGGGCATGGCTGTGGGAGGGCATTCGAGGGCATGACAGGGGACACGCATCCCTAAGTGCTGTGAGAGTCCCTAAGAGAAACCCGAGCCAGAAAAGGGACAGAAGGACTCCATCACTGCCTGTCCCAGCCACGAGCCACAGACAGCGCTGGGAGCTCGGGCCCGCATGGGGGCCTTTCTTGTTCCTTAGGTGTCCTTGACAGCAGTGGGCCACCAAGGCAGCTGTGACCTTTCCCAATTGTGCTATTGAAGGGGACTTATACATCCTGCAGGGAGAGGCTGAAATCTAACCTTTGCTAATGATCACCTGGGGATAACATCCTCATTCACTGTCCCAGCAAGTCCCGTTCCCAAAGCAGCTCTGGCTCACACTGCCAGGAGACCCCGGCTGGACCCAGCTGCCAGTGGCAGCTGCTGCGAGCTCACCCAGAAAGTCTGGAGAGCGTCCTCCCCTGCATGAGTTAGATAATGCAGCTGGTGGGTAGGTAGCCTGGTCCCTGGTCTCAGGAAAATGCTGGCTGACCTACGAGCCACCTCCTTACTTTGCCTCCTTCTGCATGGTATTCTTTCTCTTCTGCACCCAGCAGTTTGGCCAGCCCAAAATCTGTGATCTTAACATGCTGTGGCGTTTTCACCAGTACGTTCCTGGCTGCCAGGTCGCGGTGCACCAAGCGCCGGTCCTCCAAGTAGTTCATGCCCTGAAACACAAAAGACCCTGTGGTGAGGGGCAGATCATCATAGGAAGAAGCTCTGCATCTGAATTCAGGGTCATGTCCATGCCAGGCTCTGAGCCTCTCCAGCTCGAGGACTTATGGCTGGTGAACGTTAGTGACTACTGATCCAAAGAATGGAAAGGCAGATGAAAGAAGATGTAACCCGCTGCCGACTTTTGTCCATCCAGTTCCTCAAGTTTTAAGCACAAAGGTGCTCGTATATGAGGACAAAGAAGAGCAGGAGCTCTGCTGCCCTGCTGAGACCTGGGCTTGAATTTGCTGGACTTGCCAGGCTGACCTTCATGCATGTGGTTTATCTGCAAAGCGAGGGTGGGGGTGGCGGGGACCATGCCCTCCTCACCAAGCTGGTGCAAAGGAATGTCTGTCACGGTTTTTAAGCCACACTCTCATTGTGCTTTCTTGGACTTACTGACATGGTTCACTGCCTATGAAGATTTTTGTACTGTTTTACTTTTCACCAGTTTATTATTATTATTACTGAAACCACACGGATATTGAATATGCTTTTAGAAGACCCCACTCCCCTCACCTTCCTGGCTGCCTCCACGATCCCGCTGCAATTAGAATCTCTGCTCTGAGAGTAAGAAAGAAAGAATATGTGAGAAGCAGCCAGCACAGCGCCCAACAGAGCGAATTCCTAGAAATGCTACCCTGACCCTGGCTGACCCTGACCCATGGCCTGTGGTATCCTTGTCACATGCACCTTCCTCCCTGCTGGCTGCTGGGGTCACTGCTGACCTCTGTTCCTCCTTGCTTGATGGATGCCTACCTTGCTGAGCCCAAGTGCTCCAGGCTTTGGCATGAGCGTGGCAGCCTGCATCTCTCTGCAAGGGCCAGGCTGGCAGGTGGGAGAGGCTGGGAGGGGTCAAGTTCTGCAGACCTCTTTGTTTCTACCACTCTCTCTTCTCTGTCCACCAAGAAGGAGGTGGGCCACCTTTCTAGTTCCCTTTATGGCTGATGTTCATGTACTTTCTAGTACAGAGTGGGCACCACAGAAATGCTCGCTGTGGTGCAGCAGATAGAAACAAACAGGCATCCCCAGCCTGCTCCACTCTGCCATTTCTGTATGGAGGGATCCCACTGTAGTGTGACTGCAGGGAAGAGCTGTAGATGTGGATGGATTCCCAAGTTTTCCGGCAAGTTGTTTGCTTTTTTTTGCATGAATGTTATATGAAAATGATGCGTTGAATTGGCATGTCAGAGCAAAATTAAAATTTTTTCTTTCTCAGGCAAAACCAGTCATCACAAGAACGTAGGGTCTTACAAAGATGCTATGCAGAATTAGTCTTCAGGTGCCATTTGTGAGGCCTTTAATGTTTTTCTCTTTTGGAAAAGAGACGCTTGCCTGACACCCACGTCTCATGACTACACAGACTGTCGCCTCACCCTGCACTGCCGAGAGCGCTCCTACAGGTTTCTGGTGCTGCTGGACGTTAAGTGCTTCCTGCCTACTTAAGAGGAAATGAGCAGGTTCTTCTCCGGAACAACACTTCCAAATTAGGAAGTATTATGTCAGGATGGCGGGTGGAAAGGGAGAGGAGAGGAAGGGGCAGAAGCCAAGGAAGCGCTTCCCAAGAGGACTGGCCCAGACTCCCTGCTACTCTGGCAGCCTGGGTCTCCTTCAGAGGCAAGCTCCCTGCCCCCCCACTCCCGTCTGCCTCATCTGACTCCTGGGTTACTGACTTGCTCTCTGCCTGGTACCCTGTCTCTTACAGAGCAAGGCCTCTGTTTATTAAATATCATGAACTCCTGCCTACTCAAAAGGGAGAGTTAGGCTCCGCCTCTTGCTGGTTTGACAGAGTGTCTACCTTCTTGGCTGTGTGAACTCCCAGGCTGTCTCCCCTTCTCTCTTCTCTATCCCTTGATTTCTTACCCTCACCCTTGTTTTCTCCTTTCCTTCTACCCTGTATCTCTTTTGTTCATTCTTCACATTTGTTGAAGGCGTTCTCTGCGGTAGCTACTGAGCAGGAGTGGCACAGGCCTACAGTAAAGAGCCACACACAAGTCCCTGTGCAGGGGACCGGGAGCCTCTCCTTTTCTCCCTCTCTATTTAAAATGTGTGGTTTCTACATGTTCATTAAGCCCACAAGGCGGCCTTCAGAGCACATTCCCAGCTTCATTTCACCACCATTGCTAACTTCTATTCTGCCTCTTTAAATGCTTAGCGGAGATTTTGGTGTACTGGGCACATTTTTAAAACAGCCTGCTGAAGAATGAACAACTGAATGAATGAATGAATGAATGAATGATTGATTGAATGATCGGTGATAGCAGCTGATGGTGCTGAGCACTGGTGATGTGCCAGTCATTTCACACACGTCTGTGCAGACGCCTTTTCCATCCCAGTCCCCACACAACCACCTCGTTAGACGACCTGGGGTCCAGAGGCTAAAGCATGTAGTTGCACAGACCAAATCCCCTGAGGCCTGAAGACCACTACTGAGACCATGGCTTTAATTCCCCTGCTGGGAAACGTGCCTGCTAAGCCAGAGGCTGCTTGGGGTTTTATATATATATATATATATACACACACACACACACACACACATTATGTGTGAGAGCATGAGACAGCATGAGCACACACCTTGGTCCCGTGCCTCTGGGGAGGTCTGCATCACTCTGTCAGTCTAACAAATCCAGCTGACCTCTGGCCCAGCCCTTCCCGGCTCCTCAGGCCAGGGCTTTAAAGGACCTGAGGCATTTCCACACAGTGTCTGTTTCCTCAGAACACAGGTCTTCAGCAAAGGCATGGGAAAGGGCAGAGAGAGCACAGGACATATTCTGGAATTCAGGTAATGAGCTGGAGGGTTTTAAATCAGAGACAGCTTTGGGACAAGGAGAGAATCTCATGTGAACTTAGATGAGACTTGACGCATGGGTCTCTGTTCCACTGCCGGCACATTTGAAAGGACAACTCTGTGCCTGGCGCAGTTATGCTTTAACCGGTCCCCAAAGATAAGAGCCACGATGTGGCCTGTGAGCTCCCAGGGTCAGAGCAGAGGCCGCAGGAAGCAATAACAGCAAAGCCTCAGCAGGGCCTCTCAGGAAACTCAGTTCCTGCTTCTTCTCCGAGACCCTCACTTTAATTGAAATTAAAGTATTTATTTTTGTTAATTACTACAGGAAAGCTGGAATGAATTTTGAAATACAGCACTGAGGTTAAAAGGGGATTTGAAAAGTCAGCCTGGAACTTCCACTCACAAAAAGGAAGGCTCTGCTGCACATGGCTGTCGGGGCTTTTTCTGGCAGGGTTCCCCAGAGCGAGGGGCGGGGGCTGTGTTTGACCTTGAAGGGCTGGATGTTCCCAGGGGCTGCCGCACCCCACAAGTCTTGGGAGGAGTTCAGAGTGAGAGGCGGGAACTGGCTTGTTTGTACTCTGTTTTGTAAATCTCCTGTGGAAGAGCTCATGGAGCAGTGACTTAGTGAGCAAGGAAGTGGAGGAGGCGAGGACGAGAAGGCCGCAGGGTTCTTGTGGAGCAGAGGGTTTTCCTATCAACACTATTTTGTTGTTGCTGTTGTTCAGAAGTATTTATTTAAAGCAAGATCAGAAAGAGGCTTAAGGTTCATCATCTTCAAATTAACCCACTGTAGAGGACTATCTGCTTTTACAACTGAGCAGGCCATTCCTCCATTAACATTATAAGTCCTGCTCTTGCAAACGAAGCTAGGCATTCCTCCTCTGCAAACAGGGAGGACAAAGGAGCCTATAAGACAGGCCTCAGTTGCAAATAGCAGACCCTGGGGGCTTGTTTATATGTAAACATCTTGGAAATTCAGAAAGTCAGGGAAAGATCAGAGAAACAACAATGTGTCTGGCGACTTGCTAACATTCCACAAACGACGGTATAAAATAAAGCAGAGCATGTCGTTCGGGGCGGCCGCCATGTTTGTCTTGTCTCGTGTTGTCTTGTGTGTTCATTCCTTTGTTCAAGAAACACGCGGACCCCAACAACCCACCTCTACCAGAACCATGCTAAGACCAAGATCACCATCACCCTTCCCCTGGGGGTTGGGGCTCACCCCTCACCTCCACTTTGGGTTGGTCCTGAGGCAGGCAAGGCCAGACACTCCTGACCACAGCTAGGGAGAAGGTGAGAGGCCCCGCAGGGCTTTCTGGGGCCTCATCTTCCAGGATCCCCCTGTATAAATGATGGTGTTCTCCCCTCAACCTTTCAGCCCTTGGGGTGCAGGTGGGGAGGGCAGCCCCACCCCAGAGACCCACCCGCAGCTGGTAGAGGTAAGGGATGGGGTTCGGGGGACTCCGAAGCTACAGATCTGATGGCGTGTTTAAGCAGAGTGGCCACCAGGAGAAGCCTCCGCTCCTGCCTCTGGACTCCAGACTTCAGAGCATCTGTGGCCTTGAGCTCCCCAAAAATGGAAGAGTCTGTTCCTTGGGCCATCTTGTCACCTTCCCAGGCGGGCACAGAGTAAGTGCTGGACCTTGGAAGAGGCAGGAAAGTGTCAGAATGTCCTATTCCCAGACAGAAGTGGTGTAGCATGGGCACCCTTGCTGTTCAGGGAGGGGGTGCTGCTGGGACCCCTATCCTGAGAGTTGTGCTCTGAGCTGGGGCATCCGTGCAGGCTGAGAGGCTGCGCCATGGAACTGGGCCACTTGGATCAAATCCTGAGATCTTGGCAAGTGACATGAACGCGGCATGCCTTTGTTTTCCCATATGTAGAATGGGTTAATCAGAGGGTGGAATGAGTTTATGCAGAGACAGCACTTGCTTAGACAGCACCCATGGAGAGTCCTGTGGAGGTGCTCGTGATTGTCACCATTCCTCTAAATGCCAAATCTATCTTCTCTTCTCCATCCCTTTTGCAGCGACCTTGAATTTGGCCACCATCTTGCCTTTGTTATGAGGCTCCATGTGCTTGGCCTTGAGAGGTCCACCCCTCCCTCCCCAGTGTCCCTTACCTGGTGGCTTCCTCCCTGTCCTCAGCATCTCCCAGTCAGAGCCATTTCCCCACCCTTGAGCGCCTTCATGCCCTATTCACAGCCAACTCTCACCTACAGAGGCCTCCAGGACAGGAAAACGACCTGTCACGCTGTTTGGTCTGCAGGACTCAGGGCTCTGGAGAGTGAGGGGCCATCTGGCTTGTTCACTGCTGCCTTTCCAGAGCCAGGGGGCTTGGCTGACAGACCCAGTCCATTCGGCCTCGGAGCTCACCCTCCCTGCGCCTTGCACCGTGGCTTCACGACAGCTGCGTCTCCTGCTCTGATCTGCTTCCCTTCCTGCTCTGTATTTGCTGGCAAACTTGGGGAGATAAGAAATTTTGTCTTACTTCTATATGTATTTCATGTGATGCTTAACACTAGCAGGTGCTTAAGAAATAAATAGTGAAAATGTCTAAAGATGATGAATGTGCTTCAACAGCACTGTGAGCTTTGGCTTCTTAGTGACATACTAAAGTGATCATTAGGTTAAGTTTAGCTACAACCCTTTGTGGAACATGCAAGAACAAATAAAAAAAACCTCACATAACTGAAATCTCTGGTCCTTGGACCTAGGAACCCACAAAGCTGTGTGATGTGAACGTGCTGGGTAAGTCATCCTCTCTGGCCCGGTGCAGATGGGAGCAGGAGATGCAGGGCTGAGTCATCACCCTAGGGCCACAGTTAGTCAGCAGGGGTAGGCTCTGCCAAATCCTCATCTGAGGATGGGAAAGCCATGAGGGGAGGGAGTAGACCTGGACAACGAAGGCTGGAGCCCTCTGGGACCTGCCTTGAAGCTGCATTGGAAGCTACATAGAGCAAGCCAGGGTCTCTTCTCCATGACAGCCTATCTCCACCAACGCACTGTGGCCCTTCCTCAGCACTCCACCCAGTGTCACTTTCACTCTCTCACCGTCCTGCTTGTGCACTATGACACACACACAGCACGATCTGTCAGTGTGGTTTTCGTGACCTGGTGCCTAGGAATAGGCCCCAGTGGCCTGGAATGTGCTGGCGCCACCAGCGTGGAGTCTCCTTCCCTGTCTCCCGGTGTGGACGGGATACCCAGGCCCACTCAGCTCTTCTTCCTCTCCTTCCCATTAGCAGCTCACGGGCACTGGGGCCTCTTGTCAGTAGGGGAGCCGTGAAAGCGCCTAGGGCTTTTTAAAATGAACTTGGACCAAATTAAGTAGCCCACGTACTTGAAAAAAGGAAGCTTTGAAGTTTTCTTTGATGTTTATCTGCATTAAATTTTACCACATAGATGGAACGAAGTATATTTTGGTGCTTATAGATTTGTGGTCAGAGAGTGCCACTTGTAAGCCAGTTTCATTCTGAGAGCCTTGCCCTGCGCTACCGTGCATAGTTCCCCAGGCCTGGTAAACTGCCTCAGCAC
The DNA here is from genome assembly GCF_000951035.1 of Colobus angolensis palliatus. NCBI lineage: Eukaryota > Metazoa > Chordata > Mammalia > Primates > Cercopithecidae > Colobus > Colobus angolensis. The sequence goes on along the minus strand of NW_012120199.1, from coordinate 586,874 downwards.
TGTAAACTGTTATTGTTTGCTGTACTACAGAACCACATCATTGTCTGCCTGAATACTCAATTCTGTGAGACTATAATCTGCATTAGGTGATGAGAAAGCTCTGTTGTCCAAATAGTTTGGAAGAATGTGAGATGAGTTGCAGTCTGAATGGCAGGACTCTGCAGTCCTGGGCATGGGAGGCTCCACGGGGAGAGGGCGGTGCAGGAGCAGGGCTTTCCAAACGGCACGGATGACGGGATCTTTGGATGATTGTGCTGTGTGATTTATTCTGGGATTTACTAGCTGGCTTGTAAATCCCAGGAAGAGTAGACAGGTTTTCTTAAGTCTAACTTACTCCTAGTGCGTGAAAGCCACCGTGATCTCCTGCGTGGGGAATTTAGGAGGCACCTGCTCTTTCTGGCTGGTAAGCAGGTGGTGCCGTCACAAGCTCCTGAGATGGTTTTGCATGTGGAGAACAAAACCCATTTTCCCTGTAGAGGGCAAGGGATGTCTCTCTCATGGTCTACTGGTCTCATCCGGATTCCTCCCAGGACACCTCTGCTTTTTTTTATTCTTTCTTTTGTCTAGTTGATATCATTTTATGTAATCTCTTTAGCAGTTTAGTCAGGACAATGAAACCTGCATAACAGTGGCCAGCTCTCCCATCAATATTTAGAAGAAAACTTCCCAAGATAGTTTGTGCCCCTGTCAATCAACACAGGACATTTATAAGCCAATAAATCCCACTTTGAGGATGCCAGGAGTTTAGTTTCTAGTTAGCCACTAAGTGTTTCTGGGTAGTTTTACTTCAAACGTTTAAAAAGAAAAATTTTTAATACTCAGATACATTGTAAGTAACCCAAGAGCAAATTTCTGTCTTTACAATTTGGGGAACCATTGTTTTAATTTCCCTCCGGGGACAGCCGTTCCATCATTGCAGCTATTCAAATACAGAGGAATGAGATTTCTTTTGTGAACTAAAAAGCAAATCTAACAGAGCCAAAGTGTTAACTACCCATAATGTAAAAGGACTTCAAATCAAAATAAAGCTAATCAAAGTACAACAAACACAAGAATGGCTTTAAATAACAGGTTGAAATTGTAGGTAACATTATGTAGAAAACTATCATGGAAAACTTTCAGGCCCTGGAAACTTAAACTCAGGCTTTCAGTAACTTCTGCTTAAATGGGACCCGCACTAAGTGAGTTCTCTGTAATGGCACTATTATATTCGTTTGTAGAAGGCTAATTTTTGGGATCAAATAAACCTCCACTTTTCTAGGCCAGGCCGACTGGAGTGTGAGCGTGAGAAGGAGGGCCAGAGAGCAGCTCATGAGCAGCGGAGCTCAGGGAGCAATGGCGGGCGTGTGACGGTCATGCTGAGCTAGGGAATGAGGGTTGGCGCAGATGTAGATTAGGAGGACGTTTCTGGGTATATTTTAGTGGCTGCTCCAACCTAGGTCAGCCAAAGGGGATCTAAGGAGGAAAGGAACACTCAGTGGGGATCAGGCGTGTGCTGGGCCCATGATGGGCAATGCCAAGGGGCTCACTGCCCTCCCTACTTCCCAGAAAGACAAGGTGCAGAACACACTCCACAGCCGGGAGACCAGGCGCAGAGAGGCCAGCAACATGCCCATGCTCACACGGCAAATGTGCCAGAATCCAGATCTGAATCCAGTCCACTGGAGTCCTGAGCCCGTCCTGTATTGGGCGAAACCTGCCAAGACTACGTGCCCCTTAAGGAAAACGGTCACGTACGCATTACACATGGATGGCCTGGCCACCTCTCCACCATGTGAGGAGTCACCTTTGTGGACCTGGGGGTTACTGGGAGACGATTAAGAACAGCTGGGGACTGTTGGCCCCCTCTGATAAGTGGGGGAGGGGCAGCTCCCACATGCAGGGCTGGGTTCGGGGGACAGCCAGGGTTCACCTCCTGGTTGGGACAGGTAGGCACAAACTCAAGTAAGCCATAAACCAACCAGATTTTCTGGGGCAATATGTGCGAAGAGAAAAGTAAAACCAGGTGATAGAGACTGCCGGGCAAGGAGGGCAGTGCTCTCCATTCCCTGCTTCAGATAACCAGGAGGAGAGCTGGGGAAGCAGGTCTGGGTTCCAGGTCAGGGTATGAGTGGACCTAGCTCCACACACAGCAACACCTGCCCCAGGCTGACCACCCGCTCCCCAAGACAGTAGGTTGCACAGTGTTCCCACATTTCACGTCTACCCAGAACTATAGAATGTGATCTTATTTGGAAATGGGGTTTTGCAAATCTAAAAATCTTGAAATGAAATCATCCTGGATTTAGGGTGGGTCCTAAATGCAATGACTGGGATCTTTTTTAATATATACATTTATGGAGTGCAATGTTTGTTTTGACATCTATACACATAGTGGAGTGATCAAATCAAACTAATATATCTATCACTTCACATATCTATCTTTTTTTGTGCTAAGAAGATTTACAATAGACTCTCTTAGCAATTTTCGAGCTCAATGACTGGTATCTTTATTAAGAGAAAGGAGAGGGGCCTGTGGTTGCAGAGACACAGGAAGAGGCTATATGAAGACAGAGGTTGACGTGGGGAGGTGCAGCCCCAGCCCAGGGATGCTGGGGCCACCAGAAGCAGAAAGGCAGGAAGGATCCTTCCCAGAACGCTTGCAGGAGCATGGCCTTTAGATGCCTGGCCTCCAGAGCCAGAAGGGAATAAATCTGTGTTATGTTGAGCTACCAAGTTGGTGATGATTTGTTGTGGCAGTCTTGGGAAACAAATACAGCCACACACAGAAATAACAAGCATCTCCCAATAAAAAGAGGCACACAAGATCCTCTCCCAGGACCACTGTCTAACAACGGTCATGGGAGTGTTCTACTCTGTGGCCAAAGTTATGACCATGAGAACGGCAAAAACATTCAGTGATTTTTGTGGTCAGAGAAGCGTGAGCGTTCCCCACTTCCTGGGCTGCTGGGGGCCGCCTGTGGCTGCAGCTGAGAAATCAATGCCTGATGGTGCTGGAGTGAAAGGGGCTGTTCAGGGTGTGCTGCTGTCTGGTTATCCTGGGAGGTGGTCCCTGCTTCTGCAATGCAGCCCAGGAGCTCCATGATGGGAGGGAGTGGACCCAAGCACCATGGCTCCCAGCAAGAGCCTGCCTGGTGGTGTCAAGGGCAGCTGCTGGCATAAGAGCACTCCAGATGTTTTTGTTTGTCTTCTTGTAGGTCACCTTTTACATCTGCCTGGAGCTGGGCAAACACCTCACAAGTGACTTGGCAGTACTGACTGCCACAGCTAACCAGGGGAATGCAAGCAATAAGGAGGACCTGCCCAGGCCTGGTGGGCATCTGCTCCCTCCCTCTGGTCCCTGGCACATCCCTGGACTTCCTGCCCTGCTGTCGGAGGGAGAGGAGGGGCAACAGCGTATTCTCAGAGACAGGGCCTGCCTGCAAATTCTTTAAAGTCAACGGGATGAAATATATACCCACTGTCAGAAAAAAATAGGACTTAGCAAGTTGAGTGCAAATAACTGATACAAGACTGGGATGGAGATGAGAGGGGTTTGGGGCAAAAGCAGAAGTCTTTCTGGGTCCACACAAGCTGTGAAATACCTGGCTTGTTGCTCTGTGCCTGCCTCCGGCACCCAGGCGGGGCTACCTGACCACTCTGCTCTCTCAGCCCCGCCCTGGCTCTGGAGCGAGCCTGTGGAAAGGGGGACACTTAGCCAAAGCCCCAGCCACATAGCAGCAGCAGCTGCGCCCTCTGTTGGCTCCTTGCATCTGCTCACTGGGCCTCCTGCGAGGCACCTGCTCCACTCCACCACCATCACCTGGGTCCTCCTGGCCTCGGCCTGGCTTGCTTACCTTGTCAGGTCCTGACTGGGGGAAGCAATACTCCTTCTCCACTACAAATCACCACAGTATTCACAAAGAATTCCAGAGAAATAAGAACACAGACATCAGACCAGACTGAGCACTCAATAAAGAGAAAATTCTTCAAAGGTAGCTGATTGATGAGAGTTTCCACATGCAGAGAGGACAGGCACTGATTCGTGCACAAGAAGATCAACTTGATTGGATCCAAAATAAAGGAATGTGTGTGTGCTGCATGCATGCACACACACATCCCCATGGCAAACTCTCGCTATCCCAGGAGCACAGACCACATGTGAGGATCCTGGCTCCTTATCTCCCCTCCCCGATTACCTTTGCAATCTGCACACACCAGTTGAGCAGGTACTGGGAGCCGATATTGTCCTTGTGTTCCCGGACGTAGTCCAGGAGGCAGCCGAAGGGCATGAGCTGCGTGATGAGCTGCACAGTGGAGGTGAGGCAGATGCCCAGCAGGCGGCACACATGGGGGTTGTCCACGCTGGCCATCACGTAGGCTTCCTGGAGGGAGGGAGAGGCGTGTCAGTGGGGCTTCCCATGGTGGCCAGAAGGAGGGGCACATGGACCCCTTCCAGGTGAAAACGCATGAATGGGATCTTGAGTTTTGAAATATGTACTCATGGAGGAAAAGCTGTGCCTGCAAAAGACCTAGCGCAAGGACGTTTATGCAGGGCTGTGAAGTGACAGATGCAGTGGGAGGATGCCCCTCCTGGGTGCATCCGGGGATTCCCCATGACAGAGAGGCCAAGGCAACAGTGGCCATCAGGAGCATATTGGATAAAGGAGGAACCGGAGTCACCTGATCTCTGAGTTTGGGAACTGATACTGTCTTTGTTATAAAGACCTCTGCCTCAAGGTTAAGGATGCTGTGGTTTAAAATATCATGAGGGCCTGTGGGACTGTGTGTGTGGGGTCCAGAACACCCTGGGTAATGACTGACCCTGCACATCAGGGACACTGGCTGCGGGTGCTGCAGAGGAGAGGCGATGGAGAAGGCATCCAGGGAGCACTGAGCCAGCGGGGAGAAAGGCCTCCCTTCCCCACAGGCCAGGTTTGGCCATGACTGTGCTCTGGGAAATGGGTGGGCATTTTGTCTGGGGATCCTGCCCGCAGCACCTCTGCAAAGAGTAGCAGGACAAGCTCTTTCAATGGACCAGTCCCAGGCTTTGAAATGGACAGAGCATTCAATCTATAGTGACTAAAGGCTGCCCGGCTGCCCAGGACCCATTTCTAAAGAGAAGTGGTCTCTCTGTGCTGTGCCCCCAGACTTCCTATGGGAAATCCATGATGCACTGAGTCAGGCATCTGCTGCCCGCTAATTCCGGCTGGCTGCCAAGGCAGGGGCCTTCCTTTGACAGAGCCATAAATACAGACTTTATTTTAACCCTTCTGCTATTCTTGGGCTGAGGAAGCTAAATTTATTTGCAGTCATGCACACAATGGGGCCCTCTTTTCTGTCTGAGAATAAGGGAATCTCCAATTTCCACCCATAAATTATCTTTTCCTTTAAAATACAAATGGTGGTGACCTTTTATTCAGATGTGGAAAAGAACACATGGACTGAAGCAGAATGCATCCAGAGCTGCTTTTCACATCTCAGCAATGCCTGTGTTTGAGTGTGGACTTGGGCAAGTTAGTTTCTCTGCAGAAGTGAACACACCGGGCCAGGGTCTGAGATAGGGTGCTGCTCCAGGGTGCCTGGGCAGGTCAGGTGCAACAGGCTGGCGGGAGGCAGGGTGGAGATAGGAGACAGGAGACAAAGGCAAGGTGGGGTGAGGGGATACAGACAGTCAATCCTCAGTGTCTGGGGAATTGGTTCCAGGACCTCCCTCAGATATCAAAATGTGAGGATGCTCGAGCCCCTGACATAAAATGGCACAGCATTTGTGTGTAACCTACAGACATCCTCCCATCTACTTTACAGCATCTCCTGATTACCTATAGCACCTAATACAATGCAAATGCTATGTGAATAACTGTTATGCTGTATTGTTTAGGGAATAATGACAAGAAAAAAAGTCCATATATGTTCAGTACTGTTGCAATTTTTTCCCCAGTGTTTTTGATCGTAGTTGACTGAATCCATGGATATGAAACTGCAGACATGGAGGGCAAACTGTAAATATTTACTAAAATACAAATATGCTCACACACTTTCCTTGCCCTAAACCCTGCCGTGGCCCTCCCTGTTCTTGGGAATTCCCAAAACAGCCTGCCCTCCTCCCTCCAGCCTCTGGTCCTGCTGCCCACTTTCTCCCCAGGAGAGCTTCCCTCCACCCTTACCCACGGGAGGACCTCTGTCCCCAGAACCTTCCACCTCCTCCTTCCTTAGCAGACTCTTTCTCAGAGGAGTCTTCCTTGACTCTTCAATCTAAATGAAACTCTCCTGGTATCTTGCAGTTTTTCCTTCAGAAAGCAGCTTAGGCATTGCCTGTGAACCTTTTAGAGCCACACATTCTTGGGCCCCACCCCAGGCCAAGAGGGTGAAATGCAGGAGACAGGCCCAGCCTTCCCTATGAACAAACCGTCTGGATTCTGAAGCTTGATGAAGCTGAAGAGCCACTGCTTTGGGGCACTCATCATAATCTGTCCTTAAAAGTTTGTGTGATTTAAAAAGTGCCCTTCCCACCAAGCTCTTTGAGGAAAGAACGGCTTGGTCAGCTCCTAACACACGCCTAGGGTCTAGCTGGCGCTCTGCAGTGTCGGGTCGCCTGGCACACACTTGCTCTTATATTGCCTCAAGTCTCCGCCCCGTATCTGTTGGCAAGTATGTGGCAAGTGCTCTGAGGGCCTGGACCTTTGCTTCTTCAACATTCCAGCAGGGACTAGGGCAGATCTAGGCACATACCTACTTCAAAACTGTCAGGGTTGAACTGTACTGAAGTTACGCAAGGTCAAAGACTCAAAGCAAGTCAAAGTCCAGGCCACTTTCATTCAAGACAAACAAACAAAAACTATAGCTTTAAATATTTTCTGCAGAGTGTTTAGGCTCTCTATTTTCAAGGAGAGTGTGTGTTATTTTCCTTTTGTATTCTAAACATAATGTCACAATTTTAAAGAAGAGAGATGTTTAATATCTGTGGACTCAGTAGATATTGAAAATATCCTTTCAACTCGGAGAAGTGCTTGTTTATAAAAAGTCAGAATGGGACAGGGTCAGGAAGTGTATTTTGTCTGAGGTCACCATAGTCAGAGGGTAAGCTGAGGCTGACGAGGTGAACGGCCCACCTGAGGCCACCCTGCACAGGGTCAGGTCTGGGCCCACAGCCAGGTCTCCTGACCCTGGCTCCCTCCATGGCCCGCTGCTCACCCCAGTGGTTCGGAGGCTCCTCAGGTCCTGTGTGTGAGGGCAGCCTGTGGGGCCTGTTGGGTGCTTCAGTTAACGGACTTTAGACGTGAGACACACACACACACACAGCACACCTAGAAATCTGTTTTTCATTCCCTTTCCATTGCCTACTCTAAATTTAAACTGGAGAGCCTATGGAAAAATTAATAGGCCATGGGATTGCCAGAAAGCACAAATCACATCTCTCCGCCGAGTCTGGGAAGCTGTACAACCATAACACCAAAGAAACCCTCTGGCTCTTCCTATTTTCTCAAGATCTGGTTGAGATTTGAAAACATATTGTATTCATTTGAGAGGGAAGAAAAGTCTGCAAACCAGAGCAGTTTGAGCAGCCCATCTGCTGCAGGGCCTCGCAGGGCTGACCTGGGGCTGGGAATGGGGAGCAGAGCGGGGGACGTGGGTGTCGGCCACACAGAGCCTGGAGCCCTGCCAGGCCCCATCCTACTAACATCTGATAGACCCACTGGGCCATCACTTCCTCCCCACCCAGCAGGCACAATGGGAACGCTGTTCAGTCGTGTGTCCCATTCGGTGTATGCAGAAGCTAAAGCGAGCTTTGTTCTCTGTTGTTTGTCTTGGAAGTGGTAAATGTGCACCGTGACCTACAGCAAGCATGCTTGGTATTCCACAACAATCTCCGCGGAGCCCCAGCGCCCGCAGGCTGGCAGGCAGAGTGCACATTTGGAGCCCCCATGGCTCCTGGCCCAGTCCCACCGCAGGAGTGTCCCTGAGGCTTTGTGACCTTGAAAGCCTGTTATTTTGTCCTAACTGCTGACATGACTTTTGGTTCCTTCTTTCTGGCTTGTCTCCCTCATCTGTGAACAGCTCTACCGTAAGAATTGGGGTTCTACTAGCTTTTGAACTCCTTAAGGAGAGGTGTATGTCCAGCCTTATGAATGAAGGGCAGGTGTCCCCTGCATTTTAAGAACTTTACTCATTCACTAAGCCACTGCTAGCAACATGGAACTGGGCTGCAGTGTGTGTGCCAGCCGCGGGGCCTGGTGTCTGCAGGGGAACGTGAGTATGGAGTCATTGCTGCTGTGCACGCATGCATGCGAGTCTTTGTAAGAGCACACGTGGCCCCATGAAGTATCCTGCCACATGATTAAGGTGCTATTTAACTCCCTGTTGAAATTGGCCTGGGCACTGCTGGTTTTTGCGTTCCTTACCAGAAAGTGCCTCCTCCAGCTTCCCCCTCTCCATCCCAGCACAGTGCCCTGCCTGCCAGGATTGCTGGTGAGGCCCGGGCAGCCTGAGCTGCAGGACAAAGCACAGGCTTCAGGGAACACTCCAGGCTTGTCGCCCTCTGACTGCAGCAGACATGACATCCACCATTGGAGAGGAGGGGGGACATGGCCGCAGTGAAGAAACATGGGGCAAGGAAATAAGATGATGGAGGGGGAAGAGGCGATGAGGAGACAGGATGAGCAGGAGGCCAAACTGAGCCTTTCTTTTATTTATTTAATATATTTAGAGAGATATATATCTCTCTAAATATATATCATATGATATTATATATGATATATTTATATATCTACATATCTATATACAGAGTATATATATACATATCTATATTCAGATATATATAGGTATCTATATTAATATCTGTATCTAAATATTTTTTTGAGCAGGGTCTTGCTTTGTCACCCAGGCTGGAGTGCAGTGGCAAGATTTTAGCTCACTGCAGCCTAGATCTCCTGGGCTCAAGCCATCTTCCCATCTGCTGAGTAGCTGGGACTACAGGCATGAGCCACCATACCCAGCTAATTTTTTATTTTTTTGTAGAGACTGGGTCTCAGTATGTTGCCCAGGCTGGTTTCAAACTCCTAAACTCAAGGGATCCTCCTGCCTCAGCCTCCCAAAGTGCTGGGATTACAGGCGAAAGCCACCACGCCAGGCCCATGGACGCTTCAGATGTTGGGTGCACTTAACTTTTAAGCCTTGACCTTATCTATCTTCTACTCTATTTCCAACTCCACAGAAGCATATTTCCTCCAACTAAAAGGTCCTGGGGGGCACTTTTCAGTGAACACTGCTTCCTTCCCAAAGCACAGCTATTGTCTTAGAATACATCCAAACCCTCCTCATACTGCATTATAAATACCACTGAAATTCACATTTCAACATGATTTTATATAATTTATTAGGATGTGTTGAATGAATAAAAAATGAATTAAGGAAGCAAATTCTGCACAAAGATTTTCCTACACAGCACAGGTGAGGGACTAGAGATTGTAAGTGAAAGGCTTCACAGATTGCCCGTCTTTCTGTATTTCTTGTGGTTATATTAATAGACTTAACATTTTGTTACTAGGACTTGACTCAATTTGTAAACCATTAAAATGAAAGCTAATTTTTCTTGATAAGTATATCATCAATTTTTACAGATTTTTTTATTGTACTATATCAATTCATCATCTTTCATTTAGAAGTATATCAACATGGCATTTCCCCTACTATAATAAAAGGAAGAAAAGCTGCTGAGAGAAAATTAAACTGTGGATTTTCTCCAATTAAAAAATAGTGTCTTAAGACAATTTTATGAAGGCCCATGTTCTCTTAGCTTGCTATGTATTCTGTGCGTTAGACATGAGGCGGGGGATATCAGTCTCTGGCTTTTGTCCTTCTTGGCTGTAAGATCAACTAAATTCCCTAGGGTTTTGAGGTAATAAGGACAGCCATTTTTCCTTTTCCTTGATTCTGCTTCCCTAGTCCGCTGCCTGAGCCCCTTGACCTCCTCTTTCACTTGCTGTGTGTTGGGACAAGAGTAAAGGTTTCCATGAACTCACAGCAAACCCAAGCCAGTGTAGAAGAGGCTCTGTCAGACCCCAGCCAATGTCTTCCCACCACTGGCTGGGGGAAGGCCCAGAGAAGGTGGAGAAAGTTCAATAGAATTGGTAGTAAGAAGATAACAATAATCTTGTGGAATTTTCCAAGAACTTATTCCACAAAGTAACAATGAACAGACACTGGAGAAAAATGTGAATTATTTTGAGAGAAAGTACAGCAGGTGGGCAACAGTTTATAGACTGCACGCCATCATATTCTAGGCACCTTTAAAAAAGCCATTTCAAAGATGAGATAACTTGGTGTCGTGAATTGAATGCAAATTTCAGAGTCAGAAATAACAAGGGGTTTAAACCCTATCCCAGCCATATAATGGTCAATTTTTTTATGCCTCCATTTCTTCATCCAAAAAATACTGCAAACAACACCCATGCTCCAGGCTTACCAAGAGCACTCACTCATCATGCATCAAGAAACTAGTGCTGGGCAGATGCCAGTGATTGCCTGTTTCCAGCCTTTTGGGGTGGATACCAGCATGGGAGAGGCCAGTGTTGTCTCTAAGGGGAGGGAGTTATACCCACTATAGCTAGAAAGGGAAAGACATGGAAAGTGAACATTTAGGATGTGGAGATGAGCAGGGTCTACAGCAGAGCAGCTGCCAGACATGAGAAAAGGTGGGCCCTGAGGTCCAGAGTCATGGACCCCTACACAGCAAAGCAGAAACTCACATCGAGGATTTCCTTGTTGGCTTTTGGAGATGTTGCTTCTCTTAATTCCTTGATAGCGACGGGAATTTTAACTTTCTCACCTTCTGGGATCCAGAGTCCCTATGACAGAGAGAGAGGAAAGATGTTAACTGGCAATTGTGAGACAGGGCCACAAGCTGCCCAGTGAGCTGGGTGGATTTTACCAGCAATGCACCCCAAAGGTGAGGGACACTGGGGCTGTGGAGCCGCATCCAAGGCTGATATTGCTGGGGGCTAAGACGCTCCCGCAGCCCTGCAGCTGTTAGGCTCCACGAATCACACCGATTATTTAGATAAAAGAATCTCAAACTTATAAAGCCTGTTATAAAGTCCGTGCAGATCATTTCATCTAGAATTTAATGATGTTGCGTCTAGGCCTAACTGAAATCAGATTTCATGCAAAGAGGATCTAGAAGAAGCAAATGAAGACGAGCCCATTTTAGCTGGGCTGCATGCTGATGCCGTGCGGTGAGAGGCGGCCCTCCTTCCGCCCTGTGCTGCGCCCCACGGCAAGGTCAATGGCGTCTTTCAGAAAAATGCCTTTGGTCTCTGAAGTGGTCTCACAGGACTACTGGTCATTGTGGTTCTCGGAAAAAGAGAATCTTGGAAAAAGATTTCCTCTCAATAACTTGGGAAAAACATTGGAGTTTCCCAAACATTCAGTGAAACAAAGAGTAAAGTAGATGATGGAAATATACAGCTTTCGAGGACTCTGGGCTCCCCACCAGACCATGAGGGGCCCTGCGGTCCAGCCCAGAGACCTTACCTTATACACAGTTCCGAACGCACCGGAGCCCAGCACTTTGATCTTCTTGAATTCAGTTTCCTTCAAGATCCTCAAGAGAGCTTGGTTGGGAGCTTCTCCACTGGGTGTAAGAGGCTCCACAAGCTGGGGGGAACAAGAACACAGAGACAGGAGTCCCCTCAGTGCTCACCACGCTGGGAAGAAGTGCCAAACATGGCCCCGCAGGGGGACCAGCAGCCACGGCATGTGCTTGGGTGCCAGGACAAGGCACTCGCCAGCTCATTTGGAAGGACAAATGTACGCCTTCTCTACAGAGCTTGACAGAGTTGGTAGAAACACAGGCTCTGATACAGGTGTTCTTTAAATGAACAGCTACCTTTCAACAAACACAATTTCTATTTCTGTTTCCACGCCTACTAGCTGGATTGAAAAACTCCAGTAGGGAAGTTGTGTGTGGCAGTCATTTTGGTGTCTGTCGGGGCTTATCACATGCCTTTATGCTTATGAGCTGGGGGGTTGCTCTTGCCAGAGATCATGGCTTCCAGCACAGGACTGGGCTGAGGCAGAGTCCATCATGGACAAAGCCACTGTGTAGACAATGGTGTTTTCCAAAGCAGGAATCTCTTGCCTCTGCCACAGTGCCAGCAGAGGATCAGCAGCTAGACTTCCCGGCCTCCCTCCTACGCACACACAGGCACCAGGTCCTAAGCAGATGCCACACAGCTTTGTGGGCATTGAAGGGTGCAGTCTAGAAACATTGCCGTTTCCTCGGATGGATGTACCAATATGTCACTAACTGGGTATAACTGCACATGCAGAGATTCTTTCTGCATCATAATACAATTATGTGTCTAACATACACAACTGCTAATGGTCCGTTCCCGGGGCTGGCCCTTGTTCCCATTGGGGTGCGAGGGCTCCTGAGCGCACCCAGTCCTGGTACTCACCTCCCTCTCCTGCAGCAGCCTCCGCAGTGTGCGCTTCCGAACGATGTGGCGCCTTCGCATGAAGAGGCCGATCCCCAGGGCCACCACCAGCAGCAAGAGGAGGGCCCCCACCATCCCAGTGGCGATGGACGGGATCTTAGGCCTGGAATGAGGTGGAGGAACAAGGAAGGGTGAGATTGCTGACAGATTCCATGGCCTTGGCACTCAACCTGCCCCTGAATGTTTTGGCGCACTGACATCTTGTAGAATGATCTGGGAAAGTGAGATACTGTGTAGCTTCTAAAAGGAGAAAAAACAGGCTTCTAGGGCAATGTTTCCAACTTTCTCAAGCTCCCCCTAGTCTCCTACCAGGCCCAATTTTCCTCATTTTTTAAAATTGAGGCTTTATCTGGACCTCTCAATATGATGAGTGTTTTTCAATTTGTTGATTAACAAAATATAATTCAAAAAATAACTTAGACTTCAATAATGCTTTTTCATGGATTGGTATTTTGTTCATTCCAAGAGTATTTCCATGCAATTGAAGTGCCGTAGTCCATACACATGGAGCAGGCACTGCCTCCGGTCAGGCTGTGTGAAGGGACTTTTTGACAATGCTGAAACTCCTCTGGGTCCTTGCAAGATGAGCACACGGATTGTGTGAAATACTCTCTGAACGAGCTTGAAGGGGATTATAAAGGGATAGGATGCAGACATAGAAAGAATCATTGTGATGAGTGATGTCATCATGCAGCCTCAATCGATAAGGTGCATTTAATCCTCCCTCCCACAGAGGTCATGTCTAGTTCCAGAGAGAGGAAACCAGAAGCCATGTGTGCCAGCTCACTAGAATACCGGAAGATATAAAGAATCATTTGCTATGGAGCGCATGTCCATAGAGAGCCACAGGAGTGAAGGTGGGTGAACAGGAGAAGAAAAAGATGGAAAAGAGCAGATGTAAGAAGGAATGGCCATGACTGGTTTCAAGGTGGACATGTGGTGGAAAGCCCCATGATTAAAATCCCTGAGATTGCAGGGTGGAGTGGGGAAGTTCTGCTGGGTGTCGTAGCAGCTCACTGAAGAGACGGGAGTGGAAGGGGACCCAGTCTCTGCAAAGCTGCCTTCTTCCTCGATCATGTGGCACTGATGGCAGGAGGGAGAGCTATGGTTGTCCACTCAGGGGCAGAAGAGCAGGCCAAAATGAAGGAAGGGCAGTGGTGAGGAAGGGACTTTGTAGACGTTACCAGAGATGGCAGAGTGGCCTGGAAGTTCAGTTCGTGTTCAGAAACATCCAGAATGGCAAACAGGTGCTCGGTGTGTAATTCCCTGATCCCTGGCTAGACGCCGTCGAGGGTAACACCACTCTTTCCTAGTGAGTTTGAACAAGATTTTTCAACTTTGCTTTTCTCAGGGCTTTGCTCTGGCAAACTGGCCAGAGCTCATGTTGAAGGAAGCCCTTTTGCCTTTGCTGGGCAGTGTGTCTGGGAAAGAAAGCAAGGAGAAACACTCCCCTACGCTGGAGGGTGTCATCGAACAAAAAGGCCACTCATACACAGGCTTGTGATGGGACCAATGGGGTAAGTGGACAGAAAAGAAGAGGAGCTAGAGGCAGAGAAGGACACAGCAAAACCAGTGGAACTGAGGAAGTCAGAGGCAGGCCATGCATCAAGCAATGGCGGAGCAGGGAGCAGCTCCAGCACTGTGCATCCAACCTTCCCTCCACTGAGGACAAAGTTGGCACACGGAGCCACGTGGAACCAGCTGGGCAGTCTCTGCAGAAACCCTGGCTGCGGGAAGGCTGGCCCAGAGCCATAGAAACTTGATTAGGACAGAGAACAGTCAGAAACGCGGGAAAGCATCATCTTCACCCACAGCAGTGTGGTCATTCTTGATGAGGTCCATGTGATACAGAGCTGTGAACACTTACCCGTTCCTTGCACAGCCTTCAAGACCTGACCCAGTGCATCTGTAGGAAGTGAAAGAGAAATATACATTTTTCTCATTCTACTTCTTTGGCATATTACTTGGAGATTTTTACTTAAATTATAAGGCAATATATGCTAAACTACTCTTAAATAATTAAAATCACAATGTGTCTGAATGTTGGATTGGTGGTTAATTATTTAGTATGCATTTCTTCATTTGTTCATTCGCTCAGCAAATATTTTTGAGTTTCTACTCTGTGACAGGGTTGTTCTAGCACTGAACAAAGCAGCTAGCTTGTTATTGAAATGTTTTCACATCTGGCTTTTGACATAGATAATTGTCCCACAGCTGGCTCTAGAATTTCAAAGAGAGGGGCAGAAGGAACCAAGGCTAGAAGCATGGACTGGGGCCACGCTAATTACGGAGAAGCCTGGCAGCATGGTGTCACTGCAGGTTTCTGACAAATTCTGTGCTTTGAACAACCATCTGGCAGTGAGGAGGAAAAGGTCAGTCCTAGGGGTGATGGTTAGGCTACTAGATGGGGTGAGAGGCACCGGCAAAGGGAGTGGAAGGAAGGAAACCAGTAGGATACTCTTGAGAATCTGGTGGCCCACATGCAGAGGTTGCAGAAAGGAAAAGCAGAGGGGAACAGACAAGTGAAGGCATGAGGCTCAGTGGCTGGAGGAGGCTGTGAGGATCACAGATGCAGAAGGCCAGGCAGGGATGTGGCTGCATCCACCCTGACCCAGCTGAAACTCTAACGGCAGAAGAGATGGGATCCATCCTAAGCATGACTCCTGAGCAGCTGGGCTCCCATTCTGGTGGGACATGTTACCATCATTACTTTGATTACAGGACGGTAGTTTAAAAAGGCAGAATAACATGGCTTTGAGACTCCCATTTCCTGGCTTGGGGAAAGATGGACAAGTACATTTCAATATGTGAGAGGCCTGGGGAGCCCTGGTTTAACACTATAATCTGGTCCTAACTGTTTCTGTCTCTGCTCTCCAGGTCTCTAGTCTCTACACTGCTCTTCTTAATTTGGGGGTCTGGGCGCTCCCTCTTTTCCATGGTGTCATGTAGTGCAGTCTTACCACTGTGGTGCCTTTGAGCTTAGTTCATAAACCAAACACACAGGCTTCATAGGGGTGGAATATACAGGAGGCCTTGTTACTGCTCACCCCATTACCTCCTGCAGACAACAAACAGTCCAAGACAGAAAGCAGTCACTCAGGAACTGTCCTTACAGCAGTCTCTCCCTGCCTGCTGAACGCAATACAATGGGAATACCCTGCAGAGGGAGGGCAGATTGAAACTGCAAATTTTCTACAACGTGCAGAGTCTTATGCAGCCTCTGAAAGTGCTTTTGGGCAACCACAGGGATTGCTAACAAGAAGCTGTGACAAACAAGCTTATAGGGAAAGGTAGACAAGTTGACCCTTGAAGAGAAGCTAGACAAGGACAATGGCAGGACGGGGCTGCAGGAGAGAAGGATGTGAGAGCGTCAGAAGGCAAGGGGCTCCTGCTGACACTGATGAGGCCCTCGGTGACTCTGCAGTAATGACTATTGGGTATGAAGTCAAGCAGGCTATAGCATGTTCTTTAATTCTGTCAGAAAAATTATTCTCTGCCCCATTTGATTCATTTTTTTTGGTAAGGAATTTATACTTATTTGCAATTATAGCAGTAACTAAACTTCGTTACATATAATTAAAATAGGCAAATTTTCATATTATTTGGTTTATCAGGATAAAGATTTCAAAGCAACTTTTTCCTCACTGTACTATGAAAATGCAGTTCCATTTAAAAATAGATATTCTGGCTGGGCGCAGTGGCTCACGCCTGTAATCTCAGCACTTTGGGAGGCCAAGGTATGTGGATCACCTGTCAGGAGATCAAGACAAGCCTGGCCAACATGGCGAAACTTCATCTCTACTAAAAATACAAAAATTAGCCAGGCGTGGTGGTGGGCATCTGTAATTCCAGCTACTCGGGAGGCTGATGCAGGAGAATTGCTTGAACCTGGGAGGTGGAGGTTGCAGTGAGTCGAGATCACGGCACTGCACTCCAGCCTGGGTGACAGAGTGAGACTCTGTCTCAAAAAAAGAAGAAGAAGAAAAAAAAAGAGCTCTTCCTCCAGGGTCCCTCCCCCTAATCTGGGTGGCTGCGCCTGTTAAAGAAACCCCTGTAAGTGTTTCTTTAACAATAGAAATGGAGAAGGCAATACATCCCGTCTGAGAAAGGAGAGAGACAATATATTCAGGAATGTTGTGCACATCATAAATACTCAGTGAAAGAAATTTAAAAAATTTTCCCTTACTCTCATCAACATTTCACCACATTTAAAAAAATTAAACCCATTTCTATTGTGCAATTGCTATATAATTAATGGCTTTGGGAGAAGACACAGGTGTCAATAACAAGATTATATCAAACTATATACTCTTCTAAAAAGGTTCAGAATCAGGAATGTAATCACACATACTAAAGAAAATACTTATAAAATTCCATATGTCAAATGAATAGCATTAGGACTTTATTTGAAACAAAGGGAGAAATTGAAATTGTAGAAAGGAAATGCAGTTTTAGTGGGAGACTAAAGTCAGACAGTGAAGATTTATTATGACCTGGGAAAAAATAGAAAGACATTAGAAAAATGACCACTAACATTTTTAATTTAAATCTTGAGTAAATCCCCTCTTTCTATATTTGGCAAACTATTTCTTATACAAAGTAAGTGTATTGAAAATGCCAACACCCAATCACTTTCTGGACCTCCCCTAAGCCCAGTGACATACACTCACTGACACAGAGATACTGACACAGAGATACTGATGCACATCTATTCCAAAAGAGAGAAAAGGGGGGAAGATAAAACATTTATTCTATACAGATAATATAATTCTGTTTCAAAGGCTTAGCTCCAAAATTGCTTATAGAAATAGATTAAGTGAAAAACTAGCAAAGCATCTTTTATACCATGCTTCATCGAGCTCACAAAGTGTCCAACAGAGCTGGCATGTTGGTATACCCAAAGGCGGAAACATGAAAAATCTTACATTGCTCCCAGGGAAATATTTGCTAAAATTCAAAATCAATTTCAGATTTTAAAAACAGTTAAAAACTAGGTATAGGTGAGTACTTCCTTAACTAGATAATTAGTATCTCAGACTAATAGCAAATGTTTTCACGCTGAGACATTAGAGCTATTCCTGTCACCTTTAGATGCCAAGCTCTGATGTCCACTGTAATTATGTCTGATATTATTCTGGAAACTTGGCCCTTATAATATGATCTAATACTTTTGGAAAAGATATTAAGATACTGCTATTAGAGATCATATGATTGTTTTCCTAGAAAGTTCACAAATCCTCATCATGTCTCAATCACCATCACCGCCACTATTGTTGCTCCCACGTCCTCACTACCATCACCACCATCATCGCCACCACCATTGTGACTCCCACCTCCTCACCAACATCACCACCATCACCACCACCACCACTGTGACTCCCACTTCCTCACCACCAACACCATCAACACCACCACCATTGTGACTCCCACCTTCTCATAATCATCACCACCCTCAACACCACCACCATTGTGACTCCCACCTCCTCACCACCATCAACACCATCAACACCACCACCATTGTGACTCCCACCTCGTCACCACCATCAACACCATCATCACCACCATTGTGACTCCCACCTCCTCACCACCATCAACACCATCATCACCACCATTGTGACTCCCACCTCCTCACCACCATCAACACTGCCACCATTGTGACTCCCACCTCCTCACCATTAACACCATCACCACCACCATTGTGACTCCCACCTCCTCATCACCATCATCACCATCAACAATGCTATCATTGACTCAGTATTCACCATTTTCCAGGCACCATTTTAAGTATATCACGTATCTTAACTCATGGTCATAAACATCCTGTGAGCTATGCAGCATCATTATCCCAATTTACAGAAAAGAAAGTGAGGCACAGAGAAGGTAAGACCCTTGCCCAAGGCCACACAACTCATACAGATGGATTCAGAGAAAGAATGAGTAACATTTCCAAACAAGGCTGAGGATTTTGAGAAACAGAAGTAAGTGTGAACTACTACATGACAGTTCGTTCTGTTTCTGATTTCTGATTCAATTCTCTTTCTGATTGTTGAGTATGACCCAGTTTGATTGACAGCTTTACTATTCCAGTAAATTAGATACACACAATCAGAGTGCTTCTGCTAGTTCCAATCAAAGTAGTTTTTTGGCTTTTGTTTTTTTGGGACAGAGTTTTGCTCTTGGTGCTCAGGCTGGAGTGCAGTGGTGAGATCTTGGCTCACTGCAACCTCTGCCTCCTGGGTTCAAGCGATTGTCCTGCTTCAGTCTTCTGAGTAGCTGGGACTACAGGTGCCTGCCACTGCGCCTGTCTAATTTTTGTATTCTTAGTAGAGATGGAGTTTCACCATGTTGGCCAGACAGGTCTCGAGCTCCTGACCTCAAGTGATCTGCCTGCCTTGGCCTCCCAAAGTGCTGGGATTATAGGCGTGAGCCACTGCTTCTGGTCCAGTTAAAGTAGTTTTAATTCAAGTAGCAACAACTTAACAACCAACTAGCTTTTAAAAAGTGTCTTTAAGCAACATTCCAGGCAATGTTACCTTTTATTCATTGCAAAACAGTTAATCCCCATGCTAACCTTAGAAATCTGGAGAGATACGCAAAAGCCCCTGGAGACAGGCCGAGGTGGCAGCTGCCAGGACCTGTGCTCTTTTTGTCCCCCTACCCTCCTGTTGCAATGTGCAGCAAAGAACACAGGCCCGGCCGGAGACATGGTGCATGGCAGAGAGTCATTCCCACTGCACCGAGTCCTGCCCACAATCATGTTGCTACTGCCATGGTTGTGGGGGCCAAAACACCTTAAGTAACTGACTCAAATACAAACCTCTGCAATTTGTTGCCTGAAAACTTTGGAGACATTTTCGATCTCTGAATTTGCGAGAGGAAATGTTCTGTTATCCTGCACTTTCCACTCACCCGTAGGTGCAGTTTGGATGGCACAGGTGGCACACGTGGCCAGCGTCTGCGTACTTCCAGACCAGAGTGTTGTTTTCTCCCATGACGCCTGCTGGGCAGGTCTTGACGCAGTGGGGGCCGTCAATGTAGTGGGCACACTGGATACAGTTGTCTGGTCCCTGCACCGAGGTGGAGAAAAATGTTCATGCATGTCTCTTTCTTTTCTCTTTCAAAATGGAAGTAACTTTTTACTTAAAATATTTAGTGTGTGTGAGTGCGGAAAGCCAAATGATAGAAAAATTCTTAAAGAGGAAAACCAGTTCTTCTGTGATTGCACTTGCTTGATAAGGTCACTGTCAGTTGCTTAGCAGAAATTCTCCCTGTTTTTGAATGCATATAATATACACCAGCATGAACGAAATGATATTCTCTACATTATTGCATTCTGCTTAACACATTGTGGGCATCTTCCCTTGGTAAAACCATCTTCATTGGCCCATATGTGTATTTATGGTGAGACAGTCTTTCTTGCATATTATATTTGAAGCTAAAGGGAAGCTCAGAGGGAGGCAAATTTAAGAAAACCCACATGGGTGTTTCTCCAGTGACAGGAAGGTGGCAAGTCTCTGTGCGGTGGTTGGCGTATCAAGGACTGAGTCATATGCTACCTTTGATTCTGTTTGCAAAAGTTGGAATAACCTTGCAAAACTCAAATAAAAGCATTGGGACTCAAACAAAAGCATTGCTCAGGTTGTGTGCCCCACACTTCAGAAGTAGCAGAAATAAAACCAGCATGGAAAGGCTTTCCCCTTGGCTAAGTTCTCTAATGTTGGTTTTGTCCACTCAAAGGCTGCATGTGCCCAAAGCCAGCACAACTAGATGACTACGTCAATATCGCCAATTATTTTAATGACGGAAATTTAACCCACACCATGTAAACCTATAAACCAAGGCTTTACTTTGTAACCAGTCATGCTGGCAGCCTATCCCTCAAAACACAGTCCTGTCATCTTCTGCCCAATTTAGAGAATGTCTAAAAAATGTTTTCAGTTAGTAGATTTACAACTGGCTGTTTAAGCTCACATACAAACAGAGCTCCCTATATAATAACATTGAGAATTAACAACATCAGGACATTTTGTGTGAGAGGGGCGTGGATTCTCACTCATATTCTTCATAAGATTATTGTAAAGAACATTGTATCTATGTGTTATTGAACATATAGATACAAAACTGTGCAGCTTAAAAAGTTTTGCTAGGAATTTCTTTAAAACTTCTTCAATTAATTATAAAGTAATGTTAAAAATTTGAGGACATTTGATGAAAGTGATAAAGCAATGCTGACTAGGTCAGGGATGGGGGAAACCAGGTGAAAACAGCTGCTGTTAAATGTGAGGATGTGATAAGCTTAGATAAGGTTGGGGTGTCAGCAGAAAGAGTGAATGTTCATTGCAGGCGGGTGTGTGCTAATGTCACAGACACTCTGCCTGGACAGCACTGTCAGAGCCTGCAGTCTCCTCTGGGAAGTGGCTCTGATGGCTGTCCTGCCCACATTGGATGCCCTGGGCCGTCGTCACCGTTCGGCTTCTGTGAAGGCCCTTCCCATGAAGTGGATGTGGATAGCAGCAAGGGGCTCTTACCCGGCCCGTGCAGGTGATGTTCATGACCTGAGGCAGGCATTCTGGGTGGCACTGTATGCACTCAGAGTTCTCCACAAACTCCCTTGGCTCGCTGAGAGGAGGAAGAGGAAACCTGTCAGCCCTCCCCTGATACATTGTTGCAGGAACACAAATCACCTCTCTGAAATTCCAAATAACTTCAGGTAATGGTCAAGGAGTTGGGACTCCAGGACCATACAGTAATATAATCAGCTGATTTTGTTAACTGAATCCTGGGTCATCTTCTCTCTGAGTAAACACAGGAGCTTCATTCATAATCAAGATATCTTTTCTGCATTTTCTACAGCATAGTTTTTGCACATTGGGTAAGCAAGTCAAATGATAAAAGAAAAGACAATCCTGAAGAGGTGTTCCCTGCCTCTAATACCAGATTCATGGTTATTGAAATTAAGCTGGAAAAATGATAATTTTAGGTTAAGTGACAGAAAAAGGAAGGAGGGAGAATGAACTTGCTCAATGGTTATTATTAAAAATGGTGAGTGTGGAACACAGGTGTGCAAAACTTATCTTGTAATATTTTGACATCCCTCAAGATGTACAGATCAATGTTAAGCAAGAAGCTGATGTTTGATTGAAAAGACAGAGTAGACGTGTGGCTGTTTGTCAGGAAGATTGGACTCTGCCTGGTAGTCAAGCATAGTTCTATCCTCCAGCAGTGAACAAGGAGTGTTTATTCTCAAAAGCATGTGCCTTGGCCAGGCGCAGTGGCTTATGCCTATAATCCCAACACTTTGGGAGGCTGAGGCAGGCAGATCACTTGAAGTCAGGAGTTCGAGACCAGCCCTGTCTCTGTTAAAGTTATGACAAATGAGCTGGGCGTGGTGGCACACATCTCTAATTCCAGCTACTTGGGAGGCTGAGTCAGGAGAATCACCTGAACCAAGGGGCAGAGGTTGCAGTGAGTTGAGATCACATCATTGCACTCTAGCCTGGGTGATGGAGTGAGACTCTGTCTCAAAATACAGCAACAAAAATGTGTGTGTCTTTCATCCTCCCCTTTGGTCAGTGGCACCAATTAAACAAAATATGATACAGGGTTGGGGCTTCTGTGCTTCTCCGGGTCACTGCCCTTGCTGAAGGGGGCTAGGCTTGCAGAGGGAGCAGGTGCTGCTGGACACCAGGCTTTTCTACACTAATGGAAGGACATGGGGCTCCCCACATGGGTATTTTCATCACCTTGCCTCTTAAGAAACACTTGAAAACTGAAAACATGAGACCACTGTCCATTTGTAGCCGTAAGGATTGCATTAATATTCTTTACTTGAAGTTGAAGCAGCACTACTGATTATGTGATTTGTTCTGAGCCTACCAGCTAAAGAATTCCTATAGAATTGAACTTGGTCCTCTTATCCTGTCCTAAATATTTCTGGATCCAAGCTGTGGTCCATGCCCAGAGAGTAAAACAGGAAGATTTCCTACAGCCTTCTGTAATTCCTATGGTGCTCACCAAATTTCCCTTTTTCTTTAAATCTTCTAAAACATGGCCTTGGCCTCTATCCTTCAGTTTTACTTTCCTATTTATTTTTTGTCCTCATTTGTCGTTCAAAGCCTTATGTCAATATCAAGATCCTCAGAGCATCCACGAACTGCACCTTTATTGATTGCAACTAAATTCAACAAGCATCACTATGAATTATTTCTTTGTCCGTGGGTATATTTAAAGCTCCTGGTACTGTTTGATGTTCAACACATGCTGGGGGCACATAAAACAGATATTAACTTGGCAATATAATTTGTGTTAATTTATTTGCACACACCAGGAATCGGGCACTGCAAAGAAAAGCCCAAATGGCCATGGTGTTGGCCAGATGAACCACTGATGACTGTCTCATTTGTCTTAGGAACTTTTTGTAGCTTAGACAAATTTAAGATACTTCCAGGAAAAGAGATTCTATAAATTATTGGATTAAATTAGGTAATAATACTTGCTTATTTCCTATTGTGATTAACTTTGCCAAAAAATAAAGCAATCAAACAAATTCCCATCTCCCCACAGAAAATCCCCAAACCTCCAAAAGCCAAGGGCAAAGAATAAAAGGAAAATAATTAAACAGAATGCCTATAAAGCTATAACAACAACCTGGAGCCTTATTTTTGATCAAAGCCAGGGGATTAAAGAAATAACCTCCTACCCCTCCAGGATGTTGCACTTGTCCACACATTCTCTGCCTCGGCTGACATTCTGGCAGGAGACGCAGTCCCTGGGCTCCGGGCCCCAGCAGCCCTCGGGGGAGCACAAGGCATGGCAGACCTGGCCTGTGGCCTCTGTGGAGACAGAGTGGGTCACAGCAGTCAGTGACGGAGCAGGGACCCGAGGGGCCAGAGGAGATGGCACCTTCCCGGGAGGGGTCCTGTGCTCCATGACTTTGGGTGGCACAGACATGCTGGGCATTCCTGAAGGAGGAGGACACAGACTGGGCTTCCCAGAGGCCAATAGTGACTGGAAGGACAAAACAGTTGTGCTGGCTGCTGGGAAGACTGAAATGTGCCTGACAGTGGAGGACAGGTCTTCCTCCTGGTGGGAGCCAGGCGCTCTGGCATCCGAGAGGGGGTGCCATGAGTCCTCCCCTTTGGCAATGGCATCAATTAAACCAGATGGGACTCCTTGTTTTCTGTGCTCCCACGGCCACCACCCCTGCTGAAGGGGCCAGGCGTGCAGAGGGGCAGGTGCTGCTGGGCACAGGGTGTTTTGATGGTGCCCAGGGCAGCCTGGAGCAGAGCTGGTGATGTTCTGATGACAAATCCCACAGCCGATAGGGGCCATTGGGCCATTGGCTGTGTGCTATGTGCTAGACACCATGGAAGGGTTTTACACACAGAATTTCACTGAATTCTCTCAAAGCGCTATGGCGTGGGAATCATTCATATCTCCATTTTATGGATGAGGAAGCCAAAACCTAAAGAGATGAAGGGAATTGACAGGGGCCTCGAAACTAGGGAGGGCAGACCAGCACCTGACTCAAAGCTGACGCTGCCCATGGCCAAAGCCCAGCACAGGCCAGGCTCTTGCCAGCTTCAAAAGCTCTAGAGTAAGAACAGGAAGTGTTGATGTAAAGTGTTCATTCCATTCCTGTGTGTGTGTGTGTGTGTGTGTGTAGCTGCAATCTTACAGGCTGAAATGAGCAGAGAGTGACCTACAGCTAAAAGGTAATATAACTAATACTAAATTTAGTTACCTAAATTACAAATAATTGGTAGCCTAAACCTCAGGGTAAATTCATCCTATTGAATAATAATGATCTGGAAAAAGTTTTAATGGAGTTCACATGGTAATTTCACAATTAGGAATCTTAAGATTTTAATTTGCTTCTTAAGGAACTGAAAAAAGGATTTTAAATGGGAATAGCCCTTCAATATTCTAAATAAAAATAAAGGACCCATTAGAACCAATTCCATAAACAAAAGAGAAAGCAGTGACTTACTGCAGCTGTTTTCACCTCTGTTGCTTATAATTTTGGTTTTCTGACTGGAGGTCCCAAACAGTTTTTTCCAGTTTATTGTATTTGCATAGCACAAATTTTTGTTTCCTGAAATTATCACATCTCCATCGCTTATCTCCTTGAGGGAGCGTAATCCCAAGGATGTTATGTTCAGGCTGACGACCGCAAGAGAAAACTGACCACTACATTGGAAAGAAGAAAAATCATGTGGTGAAAATTATAAAAACAACGTATCCCTGAAAACTTTGTTTTTCCAGACCACCTTTGATTGGCTACAAACTGCTTTCCAATGACGGTAAGTCATGCTGTGGGAGGCACACACTGCAACTTTTGAAAACTGCAGGTGTTTTGTAAGTTCCTGCAGGCAAAAGCTAGTTCCTTGTTTATTTAGTATCTTTAACCCCAGTGGCAGATGGGGAGGATGAATAAAATGCCTTAATGTCATTATATTTTCTCCATTTTCATTTTGCCT
Organism: Colobus angolensis palliatus; assembly: GCF_000951035.1. NCBI lineage: Eukaryota > Metazoa > Chordata > Mammalia > Primates > Cercopithecidae > Colobus > Colobus angolensis. The sequence continues at coordinate 561,919 of NW_012120199.1, read as the reverse complement.
GGAAATTGAGAACATATTCTAAAAAAGCCTCTCAAACAGCCAAATACACTTCAAAAGTGTGGGTTTGTCCTTCTGTCCACCACCCAACCTGTCCCTCTATCCATTCATATATTTATTGAACAAACACTTGATGTCCTCTGTCCTAAATTCTGTGCAGGTTAAATATGTTTCCTCCTCTCAAGGACCCTTGATCTGGTGGTGACACAACCGTGTAAGCAGATAATTTTGAGTCGGTGTGAAGAGCACAGTGAGTGTGGGCAACATGGAAGCAAGGAGCAGGGGCCTCTGAACAGGTCTGGGAGGGATGCCTGGGAAGCCGGGCCTTCCTCCAAAAAGCTATGCCCAAGGTTGTGAGGTCCTGAGAGCAGGAACTGTGGCATTTTCTTCACCATCCAATACGATGCTAGGACGCTATTGGGTGGTCCAATGTGTATATCAGATGACTGGATGGAAGTCATTCAGACTGAAGGGGGGATGGCTTCAGTCACCTGGAGGAGCAGGAAGGCACATGTTGGACATGAGAACCACGAGCCCCTCCTGGACCACGATGGGTGTGAGAACCACTAGCCCCTCCTGGACCATGATGGGTGTGAGAATCACTAGCCCCTGCTGAATCACAATGGGTTTAAGAACCACTAAGCCCCTGCCGGACTACAATGGGTATGAGAACCACCAGCCCCACTGGACCACGATGGGTGTGAGAACCACTAGCCTCTCCTGGACCGCGATGGGTATAAGAACCACTAAGCCCCTGCCGGACCACGATGGGTATGAGAACCACTAGCTCCACCGGACCACAATGGGTGTGACAACCACTAGCTCTTCCTGGACTACGATGGGTGTGAGAACCACTAGCCCCTCCTGGACCACGATGGGTGTGAGAACCACTAAGCCCCTGCCGGGCCATGATGGGTGTGAGAACCACTAAGCCCCTGCCGGGCCATGATGGGTGTGAGAACCACTATCTTCCTGGACTACGATGGGTGTGAGAACCACTAGCCCCTCCTGGACCACGATGGGTGTGAGAACCACTAAGCCCCTGCCGGGCCATGATGGGTGTGAGAACCACTAAGCCCCTGCCGGGCCATGATGGGTGTGAGAACCACTAGCCCCACCGGACCGCGATGGGTATGAGAACCACTAGCCCCTCCTGGACCACGATGGGTGTGAGAACCACTAGCCCCTCCTGGACCACGATGGGTGTGAGAACCACTAGCCCCTCCTGGACCATGATAGGTGTGAGAACCTCTAGCCCCTGCAGGACTACGATGATGCAGGCTGGGAGGGCTGGGCTGGTTTGGGGAGGGAGTAAAAGGCCAGAGTGCATTTTGTGGAGGAGCTGTCTGTAATTGAGAAGGAGCCACAGGAAAGAGATCTGCATTTGCAGGAAGCTCTCATCTGACCCCAGGCTGGGGACTGGGCCAGCTGAGAGCACTGGATGAAAAGACTGATGTTCAGATGTTGGATGGCAGGGGGTTAGAGTATCATCCGGAGACTTCTCCTCTCTCTGCTGCTCTTCTTTCCCCCATCTTTTTCCTTTCTCCTGCCCTGATGAGTGGTCTTGCACAGGAGCCTGTAACCAATACCATTAGGAATTCTCCCCCACATATGTCCAGGGAGGCCAGAAACCAGGGAAGAGCCAGATGTTCCTTGCAGGGCAGGCCTGGAGCTTCAGTGAGTCATGACCTGGAACCTGTGGCCACCCTGCCTCAGTAGGAGCTGGAATCACCAGACTTCTCATTAAATGTGAGAACTAAGTAACCCTTATCTTGTTTAAATCCCTACAGCTAAGCCAACTGGCTCATACCAGCCATCCAAGAAAATTGCTCTAAATCTCTTGTTTTTATAAGAATCTCAGGCAAAGAAGGTATTCCAGGGAATTCAGAGCAAAAAGGCTTTTCTGGGAAGCAACGGTAGCCACATATTTAGTATCAGAGATTCAGAGCCAAGGGAATTTATGGGAGGCAATGCATATTTCATGCATTCTTATTCCCTTTAATGTTGCACAGTATTATCTAGTGCTTTAGGAGTCAAGCAGGGGCAGCAGTTCTCATAAGGAGGCTCCTTCCAAGGCGGGTTTCACTAAGAGATTCCCATCTCCTCCTCCACACCACTAAACTGATGATTACCATTACCATATTGAAGATGCTTGTGTGTGAGCACCTGCAGGTCTATTCCACTGTCAAAGCTGAAAATGTGTAAATTCTTAAAGAGTGGTGCTAAAAAGTCTATCTGGTCCCTGCGATAAGATGTGCATAACCTCAACTGCATCCTGAGAAAACACCAGCCGAACTGAAATGGTTAGACAGTCTGCAAAGTACCTAAACAACACATTTTATAAGAGTCAAGGCCATGAAAGACAAGGAAAGACATAGGAGCTATTACAGGTTAGAATGGACTGAAAAGATCTGACAACTAAGTGCAATGTGGGATCTGGAGTGGACACAGAAGCAGAAGCATTGGCGAACGCTGAGAAGTCTGTGGTTTAGCGGACAGCCTGTGCCAGTGGTCGTTCAGTCTTGATCCTTGTGCTTGCTCATGTGAGATAGCATTCGGGAATGCCGGAGAGAGATACAGGAGCTCTGTGCCCTATCTTAGCAACTCTCCTGTTAAGCCTAATTTCCAACTAAAAAGGCAAAATGTAATCTACCAGGCTTTGGCTGTGGTCAACTTACTGTTGCTTGGTCCTGCCGCGTATGATTTCTAGGTTCTCAAAAGCATGGAGGTCCGTCCTGTTTTCAGGCCAAGCCTGAATCAGCAAAAACCCTGTAAGGCAGAAGAGACTCAGACACATACCACACAGGAGTTTCTTTTTTGTGTGAGACATTACTCTAGACTCTCAGGGACTTTGTATTATAGGAACAGTGAGTGGGAAAATTGGATTTGCTTTCTTTTTCGTTATCATCTTCTCTGAGTGTGCATGCGAATGGGAGGATGCAGGCCAGCCAGAGTTCACAGCTGCCTCCCGCCTCCCCCAGCGATTCCGCATGTCTCCCGCCGCCCCTCTGGCTGTGGCTCTGGGATCCTTGCTGCGCGGCGTATCTGATTAACCGGAAGAGGCTCCTGCTGCGATTATCTGCCAATTATGGATCTGGTAGCACATACAAGGAGCTTTACAGATTTTCCTTATTTGATTTCAACCCTAAAACAGTCGTGTTATATAGGTCTAATTTTCCCATTTTAGAGAGGAAGGAAGCGGAGCTCAGGCGGCAGTCATGGACCCGAGGCTTGCCCGTGGCCCCACAGGGCTCTGGCATCCAGTTTCAAAAGCCTGAGGCCCAGGCTGCCCCTCACCTACCCCTGTCCTCTCCCTCTACGCGCAGGGGTTATGGGCCACCAAGGCAGCTGGCTGGGGCCGGGTAGGAGGGAGAAAGCGTGTTCACATGGGTAGCGAATGACCCAAGCCTGGGCTTAACGTGTCCCCTTTTGCCTGCAGGGGAAACTGCACTTTTGAAAAGTATCAAAACATTAGCCATTAATGGTAAAATTTCGGAAGAAATGTTTTTATTCCAAGGGAGAAGGAAATATGTCGAAAAGTTCTCGCTCTAAAACACTGATTTCCCATTTATATTCATGCAATAATTCAGCTCAAACCTGTGATTTCCTTTACGGTTTTCAGAATATCCAGTTCCTGTGGATCCAGAGGCGGAGTGTGTGTGAAGGAGTCACTGAAACAAACAACAGGTGATTATTGATCACCAGTCTCTACCAGTTAAAAAGGCAGACTTTGTTTTTCTCTATACAAGTAACTGAACCTGTGACTCACCCCCTAAATGCCACTGGCAGGATGTGGAGATCGCCACTGATGGAGGTGCAGTTTTTGAAGTGTTTAATATTTGTAGCATTTATGGAGAGTGTGTCTTTAAATTCACCAATACCTATTCCGTTACACACTGCAGAGATAAGAGAGACGTGTACTCAGTTCACATTTGGTGGATTAAGAATAGCTAGGGATCCACAGGCAGAGGGAAGCAGGAAGGAATTCCAGTTGCGGGAACTGCCACTGCCACATCATCCTTCACTCACTCAACAAACACTGACGGGGCTGGGGAGGGTGTGGCGGGAAGGGGGACACGAGGACCTATAGCACACTTTGGGGCTACGGTGGTGTAGGAGATGCCATCACTGTCACCCCACACGGACCTTGCATTCTCCTCATTATTTCCCATGGGCCGTGTGGAGCTGGACTGCTTCCAGCTCTGCCTTCCCTGGATTCTCCCCAGGGCTGGGCATCTGGCAGCTGCTGAGGGGCTGGCTCTGTGCACTGTTCTCATCAGAGCCCCCCACCCTATCACAACCTTCAGTGCCTTCCCATTGCCTAACCTGGCTTTGCAGCTTTATCTTCTGTTTTAAAGAAATGATATTTATAGTTGTTTTTTAATGAGAAGAAGAAGATGTGTTCATTTGGAGGTGGCATGAAAGCCCAGCCTCAGCAGCTGAGAACAAGCCTCATCCGCACACCAGCGGGCTTCCTACCTTTGCGGCAAGGCCCTTCGCACTTCTTACACTTGCGGACGCCGTCTTCCTCCATCTCATAGCTGTCGGCCCCACAGGCTCGGACGCACGAGCCGTGATCTGTCACCACATAATTACCTGGGGAAGAGAGCATGAAAGGAAGGTGACGACGGTGGCGCCAGGTGCTCGGGCCTCACACAGACAGTCCAGGTCCTCCTCTCGAGGACTGATGGAAAGGCTCCATCCTCCTTTGGCTTTATTTACTTTAAGGACAAAGAATGAAAGGTTGCAAATAGAAAAGGAATTCTGTTCAATAGTTTAATAAATTCTAGGCCACAATGTGGATAATACAGGTGTTTCATCAGGGCAGGAAACAGGTGCCAGGGAAAAAGCATGGTGTTGTTCACTAGGTTAAAGCACCTCTGTGAGCTCATGTTCTTCCTTGTAGGATCTGTCCTCAGGGCTTATGGTTAAAGCTGGAATGCTCCTTAAAAATGCGTAAACCTAAAAAGAGCACTCTTCCACTGAAGCAGCTATAGGTGAGGCTGCATTTTATTCTTGCGGCTGATGCCAGCTTTGCTCTCCATGGCCCTTCCTGACTTGGCCCTGGGTCCCTTGAGGGGCCAGCTGTTCTGTGTCCCAGCAGGCACCTCAGCCCTCTCCACCACCTGCTCCCACCTTTAAAGTAATTCATTTGTGTTGATAGCTGACTTCTGTGTTATTTTTAGGAGCTCTATGTGTTCCTTTTTTGTTTGTTTGAGATGGAGTCTTGCTCTGTCACTCAGGCTGGAGGGCAGTGGTGTGATCTCAGCTCACTGCAACATCTGCCTCCTGGGTTCAAGTGATTCTCCTGCCTCAGCCTCCTGAGCAGCTGTGATTACAGGTGTGCACCACCACGCTCAGCTAATTTTTGTATTTTTAGTAGAGACGAGGTTTCACCCTGTTGGCCAGGCTGGTCCTAAACTCCTGACCTCAGGCAATCCAGCCCCCTTGGTCTATCAAAGTGCTGGGATTACGGGCATGAGCCAATGAGCTACTGTGCCTGGCCTCTTCCTGTTTTAAGTTCCCCAAGAAGATCCTCAAAAGTATTTATAGGACCTTAGTGATTCTTCTGTGAACCATCTGCTCTCGGTATCTCAGGCTCGAAGTATTTTCCTATAGATTTTAAAGCTCTATTAAATCCTTTCTCAAAGACTATATCCGTGTCATCACTGTGGCACATTTTTCTTCAGCTTCGTTTGTCATTTACCTTATAATAGCTTATTATTTTGTATTTTTTTCCCCCATACAGAGTGTAATATTTTTCATGTACACAAATCTGGCAGGGTAAAATCTACCCCTCATAATTTTTCTTTCAATTTTTTTTCTCAGTTAATCTCTCCTTCTAGAGATCAATACTGGCTTCTAAAACTCTTTCATTAGACAAAGTTTTGCTTTCTCTATCAGGAAGTATTTTATGTCACAATTTCCCTAAACTCTGGAGTCACCAGTACAAATGTAAGTACAAACAAGCAAAACTCAAACCCAAACCATTAAAACAAAACAAAATAAAAACAAAGAGAAAACCTCTGCAATACTCCTAAGAGGCATAACTTTCACTAGAATTTTAACCACCCAAGAAGGCAGATCTTCTGATAGACTCTCTGATTTTGGTTTATTAAATACCTGCTTGGCACAAGCACTAAATAGTGACATGCCCACAGCTTTGTGCCCAGCAGACAACTGAATACCCTCGGCTGTGGATGCTGGATGAGTGGTGAGGGCTGAGCAGCAGGTGTTTCTCCTGTGGGGTGGCCTGGTCCCAAGTTCTGCCCTGTGCACTGAGCAGCCCCCGTGGGTGGAGATGGCCACCACCTGCCCACTCCTCGGGAGCAAGGCAGCCCCTCGCCTCTGCGACTGGACGGGCACAGGGTTGCCTCCCCCTAGCGAGGCAAACACATCCACCCAAAGACTCTCCAAGACGGGATACTCCAGGGCTCAGCAGGAGATAGAGTGGGACAAGGATGCCCGATCAAGTCAGAGGGCCCACAGAGGAGGACTCACGGGGACACTTCTTCACGCAGGTGGCACCAAAGCTGTATTTGCCCTCAGGGTTCACATCCATCTGGTACGTGGTGGGGTTGTAGAGCATGAGTGGGGGGCAGGTGTCCTTGCACGTGGCTTCGTCTCGGAATTTGCGGCAGACCTGTGGAGGAGAAAGGACACGCTGGGCAAGTGACGTAAGGACACTCGGCGCCACACACGGAGGAAGCGCAGCACTTTGTTGACTCCTGTCAGAAAGCCCAAGTTACCATCTTCACAGCTCAGTGTTCAACTAGTGGGGAAAACTGAGCTGGTGCCCTCTGCAGAGTCAGAAAGACCCTTCTCTAAAAAGTCAATTTTTTTCTTAGGTGCACTGTCCCACCTATCGTAATTTATGGATTATGAGAAAAATACGTCTCTTTACTAACATACAGATGATGGAGTTCACATATTATAGCGGTGACTATGGAGTGAAATTATATTTAAATTCAGATTACACTAGGCTTCCCTTATAAAGTACAGTTGAGGGTACATTTTATAATGTATTGCTGAATGGCAGAAAGCCTTGCTAGAACGATGCCCTGTAAAGGGGCCAGACCCAATGCAGCGGGGGCTTTCCCTAGGATCAACCCTACGTCTTCACAGTCTTCTCCCTGGGGCTCACATTAGAAACTGCCCGGGCCAACCAAGTCACAATTCCTGGGTCTGGGTCCAGCCTCTGGAATTTAGGAATCTTCCCTGAAACCATAGAGAGATCTGGATTTAGTCTTAGGGAGGGCTTCGTCACACCAGCTCCCACTCCAGCAGTCACATCCACCAGCCTTGGCATCTCCAGGACTTCCAAGACACTTTTGACCTGCACCCTCCAGTGCTGCCCAGAGCCCGCTGGGGCAGCAAGGCTTCTGCTGGCACTTTCTGCAGTAATGGGGCGAGAGTGAGTATTTCAGGACCCCTTGAGGGCAGGGTGCAGCTCAGGAGGTGCCTGAGCAGTGGTGGAGGAGCCGAGGGATCCGTGTCAGGAGGCCCTAATGCAGCCCCAGTCAGCAAGACCTGTGCGGCTCTCCACAGGTATCTTAGGGACCTCACAGTGTCAAGTCTCTAGAGGCATAGCTGATGTCAAACAATAAAGAGAGTGTGCTGCTGGCAACAAGGCACATTCATGCAAATACTTGCATGTAGTATTTAGTGCTTGTTCTGTGCCCAGTTCCTAATGCTGGACATCACAGGCATCACATCATTTAAGCCTTCAACTGGGAGAGACTTTGTTATGCATCATTGTCAGGTGAGGAAATGGAGGTACGGAGGTCCTATCATTTTCCCAAGGTCTCAGTGAGTGGTGGAGGCAGGATACTAAAGATACTTTGTCACCAGGCAGAGGGCAATATCCTGTCTGTTACTACAAATGCTAATTGACAGCTCCCCCACAGGAGGTCCTCTGTCCTGGTGTGGGTGGAGAGAGTGCAGCCACAGCCTGCTCCAGGGAGGCTGCCAGAGGGGCACCTTACCAGGCAGTCGCTCTCCCGGGGGCCTGTGCAGCCCGCAGCACACTGGTTGTGGCAGCAGTCACTGGGGGACTTGCCGCGGCAGCGCCCGGAGCACTGCTGGGCACAGATGATTTTGGTCACTGAAAAAGAGCAAAGATCCCCCGTGAGCTGAAGAGTGAGGGTAGGATCATTTCCCAGGGACATCACAGAGTGCTTGCAGACTTTTTCACGAAAAAGTGAAGACACATTTGCTTCCAGTGAAATCACACTCAAGCTAAGTCAAACCATGCCCTTTTCTGATTGCCTCTTTTTTCTCCTGATTTATTTTTAATCACTTAAGAGAACTGATCAGATCAAGTCTAGACTTTGAGACCTGCTAAATAATTAGATACATCTTGGGCAATGCAGGAAGCACATACAAAGAACAAAAATACCTGCTGGGAAGTAGTGTTTAGAAGGGTCTAACAGCCACCCCACAATTCAGCTTAAGGACATAGGGTCCGTTTTTGAGCTCATGTCCACAGGTTCCTTGGCCACTGAGAGGCTGAGCCAGACAGCCATACCCGGGAGAATGGCCCTGTCCATCATAAAGCATGGTCCACATGGAAAAGCCCCCATGAGAAACCGTGCTCAGGCTTCTGTGTAGGTGGATACCAAAGAAAGCCAGGGAGGGAGAGGAAACAAGAAAGCTGGTGACTGCTGTCAACAGGGACAAGTCTTCCATTCCCAGGAAAGTGTGCAGTGTTCAGAGGACAGGGCTGGGGTACCTGCTGATGTTCACTTATTGTTGTTGTTGTTGTTGTTGTTTTGAGACGGAGTCTCGCTCTGTTGCCCAGGCTGGACTGCAGTGGTGCGATTTCGGCTCACTGCAAGCTCCGCCTCCCAGGTTCACGCCATTCTCCTGCCTCAGCCTCCCAAGTAGCTGGGACTACAGGCGCCCGCCACCACGCCCGGCTAAGTTTTTGTATTTTTAGTAGAGATGGGGTTTCACCGTGTTAACCAGGATGATCTCAATCTCCTGACCTCATGATCCGCCCACTTTGGCCTCCCAAAGTGCTGGGATTACAGGCGAGAACCATCGTGCCCAGCACCTGCTGGTGTTCACTTATTTGTGACAGGCTGAAGCACCCAAAATAGCCCACCCTGGATTAACCACATGGGGTGAGATTTGCAAGACTGTCCTTCACCTACCAGTTCACATCTGGCCCTGTAATAAAATAACTCTCCGGAGTCTTCAAAGGGAAAACAAATCCAATCACCTAAGTAAGTGAAGGAAGAGAGGGGCAGTCACATGTGGGTCTGAGGCTGTTCACTGACTTACGTTTCTGGCAGTTCTCCTCTCCTGCACCCCAGCAGCTCCCATTGGGACAGCTTGGATCACACTTTTGGCCTGAAATGTAAAAGTAATAGATGCATATCTCAGTGAAAGGGAAGGAATGATGAGAAACTGATGACGCCCTTTCCCAGGCCTGAGTTAAGCACGTTCAATTAATGAAGACAATCTTTTCAACTTATTCTCTGATTGTTTGGCTGACTGGTTTGTAGAATCACTTAAGAGACCCCAATAAGAAGATGAACCGTGAACTGCTTTTATTTACATGTCAGCTGTGGAAACTGAGGCAGAGAGTAATTACTGATACAGGCCACGTAAGCGAGAATTTTTCATGGATTTGAGGTTCCTTGTTTACAATCTGCTTAGGCATGGAGCATTCCCAGGCATCTCCCGCCACAGCTAGAGTGTCTCGTCTGGCTGAGCCTTTGGCATGGACCCACTGCTTCCTTGCTGTGTCCAGTCTTGAGTGACTGCATGTGTCAGCCATTCTGGGATTGTTAAGTCATGGCCTGTAAATAAAACCTTCTAGACTCCAAACCAGAGAGAAGCACAGAATGGTGCACAGAGGGTGAAATGTTAACAGTGCAGATCAGTTTAATGACTGTGTAAAATCTTAGCTATCTGGTCAATTTTTGCAGTTTTTATAATTAGTTGATTACAAATTACAGCTGCAAAGGTTTTCCTCTCATCTGTCGTGTTTTCTTTTTATCAGTATTGAGAAGTCTGAAGGTTGAAGTGCTATATATATAGAAAGAGCAGGTTAACCACCAAATTTGTTAAAGAGTCCAGTCACGCAGATATCTTTTACTGTGAAGACATAGTAAACTAGAGGAGTTCATGGGTCCCGAGGTCCCCTGCAGTCAGGAAGAATTTAGATTTCAAACAGAAAAGCTGACGATCGATCTCCCATGTGACTGTGAAGCCAGGATACCACCAGGGCGAAGGGCGCTAATGCCGCACTGGTGCTCCTTAGAGTCATGAAGGCTGGGGAGGCTGGCATCATGATAGTGACAGCGGGGGATGGACATTGTGAGGAGGGAGGCAGAGAGACTGCGACAGAGGTCTAGAGAAAGCAAGGTCATACAGAGGCATGCTAAAAGCAGCTAGGTCTGCAGTGTGCAATCTCATTCTTTCTACTTTTTACCCTGTACTCAAATATAATTTTCAAATTTCTATTATAAGCACGTAATCATTGTGTAAGAGAGAAATGTTTAAAAGAAAAATGCATCTTTTCCTAACAGGGGAAACGTTGCTAACAAACAAACTTAAGATCTGTTTATGATTCTAGTATTGACCATCTGTTACAAAAAAGAAATGCAGGCACATCGTATAAAATATGGATAATAGAAGAAAGCAAAAAGAAGACATGAGACTCATCCAGAGTTAATCAATATAGACATATAAGTCTATGTATATACAGGAATTGGAATCCCACTATACATTGTGTTATAACCTTAAAAACCCAGATAAAACATGACAATTTTTCCATGCCTTTAAATATGCTTCTATCTAACATGATTATCAATAGCATTGCTGCAGCATAATTTATTCAACCAATCTGTTATTTTTAGATATATAATTTGTTCAGAAAATTTATTATAAGTAAGGCTGCAAGGATTCTTGTATAAGAATATGTTTGTACATCTCTTATGATTTTCACTTTCATTATTATTTCTTTTTCTCTTATTCCTAAGTGTGATATTCATTGGTCAAAGCTATACATACTTTGAAGCTTTAGATACATATTGCAGGCGTATTGCCAAGCTTGGTTTTATTAACATACATGCCCACAAGCAGAACATGAGAATTTCTGTTTCTCCACACCCCAGCTGACCCAGGTGTTTAAAAGCAAAAGGAACCCAAATACTTCACAAAGGAAGATGTGATGCTTTCTTATTTTATTTTGACCTTTTTACTACATTAGAAAGAACATATTTCTTTATTTCTTGGCCATCTTTGTGTGTGTGTGTGTGTGTGTGTGTGTGTGTGTGTGACAGAAAGAGAGAGAGAAAGAGAGAGAGGGAGAAGGAGAGGCTGCTCATGTTCTGGGTCAGGTTTTTATTAAGAGATTCATCCCTTTCTTAGTCTTTTAAAGATGACTTCAGGGAGTGATATAGCAAGGACATTAACCCTCTTCATGGCAATCAGACATTGCACAATATTTTCCTGGTAGCCATTAACATATTTTACATGAAAGTTTTCTTTTATGATGTCAGATTTTGGCTTTTCTTCAACTTGATATTATAAAATATTGATCTTTACTTTATGTTTCCTTCCGGCACTTACATATATTTTAAATATTATATGTATTTAATATGCATTTGGAATTTATATTACATGGAGTAGGTGATGGATTTCTTTTAATTTTCTTTCAAGTAAACTCATTCATTCTAACTTCTAATGCCCAACTTCAACATAAACATAAAAGCTGGGCACACTGTGAAATTTTTCTGAATCTTAGACATCTTGTCCATAAAACACTTAAATCATCTCATGAGATTTTTTTTTTTTTGGTGAAGACTAAATGAGACCCGTCCTGAGCAGGAATGTGTAGCCATAAAGCACCAGTCAAGAGAGGGGCTTTGTTTACCGCAGGAGCCTGGCAGCAGTCCCAACTTGCCTCTAGATGGGAAGAAGGGAATTTCAGGTATCAGGTCAATGGTGAATTTGCACTCTCCAATGCGACTAACCCAACATACCTAGTTCTTTTTAAAAAACCCTTTATAGTTCTCTCACTTTGATATTTTCACCCCTAATAGTTAAGTCATTCCAGACAACTTATTGAACAATGAATTATTCCCTTATTGGCTTGAAATGTCAGCTCTTTATGGACTTTTAATTTTGATAGGCTTATTCTTATTTGTCTTATTTTTATGTTTATTCTTAAAGCAATGCTATATTGGCCTATAGTTCAAAGCCCTGTAGTATTTGAGTCTTTTTACTGCACGAGCCCACTCATCATTCCCCTTTCCAGCACTTTCTTTGTGAGTCTTTCCCACAGTTGTTGTACAGAACATGGAGGCCTGCTATTGTGGGCTGCCTGACCTGATCCATGGCAAACACTGGCCCCATAACTGTTCCAGGTTCATTAAAAAAATGTGCACAATTTAACCTCCCCATTGTCCACCAGACAGCTGAAGAAATGCTAACCTTGATCTCATAATACAAAATGTTGCAATGTAAAATAAAGTTTTCAGTTTCTTGCAAATGTAGTTAAGTATCAGGATGGGTATCTGGTGGAGTAATATATCTATAAAACAAAGAGCCTCAATACGCATGTTCACAGCAGCATTATTCAAAGAGTCAAAAGATGGAAACAACTCCAGTGTCTGTAGATGGGTGAATGGACAAACAAAATGTAGTGTCAACATACAATGAAATGTTATTCGGCCATGAAGAGGAAGGACATTCTTAACACCTGCTACAACATGGATGAAACTTCGGGACATTTTGCTAGGTGAAATAAGCCAGACACAAAAGGACAGATACTACATGATTCCACCTGTATGAGAGCCCCAGAGCAGTCCAATTCACAGAGACATCAAGTGGACTATTGCCTGCCAGGGCCAGAGGCTGGGAAGGAAGGGAGAGCAGGGAGTTACTGTCTAATGGGTAGAGTTTCAGCTTTGCAAGATGAAAGAGTTCTGTGTGTGGACAGTGGTGATGGCCACACACCAATGTGGATGTGTAATGCCACTGACATTATAACTTACAATGGTTAAGATGGAAAATCTTGTATTATGGGCATTTTATCACAATCTATCCATAAAATAAAAAATAAAAGAAATATGCAAAAATCTAAAGTCCTCTAGTTGATGATTTTGAAGATTCATGTCAGATCTCTCTCTCTTTTTTTTTTTTTTTTTGAGGGCAGAAAATAAACAGGCATCCACTGCACAGTTGTGGAGAAACAGAGAAGCAGGAAATGGTGATCACTTCTTATTCTAAAGAACAGAAAGGCCGGGCCATCAGGAATAGGCAAAGCCCAGGGGAGCTGGGTGAGTGTGAGCTTGCGTCTCAGAGTTCCCCATCAGCACTGGCCTCAGCCAGGGCGCCACGCTGACCTGCCCCTGATTTCCTGCCAGGCTTCCCCACAGGCTGCCTCACTGGTGAATGGGACAGGGACCAGGCCACCAGCATTCAAGGAAACATGGACAGACTTCCTCCCCATGGGCAGTGCCCAGCTGTGTGTATGACTCCATGTGGCAGTGTTCACGCCCTCAGCTGGGGGTGGATTCAGCCTTGGTGCTTCAGGAGGGCCGGGGAGCCTCTGGAGACTCAGCAGCACGCAGGAGTCTGGCCAGTCTCAGCAGGACAGGCTGGGAGAGGCCCTGGTGCTGCCCGCCCTGTGAACAGCAGCTCTTCTCGGGACACAAGTGCTGTCCTTGCAGGGGATCTGCCTCAGGTGGCCTGCACTGCCAACCAGCTGGGCTGCCACCCGCCACAAAAAAACCATGTCTACATCTGTGGTAAATACATGCTCTTCTAGTGGTCAGATATTTTGCTTACTTTTTGTTTCTGATTAATGTGACTTACTAAACATGGCTTCTCTCCCCCACCCCAGTGCTGTAGAGCTCCCCCGCATAGGAACTGGAGGCAGAGATAGTGTGCATGTGATACTTACAGCTGCCCAGGTGGTTCTGGAAGTCCATCGACATGTTGCTGAGAAAGTCGCTGCTGACTATGTCCCGCCACTGGATGCTCTCCACGTTGCACAGGGCAGGGTTGTTGCTGAACCGCACGGCGCCATGCAGGATTTCTGTGGGAGAATGGAACTGCTGTGAGCACCCTTTCCAGCTCCTTTAAATTCCCATGAAGGATGTACATGCTCTTCACATTTATGTTCTGCTAAAGAGATGCCATGGTGCAAACAAGAGTCCTGCAATTAGCCCAGTGAACTTCCTGGGGGACAGCCAGATAAAATTGTTAATGATAGTGCCATGGAGAAGCTAGGGTTTTCTCTGAATTGGGCTTTGAGCAATGATTAGAAATTTAGAAATATGGGGAAGAAGGAAGAGAATAGTTTAGTCAGTGGTCACAGCATAAATGATACGCATGTGGTAAGCTGGGGGTCCTGAGGGACTGATCGGTTGGACTGGAATGGTCACATGATGTAGGGGGTAGGCAGGGCAGGGAGGCAGGTCCCGAGCACTACAGTCCTGGATGCCAGGTGAGGGGTCAGCCTCCACCTTGCATGCCCAGGCGGAGCTTTTCATTAGAGAAAAGGGTGTGAGAGTGACACGAAGCAAGAAGAATCTGAATGTATGACAGAGACAGACTCCAGGGATGCACAGGGCATTGAAACTGTACAGCTGTTTCCAAGTAAGAACCAAGAAGATGTGGAAAGGTCAGGGATGAACACATTCAAGCCTTTACAAAGTGGGAGTGTTCCATCGATGACATTAAACATGAACATTGACAGAACGACATATGTGTACAAAACCCTGTGCAAGTGCCGTGGGTGCTGCAAGGATGAATTAGACCCACTGGCTTTGATCTGGGAGCTGACAGTCTTGGGGACAGATACGTCACACACTCTAACCACCTTATGCCCAGGGAGACCCTGACACACAGCGAGGCTGGGTACCTCGCTGGCTGATTTATAAGCACTATCTTCATTCATTCTCACAATGGTGCAATGACCATCTGTGATTTTAACAGAGAGAAAATCGACCTTTGATACATGAAGCAATGCCCAGCGCCCCAGGCAGGGAATGGGCGTGTGTGTGTGTGTGTACAGAGTACCAATGTGGGAAAGGAGGGATTCACCCCTGGAGGCTGCTAGGAAAAAGAGCTTTCCCAGGAGGGGACAGGCACACATCTTAGAGGAGTGTGGAAGTGAGGGCTGAAGGCTTCCTGCAGACAGGAGACGCAGTTCAGGGAAACAGTGGAACAGGTGAACGGCTTCTTCAGTGGATGTGCAGAAGGAAGGAACCGAGGGAGGAAGCCTGGGGTCATGAGGGCTGAATCGTGGTGCTTTGTTTATCAGGTTGGAGACGACAGCAGAACCATCCGTGAAAACACTCATGAGAAAGCCATGCACAGGTGGATGGAACTCAGGAGAGGACAGGGCTGGAAACACCAACAGGCTGTCCAGGATGCTGTGGCAGCTTGGACAACAGAACAAGGAACTGAGAGAGAGCAGGGGGTGGGGTGGGGAGAGCACAGAGAGAGAGTCAGAGCGGGCCTTCAGCACACCCTAGGCAGTGACTGCCAGAGGAGGGCCAGCACAGGTGAGGGAGGCTGCAGGAGCCGCTTCCGGGTGGCTTAGCGGAGGAGGCAGGCACCCACTCGTAACAGAGACTCACCCTACAGCAGGCACTAGGTTAGCTATTAATGATATCACATTAACTAATCTGTATCTATACAATCCCAGCCTTGATTTAAAAAGCAATTATACCGAGGAAGTGGAAGGAGCTGCTGAGATCTTTTCCTACAGTCACTTAATTTTCTGCACCACCTAGGAAGTACGGCACCATTTTTTAGCAGCTATGCCATCCACATTTTTGAAGATGAGGAAACAGAGACACGGAGGGATTGGAGAATGTGCTTCGGAGCCTTCTGGCTGCTGAGGGATGGGGCCGGGCAGGAACCCAGAGGGTCTGGCTCTGAGGTCCAGGCACCCGCACAGGCTGCCTCCCTCCGAGACAGCGTGTGAGGGGCACTGTAGGAACCTGTGTACCAGGCCATCTCACAGGAAGCAGGCACAGCACAAGCATGTGCGCGGCTGCTCTGAGCAGCAGGGGTGTGGGGGAATCACACAATTTTATAGGTGGTGAACCGAGGACCCACGCCTGGAGGTGCTGGCTTGGGTCCCAGAGCTGCACCCCTGTTGGGCTCCTGTCACTTCCGATATGACTCCCTCTGCTGGGCACCCCTTTCATCACACTCTTTTCCTACCAGCACTGCCTCCCTGTCAGAACTGCATGGCACAGGAGGGGTGTTGAGAACCCTGGGGCAGAGACTGGTGGCCATAGCTGGCTTCTCCATTCACTAGCTGGGGGCCTCAAGGGAGTTACTTGACTGCCATTTATTTATTTGTGAAATGGCAGAGCACAGCCAGTCCCTGGCTTACCATGATTTAACATAGATTTTCGACTTTGCCATGGTGTGAAGGCAATACACATTCAATTAGCCCTGAAATCCGACCTAATGACGCCTTCACCCTTGGCAGGGTCCAGCCAGATAGGATCCCATCGTAAGTCAAGGAGCATTTGTACAATGCCTACTTTGAAGAAAGGTTGTGAGCGTTAAATGAAGTCACCGATTTAACATTCCTGGCCCCAAACCTACTGCCTAGTGAGGCACAATCACTGCTGTCTCCAGTTTTTAAAAATCAACTTCCCTCTCTTCTATCATCCTTCATTGTTTCCTCTCACAGGAGCCTCATGTGTCCTACTCACAAAAATTCAAAGTTCTAGAACACCTCATTCTCTGTCCTTAACTTACATATGGTTTTCTGTGTAGTAGAGTGACTCTCGAAACTGTCCTAAATGTGAGTTGATTTTTACTGCATGTATGTCTTTTATCCTTGAGGTCCAGGTAAAAAAACTGGCAGTTTATTCACTGACTATGCACACAGATTCACCATTCCTGCCCAGCTTGTCTGGTCATACTCTCTTTTACTCAGAATCTTTACAATTTCTTACTATCTCTCCGTATTTTTTCATGTCCATGGAAACACTGGTACCCTGCTTAAATCTTCCCATTCCGGTATCTGCCATCTTTTCAGTAACTTCCCCTGCAGTATCTTACACACAGCTGGCACTCAGTGCACATGTACTGGATAAAAATAAAAGTCTTCTCCAAGGTAGAATTGAGTGACAAGCTCACTGGGAGCCATCGGAACTGCTCTCTGCATTTATAAACCCCCAGCCTTGGCATCCCAGCCTCTCACCCTGTAAGTTTCTCATGGGCAGCTCCTTTAGTCCGGTTTTATTTGCATCATAGTTAGATAAGACTGCTAAGGCATAGGAATTTTCATAGTACATGTTTCCTCTGATGATCTGCAGGTTTTCCAAAGGAATCCGCTCCACAGTGTTGAGGGCAATGAGGACATAACCAGCCACCTCCTGGATGGTCTAAGAAGAGAAAACATAAATGCGTGATTTCTCTTTTGAGGACTCAAGAACTCAAGGTCTAAAATGGGTCCAGGGAGCCCTAGGACACTCAGTTGAACCCTAACGCCCACGAGTGCTCAACAAATGTAAAACAGGTAGATGACTGCAGTCATGGACACAGGAGGAAGCAGTTCCACGATTTGCAACAATCCCTGCACGTTAGCGTTTGACGCCTCTGATAACGAGCAGCAAGCATTGTTCTGGAACGCCGTGTTCTCATGCCGCATGGGGTTCAACACTCTCCAGTGAAAATGGAAATTAAAAAGAATTACTTTGTATCTGTCTTGCATTATTTCTTATTTAAAAAGGAAAGGAAAAAGAAAAACAGAAGGCGAAGTAAATCTCATCCAAAGTTCAATGAAACTCTGAAGCCTTCAGAGCTGGCTCCTATGGGGTCATTAGCACCTATTGTGAAGTAATAATTCTGCGACCAGCTGGGTGAAACTCTTGGTAGCTTGAAATCAGCTCTGGTAGGAGTATTTACACTAAGGAAACAGGCAAATGGTGCAAAGCAGGGCTTTTAAAAAGAGTTTTTAAGAGCTAGTATGGCAGCACACCATGACTGAGGCAATGGTCAGGGATAAACATCTGTGTCTATGATGACAGTGGAACTCCAGATTAGCCTGTTTCTCTTTGATATTCTTTTCTAGCTATTACTTGACACTAGCTGGTAAAATGGCTTTCTCTTAAAACGCTCATTTGGAGCTCTGTAAGACTTGTCATTGCCACAGCAAAAATAAACACACTTCAAGTGGAATTCTGCCCAGGGCTTTCTCCACTTAGATTTTCTCCAATTTTATTTCTGTAGGAAAATCAAAGTCACCAACCTTTAAGAAGGAAAGATCGTAATTCCTCTGCACATAGGTAATTTCCAAATTCCCAAGGACCACCTCACAGTTATTGAACATCCTCTGGAGGCTGAGAAAATGATCTTCAAAAGTGCCCAACTGCGTGAGTTTGTTACTCGTGCCTTGGCAAACTGGAATAAAAAGAAAGATATCACATGAAATACTGAGAAATGCAGAAAAACTAAAATAAAACAATCCCTCAAGGTCTAGGTAATAAGGCTAACAGTTTCTTCACTCCCTCCACACAGAGACTCGCCCATTCCTGCCCAAGTCATCTGGTCACAAAGCTTACTAACTTTGTGAGCTTTAGTGACTGATAATACAAATTCTCACTGATGGATACAGCAAAGCAAATGTGATAAAAGATCTTTATATAAGGTGCAATTGATAGTAAGCGATAGCTTGTCCCTATAATGCATGAAATTGCATTAAAATGCCAAAATAAAAAAAGTTGAAATTTAAAGGCATGGGTGGTAGATGAAAATTCTATGAAAATCTCTAAGACAAGATTAACCTGTAAGAGCTCTAGTAGGCAAAAAATAAATTTCACAACGTATTTCACTAATATAACTGCAGAGTTGAGTTAATAACTATATAATGAACTTTTTACTTCGCAAAAATATAGTATGTCACATTGTTATGTGTGCAAAGAATGTCTACAAACATAGCATACACTGGGCAGTAGTGTACACAACATTGTACACCTAAAATCAGTGACAAAAGTATAAATTAAAAATCTAACTGGTTGGAGATTAAAAATATTATTCAAATGAATGCATCAAAGAATAAATCAAAGGTCTAATGTAGAATATTCAGAAAATAACAAACATCAAAATACAACATTTAAAAACACCCTCAGCTAGTGAGAAACCCACACATCCCTGTGTTCGTCCACACTCCGTGTTGATCCACCCAGCACAGGCGGAGGTGCAGTTACTTCCCTCACCACCAACACGCAGTCCTGTATGCTTGAGTCCTTACTGTTTCAAGGCATCAAACTTAATCCAAGAAAAAAGTTTTAAATTAAGGGAAAAAGTTGGACCATATAAATGGAAGTGGTTATCCATTTTTAAAAGCAAAGGAGAGGATTATAATAAAGTTGTATTTACAGAACTAGCTCTTTGAAAGGCATGTATAGGCGAGCATAACAAAACAGTTTTGGGGCTTTTGAGGCAGAGAGTGTGTAAAGCGACTATAATTTGAACCCAAATTATCTTAAGAGTGAAGAAATATGGCCTCTGGCTTTGGATGTTGGATTGAGCCCTGGCCAGGTTCTTCCTTGTCTGCAAAGGCGCTCCTGCAATCACAGTAACCAGGTGGTAGAGCACAAACCATGGCCAAAATCAATACACTGGCACTTTCTTCAATGCTTTTTACATGTGCATTTCTATTTTATAGGCTTCTTTGTTCCCTCCCCATGGGAATGATTCTAAAGAGTATCATCGGACTGTCTGCCCTTGCAGTGAGCCATGGAAATGAGCACATGTTCAGACAGCGCATAACGAACCCAAAGCACTTACACAAACATTAAATATGAAGCAATCTTCACATCCTCTTTAACTCTGTGGGGATTTCCCTGTTCTTCCCTTATGTGTTCTCATTCAATTTCAGTGATAACGATAACTTTCACATGGGAACCATGACAGTTGACAAGATGGAGTCCCTCTCTCCTATCTCCAGGGGCAGAATTATTCCATCATTTTTCCAACCATAATTCTGGATTGACCCAGCATCTCTGGTATGCTTTTCCCCAGGAGTATGGGGGAAATGAGTTTGTTCTGAATGCAACCTCAAGTTGAAACAATTGTATGGGTGTCTGTTACACATGCAGATAGGGCTAAACTGATTTCCCAATTCTAAAGTCCTTAAAGATGTCAACACTGATGTAGGTACAAGGTTGTGACAATAACACGTGGCCTTTCGGTTAGCACACCTTGGAATAAAAGCTGCTTTCCCAGCTGACAGACTATGGCCTCTAACTCTCATTCCAACTAGACTGGCTGTGGTCCAGGTAGCCGTAAGTGTTGGTTGGGCCCCTCATACTAAACAGGTGAACGGGGTCAACTAGAACCTAGGGCTGGAACATGTTGCAGAAGAGTTTCTTCAGGATGCAGATGGATGAAAACAGGCAGCTGCTTTCATTTTAAATAATCAAGGACATCAGCTTGCAAGTTTCTCTCAGTTGAACCAAATAATTTTTATTATTAAATCAAAGAGTAAGTAACTTGTGTCAGTAAAGGAAAAATGCCATTTAAGATTAATCAATTACAGAAAACAATATTAAAAAAAACCCTGTACTTGTGCTTCTATTCATTTATTCAAAAAGTCCTAAATGGGCCCCAAATAACCCCCCAAAAGCCCCTTCAGGGCTTATTTAGCACTTTTTGAATAAATGAATAAAAGCACAAGTATTAGAAGCACTTCATTATCAATGAAGATAATGACCCTTCATTGTCTACAATTAGCATGAGTAACTTTTATATTCAGAAAAAGATCCTGCATTTGGGAGACAGTAACAACATTACATATTCTTGATGTAAATCTTAATTCACAAAACATTTTGGGAAGCAACTGGACAATTTGTTTAAACAAGCAAGTATGCCTAAATTCTACATCATGATGATTCCACTTTGGGAGACTTATTCTGAGGAAACAGACCTTATGCAGAATGTTGTTCATTAATTTTGTTAATAATGGAAAAAACTGCAAAGAAACTTAAGTGCCCAATTACCCAACATGTCTATTCTTGAGAATAAGAAGGCAGTTGACATACTATTTGATTCAATATAAGGCGTGTCAATCTTGAATACTATCCTGGGTTAATAACTAAAGTATCAAAAGAAAACATATAAGGTTGTTTCTTCTGAGGCTTTCCCTTGTCAAATACCCAAAAGGAGACAGCAGCATTTAAGTGAAATCTAGGATGAGGATCAGAATGACTTGGTCTAGGTTTTCTAATTAAAACAAGGTATGATCTTGGTTCTATCCTTATACCAAATATCTCATGTTAGAAATATAAAGCAATGAGAAAATTTAATGTGAGACCACTTATATGAGTAAATTACTTAAAAATTACAGTAACAAATTAGGTAGATTTAAGACAAAACTGCAAAGAGCAAGAGGTTTTTAATTAATCTAAGATAAGGTTTTTGTTTAGCCACTTCCTCATTGTGTGAACTTGAAATACCTCTCCAAGCTCTCCATGTCATGCTTTCCTCAAATATGAAAATGGTGACAATAACATTGACCTCTGCTGTGGTTTGAATGTGCTTTCCAAAGTGCATTTATTGGAAACTTAATCACCAATGCAACAGTGTTGAGAGGTGGAACCTTTAAGAGGTATTATAATTAGGTCATGAGAGCTGTGCCCTAAGGAATGGATTAATGCCATTATTGTAAGAGTGGGTTAGCTATCATGGGAGTGGGTCCTTGATAAAAGGAGGAGTTAAATCCCCTTTTTCTCTTCCCCACCACCTCACATGCATGCTCTCTGGACCTTCCACCACAGATTGACACAGCATGAAGGCCCTCACCAGCTGCCAAGCAGATGCCAATGCCATGCCCTTGGACTTCCCAGCCACTAGAACCATGACCCAAATACATTTATTTTCTTTATAAATTACCCAGTCTGTGATATTGGTATAGCAACATAAAATTAACTAAGACAACGTCCCAGAAATGTTTTGAAGATTGAATAAATATATAAGCTTTTGACTTCCTTTTATTAAAGTTAACTATTGAGAATGCAACAGCAGCATAATATAAAATGCATCTGGACCCATGTTAGGGGATGTCAGCCACTCTATATTGTCTTAAGTTATTGTCTAAACTGAGATGTTTGGATCTGCATATGGACTTACTCAAATGTTGGCCATTAAACACAGTTACTTTATAGAATATTTATCAAATCAGAGAAGAAAGAAAAAGGAATACATTGTACTTTAAGAATTACATAAAAATATTTATTTAAGACTAGGTATTTTAGTAGTTTATTCAAAGAAAGAGTTAATAGTAATTTAAGTCTATACATTTGAAAATCACATAATTAAAAGTGTTTGTATCAAGTTCCATACAAAATGCTAGTGGTTTGCCCTACCCCTTGCAAATCTGAAGACAAATTCTACTGCATCAAGAGCAGCAGGCCCTATGACTTAGGTCTTCAAGAAAGTAACTTTTTGTCCTAAAATTGTATTTTGAAGATTTATAAATGTATAGAAAAGCCGAAAGAATTGTACCGCACACATCCTTATGTTAGCATTTTACTACATTCACCTTATCACATATCTATTTATCTGTCTGTCAGATGTGGTCCTCTAGTCTGCTTTTGGATGCATTTTAAAGTAAAGTAGAGATATCATTATACTTCACATTGGCATATCACTAACCAGAGTTCAATATTAGTTTTCAGTCATCATTGTTGTTTTTAAGGTAACATCCACAAACTGTGAGAGGATTAATCTTAAGTGTAGCATTTAATGAGCTTTAATGAATGCACATGCTGGAGTAATCTGAATTCCTGTCATGATCGAAACAGTAACTGTCATCCCTAATGCCTCTCCCAGTCGATCCTGCCCCCACACACCAGAGGCAACCGCTGTCCTGATCCATTTTCACTACAGAATAGCTTTGCTTGCTTTAAGACATAGATGGACTCACACCACACTGTCTTCTTGAGCAAGGCTTATGTCACAGCACAGTAGTTTTGAGGTTCATCTCTGTTGTTGTGCTCCACTTGGCTGTCAGGGGCTAGTTCAGGAAAGTGGATATAGGAAGTTATCTGTGCATTCTCGTTGGACATCTAGGGCAGGCCAGTAGTCTCATTATTATTTTTCTTAAGAAAATCCTCACTTTATTTTAACTGAAAAGGAAAGCAGTCTTCCTCCTTTAAGTTTTTAAATGTCTCTGGTTTTGTGGGGTAGGCCCTGTGGCCTTCCTCTGCTATTATGGGGGTGTATACCTCTCTGCCTACAAGCCTGGGCAAATCTACATTATTTATTAAGACACAGTATTAGAACAAGTTTCTCCAGATTTGCCCAAATCCACTTAGACACTTAGAATTGTCTAAGCAAAACTATAATTGTTTTAACTTGTTTTCTCAGCTATGCATTAATGGCTGCTGAGGTAGGAGCTGGGCTCTTGTCAGTCTCTCCCTTTGACCTCCAAGTTGTCTCTGCTTCCATCCCCAGCCCAGATCTTCGCATCTTCGCTTCGTTTGCATCTTCAAGGTACGAGGTACGCTTAAAGGCCTACCCCCTAGAAAAGCCTGTTCTGCAACTACATTAGCTTAAGTACTCACCATTACATTCTGTCACATTATCCTGCATTCTCTGCTCCCTAGCAGTGATCACTACTTATTATTAAGTAGGGAAACTTAATAATAATCATGAAATTATTATTTGCCTATGAATTTGTTATCCATCTTTCCCTACCAGATATACAGATGGTCCTCAATTTACTACAGGGTTATGTCCTCATAAACCCACCCTAAATTGAAAATAGCCATCGAAAATGGCATTTTGTAGACATGAAAGGATTGAAAAACACAAAACACAATATCCCCAAAATGCTGGTGACAGAGTCCACTGTATAGAATCAGCTGTTTAGCCTCTTGATTGCATGGCTGACTGGGAGCTCTGGCTCCCGGCCATTGTCTGGCATCGCAAGAAAGTAACATATCAGACATCAATTCACCCGAGAAAAGATAAAAAATTTAACATTGGAAGTATAGTTTCCATTGAATGTGCATTGCTTTCACGCCATTGTAAAGTCAAAAAATCGTAAGTCCAACTGTAGTAAGCTGGGGAGTGACTGTACGGATGTGTGTGTGTGTGTGTGTGTGTACACATATGTGTATATATAGATAGCTTATTGGACCTACTGATATGAAATGCAAACACACATGTTGCAGTTGTATTTTTGTTGTGAAAGCAATGGATGGCCATGTGACCAAAGTCTTGGATGACTTATCCTGGGTTTCTCTGCCTTTCTGGTTTCCATGTGCCTGAGGGAGACAGAGGAGGAGGTGGGCTGTATGGGAAGAGTGACAGTCCTCGCCACTTTCTGGTTGGTCATTATAAAATATTTCTAGCTTAGTCACATATGTAATTAGGCTTTAAAGGCCAGAGGATTTTTTTTCCCGCTTTCTTGCTGAAAGATTTAACAAAATCTCAAATAAGATGGATGGATAGTTCATTTATAGGATGAACTTAAAATATATAAGGAAAAGATACTCAGTGAGTTTGCCAGAGGTTTCATTGAATCAGCATTGGTCATTTCTCTTGCTATACTAAAAATCTAAAAATGAACATGTATACAGATCTCAAATATGCTCAAATGCACAGACGCATGACAGGAGGAAGACACACCATGTTTTTAACAATGACCTTTTCTGAATGGTAAATTTCGGGGTGTTTTTCTTATTTACTCTTCATAGTTTTTGTGTTTTAAAAATTTTCCAAGCTGACCATGTATTACTTTATGCTAAAAAATTACCAAAAATAAAATTTTAAAAATCTGTAAAAAGTTTACAAAAATCAGTGTTAAAGAAGGCTAAAGAAGAATATCTTAAAAAATACAGACCTTAAAAATTGAGAAATAATCATGTACATCTATGAAGACACTCAATTTACCACATAAAAACAATTTTATAAATTGTGACTATAGAACAAGACTGGTCTATGAAATTGATTTAACCTGTACCATAGTTTGTAATAATGGAAACTAGAAAACCTACAGTTGTGAGTCATAATGAAGTAATTGGTTAAACAAAAGTAAATACACTGTTTTATTTAAATTTTCATTGTGGGTTTAATCAAAACTTTTGTGGGATGGAAAAAGTCATAATTTTGAAGACAATTTTTATTCATTTAACAAATGTTATGTTTTTTCCTCAGTTCCTTATTTTACCCTATTTTATTTCACAACTAATAAATGGTTCTTAGCTGATAGGCATCTGAAGATACCTGTCAAACTGAACTTGAATCTATATGGGAACTTGAAAATGCACATGTGATATTCAAAAAGTCCTTTTGAATTTCTGACAATCTTCCACGTACATTATAATATGCCTTCTGGACTAAACATGCCAAGCTGTGGCATGCCCAACACAGCTGCAAACTAACGTATCTCTAATTAAGTTAACAAGCAGAAGACTTGAAAATAACATCTCTTTATTTTGAGTTAGAGAACAGAATATCCAAACTGCTGGACTTTCAACCCCATGATTCTCCTTCTAGCCATTAAAAGAATCCCAAACCAAGCTTGTGATTTGTGAAATATATACTAAGTAGAGTGAGAACACCTTTGTAGATTGTCCCACCCTCTTGTGAGTTCACTGATGCTTGTGATCACAGGAAGGCCAGTTCATGAGGGACTATGGAATATGCTTCCAGTGACATAATCAAACTTCTACTGTGTGAAGATTGTGATAGTACCATTACGGGATGATCTCCAGCCAGTTATCTCAACACGCTGGGTCTCAGTGCTCAGTGTACTCTGATTAACATGGGATCAGTTCTGTGAATTTCACAGGGCAGTTGTGAGCAGTACTGAGATTATGGACATGAAAGGGCCTCAGAAATCATAGATCTCTCTAAATATGAAGCATGACACTGAGGCTTCACATGGCAGCAACTATTGCAATCTATTTCTGCCTGCGTGTCTTCAGTGATACCTGTTTTACCTCCATTGGTTTTTAAACTAATAATCTTAAATCACGTTCCATTTTTTACGGGCAACTGAATGGCTAGTAAATCAGAAATGAATTTGACCTATTATTGGACTATAAGAAACAAAATTCTGCTAAAAAAGATTTCAGAAAGCAATACCCATTGATCTGTTATGTATTCAATACAATAAATTCATATTAAGTCCCTACTGTGTGCCTGGCAGCACTCTTTGCCCTGGCAGGCAGTTTCTCAGAACGTTTCCATTTTAAACACAAGGACACACAGGGAACAAGGCTCCTGGACGGAGGAAAGCAGACGATTTACCTGGAACTGAACCTGCATGTGGATGGGGTGGGCCTCACTGTGTCCTGAATCCTGGAACTGGACCTGCATGTGACTGGGGTGGGTCTCGCTGAGTCCTGAGTCCTGGAACTGCACCTGTGTGTGGCTGGGGTGGGCCTCACTGAATCCTGAGTCCTGAAACTGGACCTGGATGTGGCTCGGGCAGGCCTCACTGTGTCCTGAATCCTGGAACTGGATCTGCATGTGGCTGGGGTGGGCCTTGCTGAGTCCTGAGTCCTGGAACTGGATCTTTGTGTGGCTGGGGTGGGCTTTGCTGAGTCCTGACTCCTGAGCAGGGAACATTGGAGAAAGGACAGGATGCTGGCTTGGATTCAAAATCCCTCTGTGTGAGAGGATAGATAGCGGTGAGTGTGCTGGGCCTGGCTTCCCTTCCTAGGCAGAGCGTGAGTAAGCACCGCCTCTCGGGCCAGCATTCCGCTTGTCTAATCTCTGCTCTGGGACTTTTGCTTACTCATGTTCAGGGGCTCTCTCTCTACACACCGGCATATTTTTGAAGTGAATAATACCACTTCCCCTCCAAAAGTCTGTGGGCCAGGCCGGCACTTGCACTCTGCACCTCCCCTGTGTCCAGGGCATCTGCTTTGCTGCTTGAGGGCTGTGTGCCTCCTCCAGTGGTGCCTCAGGCCTGCAAGGGAAGGGCAGTGCAGAGCCAGGGCAGCAGGAGCCCCAGCAGAGCAGGCCTCTCCCTTCCCAGCTCGCTGGGGAGCCAACGGCACCACAGAACCTGGGGTGGGACAGAATGGGGTAGTGTGGGTGTGGGGATGATGGGGATTGCATGATTATCACCGAAGGTGAGCTCAGAGACATCTGGTAGAAGGTAGGGGGAGATACAGAATTCCTAAATGGGGTTGGCATCAAAGACCACTGCTGGAAAATTGGCTTCAAAACCCGGCCAGCTGACTTCAGGAAGCCAGCTCTTTGTTCAAACTCAAGACTGCCCTGTGCTACCTCCCTTCCCCTCTGACTTCACACTCCTCTTTTTTACTGGAGAGCTGGTGAGTACCAGGCAGTAGAAAGGTGCCAAGGGTTGCTGGGGGCTGCGGACTGCACAGCCCAGCCCAGCCTCCACCGCCCCAGCAAGCTCACTGGGCAACTCACTCTTTCTTCCTCAGCTTTGCATGAGACAGCTCAGTGCTGCCTGCCAGGGTGCAACTCTTGTCTTCCTAGACAGACCCTCACAATGGAAGGCATCCCAGCAAGATGATGTGCAGGTAAAGAGAGGCAGGGCTTCCGGGAGTTCACCTCGCTGGGCGCAGTCCCACCGAGTCCACATACCTTCTCTCCTCTATCTTCTATTCAGCTCAGGCCTGTGACTCACTCCTTGATGACAAAGCCTGAGTAATATTTCCCATATGGAACTGTTTATTTGCTGGTTGAACTGTCGCTCTAGAAGTCATGTGAATACTGAGCATGGCTGAGAAGCTCTGTGGCCAGGTGGAGTCAGCCACAGAGGTTGCATGATGACCCTTTGGCCAGGCTCACTCCACCCTGCTCTGAGATCCACATCAGGCACCAGAAGTTGCTTGTTCTTTTGTTCATTAATTCAACTACAACATATCTAGTAAAGTAGTGTGAAGGCAGCTGCTAAGGACGAATCAGAAGTACTCACTGCCCTGAAGGAATATGTGAGTCCTTTGGGAAGGCAACTTTACACATGAAACAGTCACAGGACATCTCGGAGCCGTGTAGTGTAGAGGTGTGCTAAAGGAACACATGTCAGAAAGAGAAGTCACTCAGCTCGAGATCTGGGACGGAAGCACCAGCATTCCTCATTACCAAGCAAATGAAAACATAATACTTCACATTCAGATGAGAAGAATACATTGTCTACAAGTGCCAAGTGTTGGGTGTGGTAACTTCACCATACATAAAATACATAGTTCCACAATTTACCACTAAAAATAAAGTTTCTTCCATTTCTTTTTTTTAATGCCTTCCCCTTCTCTGGATCACTGCCCAAATTAGAATTGGGGGGTACGAGTTATTATCCTTCCTGGTTTGTTTATAGTTATCTGTAAGAATCACATCTTCATTCATTCTTCTTACAGACAAAAATCCTGAAACAGATGTGTAATTTGCAAGGAAATAAAAGATATTTGACTCAAAAATTGGGGCTGGAAATTCTTTTTGCAAATGCTTCTCTGCAGAGAGATTTTGTGTGGCTTCCATGGGGAGGTGCATATCCACCCATAGCCCACGATGGTTTAACTGTTCTTTTAAAATTTTTCTTCAATTTTTACCCATGTTTTTAAAAAAATCAATCTCTACTGCAGAATTGCGATTTAAAGCCGTCTGTATAAACATACACACATTTACATTGGTTTACCCATGAACATTAGGAAAAAAGCACAAAAGCCCCTCTTTAAAAAAAAAAAAAGACAACCAAAAATCTAAAGAAAAGAATAATCACTAAGATACCAGGAGAAGGCCAGTACACCAGTGTGCTTTTTCTTTGTTTTGTTTTGTTTTGTTTTTTCTGAAAGCAAAGATGCTCCCTGCACTTGTCCCTTTGACCTCTGCAGCACTGGGCCACAGAATGTCCACGTCTAGCTGCTCTGCTGTTCCACGACAGCTGTTAGCCTGGGAGGCTATGCTGTGTGAATGCCTCTGAATGCTGACAGCACGAGGGGTCAGCAGCAGGGACCTCAGGGCATGCTGGGACACCCAAGGGCCTCTGAACTCTTCCCCTGAGGGTCAAAAATGGAACTCTCAGTACTGACAGGAGCAGGACAGCCAGTGAATTGAATTGCTGGGGGGGCAGAGGGCGCTCCGTGCCTCTGGGGTAGCATGGGGAGAAGCAGCTTCGGGAGGGAGTGTCTAAGGGGCTCAAGCCACTCCGCTTGTGGTTTCCAAGCCGACCCTAAGGTCTAAGCTCCCATGGTGCTGCTTCAGGCTGGAGGTGTTCCCTGAGTCATTGTGATCCTGTCCTCTTTACTGTGGGGAATAGATGAGAAGCAGTAAAAGGAAGAAAAATAATCTTCCTAAAAAATTACTGGCTCAATTTTGCCAATGAGCAGTCCACTGCTTGCTTTTTTCAAGTTATAGAAACATGTCATGTTGTCAGCAGAACTATGGAGCCAGTAGTTCATATTCACGTCATAAAGTGTTTGAAGAGAAAAAAAAAAAAAAAAGAAAGAAAGTGGAAAGCCAGCCCCGCCGCCAGTTTTGTGGACAGAACCACAGGCAGCTGCACTGTTACTGGCGCATGTCAGTGGGCACTGGGTTCAGTGGAGTCCACAGTTTGGAACCCTGGTGCCACCCCTATGAAGGCCACATCTTAATCATGTTGGGTCTGTTTTCTTCATTTGTAAAACAAGGACTCATGTACCTGTGACTCCTGGGAGGGGAGTGAGAGGCGAGAGACTCCCTGGTCAAAGCGCCTGGCCCCTTAGTCAGACTTGAGTCTGCGTGAGACTGGAGGAGTCACACAGGAGGAATCCTATCCCTCTCTCCAAGCACTCAGAGGTCGCTGGCCTGCCCTCCTGCTCTCACGTTGGGACCTCACCACAGAGCGGGGCAGCTGGTGCTGACCACAGCTGAGCAGCCTGCCTGGACACAGGGATGCGTCCGCGGCTTGAAAGAAAGGCAGCTGGCCCTGTGTCTAGCAGAGATCCTGTGCCGGGCACGTACAGCTGAGAATTCCCTTCAGGGAAGCCAGCGTGCTCTCAGAACAGTCTCCACCCCACCCCTGTTCTTTGTCATTTAGAAAGGGGTCTCACCTGACCCTCTGTGGTGGTTTTGTAAATGTGGTTGGATTTGTATGCTGTGTGTGTGTGGGTTTTCATTTAATGGTTGTTTTAAAATGAACTATCTTCTCACCTCCTACTTAACTGAAGTTCTCCTTTTAAGTTTCATTTTAAAGTGGGTGAGGGGATGTAGCAGTGTGAAGACAGATCCTGTTCCGGGGAGGGCGTGAAGCTTTCCCTTTCCCTGGCTACCCTGTAATCCCAAACTCATTCCTGGGGTCGTTGACGAGGAAAAACTGACTAAAAAATCACTAACGACTACCAAGTTAACTCAGGAGAAGCCCCAGCCAAGTTTTTGCCATAGAAGAATCTTAATTTTGGCTCAGGACATTTTCGCAATAGGGCCGTACTCCTGTTTCTAGAATATATTAGCCCTTCCATGAGGAGAGCTACTAATTAACAGACCAGTTCCTGCACGTAGGCACTTGATGTTAGATGGCTCCCCTGCCTGAAAAAATGAGTGAGTCGGGAATGCTATCCTGAGCTGGCTCTTCACTGCCCCAGGCCTGAGTCTAGAGAAGAGTAAGCCTGAAACAGCGCTTGCCATGTCTCAGAGAAGGGCTCAGCAAACCTCCTCTGAATAAACCAGAGAGTAAATGTTTTCAGCTTCACCCATCATATGGTCTCTGTCCCAATTATTCAACTCTGCTGGGATAGTGTGAACACAGTCGCAGACCGTAAGCAAATACATATAGTCATGCTCCAATAAAACTTTATTTGCAAAAACAGGTGGCAGGTTGGGCGTGACCCACAGGTTGTGCTTTGCCAGTCCCTGTTTTAGGGAAAGGCCTAGCAGGAGGTCAGGGAATACATGATGAGGAGCCCCTTCATCCTATACTTTCTAGAAGACAGACCTGGTTGGAGTGATTCATTTTCCCCCCAGGCCAAACTCCAAAAGGATTTTCTTAGTGCTAAGCTCCTCCTATTTCACCATCAGCTAAATAAAGGAATTGAAGTAAGATACGAGGTCCTGAAACCCAAGAGGGAAATGCAGGGGCTGGGGATTATTTGTGTGTGTTTGTGTGCAGGGCAGTGTTGCAGCTCCATTCTGGGCACAATTTACTTCTAGATTGGGATGATCACCCCTACCCCCACCACTCCCACTGAGGATCCCTGCCTTCCCATACTCTACCAAAATGGTTGCCCACCCCTCCTGGACCATTCTGAGTGACTAAGAGTGTGTGAAGAAGCAGTCTACTCTTGTTATTGACAACCCTATTACATAATTGTTCCTTACGTTGAGCTGAAACCAGTCCCTTGATAATTTTCTTTGGCTTAACACAGATGCAACGTATTGGTTCTCTACCTTACAGTCCTGCGGATATTTTAAGACAATAATTGTTTCTCATCACGTTCCTCACCCCAGTGCTTTCCTGCAGATTCCCTGTCTCCACAGCCCTCCTGGGAATTCCACGTGTGTGGCCTCCCCGCACAACTACATCCTCTGC
Source organism: Colobus angolensis palliatus (assembly GCF_000951035.1). Classification (NCBI taxonomy): domain Eukaryota; kingdom Metazoa; phylum Chordata; class Mammalia; order Primates; family Cercopithecidae; genus Colobus; species Colobus angolensis. Next base: position 530,433 of record NW_012120199.1, on the reverse strand, counting down.
AAAGGCCTCCCCAGCCAGATCTGCTTCTTGGCTTCTGTAGTCCCCACGGCTTTCTCTCATGTATGAGCGCTCGCTCACACTTGAGTGCTGAAAGCAGTCTATTATTTCACAGCACATTTTGTCCTTTAAAGAGATAATATGTCATCTGAGAACAGCACAAACATTTTGTTTTCTTTAGCTTATTATTTTGAAAAATTAGCAAGCAATAAAAAGATAAATAAAAATTGTTGAATTACTAGAATGCAAGCACGAACATCATATATAAGTTTTCAACAGACATGATTCCCTTTTCTGTACAGTGTAATAATGAATACAGCAGTTGAGTAATGAAAATGGAATCTGTATTCTATCTATTAATAGTAGGGCTGACGGTAAATTGCTCTCAAGTTTGGATGAGGAAGTATTTTTCCTTGCTTTGGTCTTCCCTAGGTTTTACTTTCCTATCACATCCTACTAGCTTAATAGAATTATATTTGCTATATATAGAATCTTGTAGAAAACCCATTTTCCGATTGAATATATTTGAGATTTAACTAGAGTGATATTTTCCAAAAACATGGAGTCTGCTAGAATACTAGATAAGAAAATATATCATTGCCATGCTTTGCTTCATTATTAATTACTATGCAAGAGAATACACACAAATAACTTACATGGGTGAGTCACAGAACACGCTTCGTATATTCTTTAAAACATTCCTACTTTCAACTTTTCTCTTAGGTTTTCTTTTGCTTATGGAAAACCTTTTGTGATTCTCTTCTTTCATTAAACTTTCTTAAATAGCTTTCATATTTAAGGGTAATGTCTAAGGTGAAGCTGCTCCGCCATGACAGTAATTTTAGACCAAATAATATTTCAGTGGATTTCTTTAACTCTTAGTGATAAACTATTTGAATTTCTCCTCCTTGGGGACAATTAGAAATGAACTGCAAGGGGACATGTCAGCTGCTTTGATCAGCAGAAGTGTCTTTCAAATGCAGGCATCGTTGGGTGGTCTAGGAGACTTGTGGTAATGAAACGAGAAAAGGAGTGGAGCAGCAGGGCTGGGGCCAAGTCCCTGGGTCCAGAAAACCACTATGAATGAATGCTGCTTGCACCCATTATAGGTCTAAGCATCAATCCAGGCTCAACCGCTCACTCCAGGAGGATGGGAAGCCTTCGTTTTGGTTCCTGTGCCAACTCTGGCTTCTCTGGCTGCTCCATTCAATCTGACAGAACATGTTGATGGAGCTAAGGTCATTACTGGCTCCTGCAATGCCCCGACCATGTGAGGTGGCTTCCAGTGGCCTTTTCTGGGGCTGAGAGTAGGGCCTGGTGAAATGGACATATTATAAGAAGTCTGTAATCTGTAATCTGAAGCAAGCTTTTGTTTTTCTTTTTAAGTTGACTGCTTGGTTATTGAGGCCAGGAACCAGAGAAGGGAAAAACTGGAAGTGTGTACTTGTGTCTCAACTGATTCATCCTGAAGTTGTTTATTCTGGCCCACTGTCAAGTCTTTATAAGGGGGGTGTTGGTGGCAGAAAGGATTGGTCCTAAGGGCTATATGAGTGCCTTCTACTCAGCTAATTTCTGTGCTGTTGAACAGCCATTCAAAGCGTATTATTTTTCCTTGAAGCCGAGAAAGTTTCTATACAAGCATTCCTTTGAAAGTGCAATTAACTTTTATAACAATTTGTGTTTTAGTTTAAGAATTGCAGATGTTGTGTGGGTGGTGGGGGTTGGGGGGTGGGAAGGAGAGGATGAAGGAGTAAGGATATAGATGCCTCCCACTTGGAAAATGTGGTAACACTTCCTTTCGTGGAAAAAACGCATCAATTTTTAGAGTTACTAAAACATTTAGATGATTGGTGAAACAACTGAGACGGCTGTGGTGTTTGGTTTGGGGGAGGTTGGACTGGATCATCTCCCAGCTTCCTCTCCTTCCTAATGAGACCCAGATCTTTGTGACAGGATTATCTGGAATTGTGATTTTATGCTTGGAAACAGTCCAAAGGTTGGGTAGCAGAGCCCGGCCACTTATCAAAAATGCTAGCTCAATTTGCAAAAGAAATACAAAACCCAAAATGTCACATCACCATCGCGATGTAACTATTGATGTGTGCGGGTCAGAGGAGCTCTTATTAACTAGACCGTACATCAGTTTTCACTAGGGAATATTTTTCACCATTAGAAATATACTTGCACTGCCCCCAAGTGTATTCCTTATTATTTAGTGTTAGTTTGAGGTTAAGTGGGGGGTGTTTGGGTTTCACTGAATGTTTGTGGCTATTTCATACTATGGTATGATCCTTAGTAAACTTTCTACCTCAAAATCCACACTACGTTTTGTATAATGACTATCTCACTTATCCCCTGACAAACAAAATAACATTTATAAAATGCTTTATAGTTTGCATTTGCTATTAATCTAGAGTTTCTAATTCATGTATACCCAGTACTTAAACTATTAACAGAAATCAATCTAATAAGGAAACTATTGAGATTCAATCCCACTAGAATTAAATCCCTTTGTATATGTGTGACTTCTATGAAAGTAGCTAATCAAAGGCAGTGCAGGAACATCTCTCTCCCCGTCACTGGTGTGTGGGGATGAGGTGTGTAGTGGGGCCACCTGGCATGGTCTTTGAATGCATGGGTCCCAGCTTCACATGCCTGCGTTTGCACCCAGCTCTGCCAACACTAGTGGGGTCCCCTTGGGCAAATGACTTATCTTTACTAGCTTCACTGTCCTTGTCTGTTAAATGGGAGTAGAAGAATGCCTCCCTCATGGTTTGTTGCAAGGATTAAATTGTTAATATTTGCACAACACCCAGAAGAGCGTCTAGGTCATGTAGGTGGTTGCTGTTGTCATCGTCCTTTTAGGATTAGTGTGTGCAAAAATGAGCAGTCCTGGGACATAGCATTGACTGGAACCAATGCTGTTCCTGCCCTCAGAAAGCTTACCATCCAGTGGGGAGACAGACATTCACTGAATCATCACAGCATCACAACTGTGATTATGCCATGGGGATGATCTAAGAGTGCAGAAACCTGACCTGGTCTGAGAGGTTCTGGAGGGGTTCCTTGAGGAAGCAGTTCAGCTGGGCTTCTAAGGACAAGCAGGGCCCTGCCACATGTGGGGAAGAGTTGGGGGAAGGGGACCTTCCTGGCAGGGCAGGAGGAGAGGGATTGTGAAAGGCTGCCTGACTGGACAGAGCCTAGCAGAGATTAAGCTGAGAGTGTGAGGGGAAGTAGGAGGGAGAGGTTCTCTGCTGCAAGGCTTGTAAGGACTTTAGATTTCATTTGAAAGGCACTGAGAAGCCACTGACAGATTTCAAACAAGGAGGAACATGTGCAAATGTATGTTTTTAAGAATACCTCTGCTTTTTGGAGGGGGTCCTAGATGGCACCCAGAAGTGGGCATGTCTGTGAAAGCACAATGCGAGGGGCCCTGTAGTGGTGGAGTTGCTCTGGACTTCGCCTGGGTCAATGTCTCATCCTGGCTGTGACGCTGCAAGACGTCTCCGTGGGGGAAAGCTGGTACACTGGATTTCTCTGCATCATTTCTTACAGCTAGTATGTGTGAATCTATACTTTTCTCAAAACAGACAGCTTACTTACATAACTTCTTGAGATGTACAAGCTGTAGGGCAGAGCTCTTGCAAAGAAATATCATCCTTAGGTATGTATTAGCTTTATGGGAGGAGCTGGCACCCCAAAGCTGGAGCACCCAGTGCTGTTGGAAATGAGCCTGGCTTCTGGCAGTGCCCTGGTGACAGGTGACTCTTTTTCTCTAACTGAGATAAATGGAGTTAGCCACAATAGCTTGTAATTTTCAAATAGTATGATTTTTTTCTTATAAAGATAGAAACCGTTACTTTTTAAAGCATGTGGTTTCAATGGTGCATACTTGACTTATGACTAAGAATCAGTTTTCTCAATCCCATGTTGTACCTTTTAGTATTAAATAATGTCCTTCTCCCAACTTAAAACAAAAACACAAAAACAGATCTCACTGCCACGTGGAGAAGGCCCCATTAGGCCTCCAGAGAGTGTGGAGAGACCCCTAGGAGATGACAGCAGAGCCTGGGATCCCACCACTCAGAGCTCATCTGCAGCACAGCAGCAGGGGCATCCCTGGGAGCCTGCTGGAAATGCAGCCCGAGCCCATCCCAGATTTGCTGAATCAACATCTGCACTTTATTAAGGTTCCCAGGTGACGCTCATGTATGCTGAGCTTTGCAAAACAGTGCACCAGGGAGATGGCAGGGTGGAGGGGCACAATGGACCCCCCGACAGCAGTTAAACAGGGTGAATCAACAGACTTGGGGATGGCTTAGCTACAGAAAGATAGAAGAGAGTGGCATCAAGCAGCTGTTGACATCTCCAGGTCAGAATCGGGAATGTTTGAGTGAATATGGTAGTAGGAACATCGGAGACTCAGGTTTATAGACTGTGAGTTTGGTCTAGAGTGAGGCATGTGGGGCAGCCAGCCTGAGATAGCGTCTGGTCTTTCAGTTAGAGGAAATCAAGGCACCCAATGGACGATCAGAAGGGAACGGATCCTGACTGTTGTCATCTTGGCTGGAATCCAGTTGAATTGCCCCTGAGGGATCCATCCTTTGGGTCAGTTATGCCCCATCTAAACTTGCAGATGATGATAATGCAGATTTCACGAAAATCCTAAGATCCACAACTATTAGTATAAAGCCCTCTACAATTTTTCAACCATAAGTTGCAATCAAAGAATATCATAAACACCACCATGGTTTTTAAATTTGTAATTTTGAAAATCTGAAAATTTAAGAACTGAGTTACGCAAGTCTCCAAGGCTTGGCCCAGGTTTGTTCATTTTTCATTTTGAATAATTTAGTTAATTTCATGGCCAAAATACCTCTACAAAAACCTGGTAGAAATTTGAAATATACGGATATCAATAAAGCATGTTGGAACAAAGGTTTTAGATTTGATTGAGCTAGTATGGAATGTCATAGGGACATTTTCTGCCAATAGCACTGGGAAATATATCAAGTCTGAACATTTTAAAACCATGACTGATAGGGAGCAAAGTTTTTTCCTATAATTTAAGCTATGGCTTTCTTGTTCATATCCCTATTTCTTTATGCACTTTCTCTAACTAGACTCTAGAACTACATGCATACATTAATACACACACACACATCAAGCACACATGTACATTCACACTTTCATGTGCATACACACATGCTTGCAAACAGATGCATAAAATACACATACAAGTACAAAATACATGCCCACACATGTATACACACTTGCACACACATGCACACACACAAACATCCATTTACACACATGTATGCATGCACATGCAGGCACATACACATGCACACACACACAGAGCTTTAATTCTAGTTTGAGTTAAGAAAAACTTGCTGCTCTAGTCTTTTATTACTCTCCCCTGCTGCTTGATCCCTCTAGGTTTCTTCTCCTCTAGGCTTTCCCCCTCATAAACTGTCTCTTGGATTTGAATTGACATTCATATCCGTAAGATGTTATAGCTCTAGACCTCCTCTTGCAAAGCCTCCTGCAATAAGGCATATGATAAATGTGAGATGGAGATCCTCAAGCTGCTGCCCGCAATTACTTATGTGCACCAGTAGACTCTGAAGACATTTCATAAGGAGGTGCACTTAGCTATGAAGAAATACATTTCCTACAGACGCCACGCCAAAAAGGAAGACCAAAAAAGAGAAAAACTTATCCTTTCTGGGATACATAATCTGAAAGAGAGATATGAAGTATTTTTAGTTAAGTTTTCTTTATATTTGTTTGTAAAAGGAATGATATATCAATTACTATAAGCAAGTAAAATTTGCAAATTAATTTCTTAATTGATTGCACAGATATTTGTTTCAAAGAATGACTCTTTAATCACCTGGCTTTGACCACAATATCACCACAATTCCTTGAGTTAATCTGAAACTTACTAGGTTGCACCAGGAAAGGTTATAATCACATATCACATTTTCTTCTCTCAGACATGACATTTAAGGTACGACCTGATAAAATAAAGGTAATTAGGTAGATGATTTTCAGTATCTTCTATAGCAAGCCTGTAGACAAAAAAGGAATTCCTGACCTAGTCTTGTTGATTTTTTTCTTACTACAAACTAGCCTGGTCACCCTTCTAAAATATCCCACCATGTGAATTATTTTGATGAGATCTTTGCATTGAAGGTTGCACTGTACTAGTGTAAACCACTAATTAATTATTCAGTTCATCAATTAATCAGCTATATACTGAATACAAGACACTCCACACTGGCCCCAGCACTGAAGGAACTCAGTCAAATGGCAGAAAAGCAAGTCAGTCATTACTCCACAATGTGACAGATGCTGTGGCGGCAATACTCACATGACATGCTGGGAAAGAAGTTGAGGCAGCTGCTAATTTTCAGCTAAGAGAGGATGAGGGTCACCTCATCAGACTGAACAACTAAGAAAAGAGTCCCAGAGGATCTGAGCTGTCCTGTGAAGGATGGCTTGGAGGTGGGCAGAGGAGAAAAGGGGAGAAAGGGGAAAGGGAACAGAGAAGGCACAGAGAGGGGAGGCCGTAGGAAGGGTCTCACGTCTGTGAGAGAGTGAGGATCCCGTGCAGGTTGGAATAGCTCCTGCCAAAAGTGAGTGGAGCTCAGAAGGGCAGGAATGCACAGGCCAGTGGGGCCAGGGGGCTGTGCATTTCTTCAGCAGCACACAGCATGGCTGTGTGGTTCCCCCCACTGCTGCCAGCAGCCCAGTGAGGACACACACTGCACTGTCCCAGGCATGGACTTTGCAGGTTGGGCAGTAAGAGGGGAGTAAGGGAACACTAATGATGTGAGGCTGTGTCATGCAGGCTGGACAAAAAGAGGGAGTGAGACCAGAGGGGAGCTGCCAGGTGAAAAATCACATTGCCAAAGGCCAAGGTCAGTGGAGGACTAGAGTGCTCCATGAGCAAGGCTGAGAGTGCTGGGAAGACAGGAGGTCAGAGAGAAATGTGGCCCTGAAGACTGGAGAGGTAGAGCCTTCCCGGTTATGGTGGGGTGGCAGGGGCTCCTAGAGAGCAGATCTCTTCAGTGAATTGCCTTTTTGCACAAAGATTATCTAAATAAATTGTTATCATTTCCTTCCAGAAGTGGGCTCAGGTCTCCCCTCCAAGTCCTTGTGGATAGTGAAGAATCAGTAAAGAGCCCCTAATGCAGATTAAAGAGAGACGCCCAGATCCACTGGACTGAACTGGGCAGCAGGGAACTGCCTTTGAAGAACAGGCCCCACATGGGACAGCTCCATTCCCAGTCAAGGTCACCGTCACACAGAGGCCATATATATTTGATAAATGACTGAATTAATTATGGTACAAACTTGACTGCATCACTTAAATGCTTTTCTATTCTGGTAAGAGGAAGTTCTTCTAATACTAACTTCAGTTTAGTGGAAGTTACCCAGGAAAGCTCAGTAATCCAAAATAGAAGACAAAGACACCCATTACGTGGCAGAGTGCTGTGTGTGTAGGGGTCTGTTTCTTACGGTAATCCTCTGAACCAGGAGTTCCAATGGAGAGAATGCAACTGTAGTGGCGGTGGCTGGGCAGAAGGCTGAGAGGGAGACAGAGCGGAAGACAGCACAGTCACGCTGCTGGCTACTAGGACAAATGACTACTCTCAAAGGACAGCACCTCACATTCCTCTCATCACAGAAAATAAGAAGGTGTGTAGGACATTATTCTAATGGCTGAACTCTTACCTAAGAAGGGCAACACACAATGCCACTGAAATGCCATATGATATCTGTCAGAGGCATGGGGCTCCCATTGACTCCTTCTCTGTTGAAATGGATTCTGAAAGAGCAGCGGCAATGAGAGAAGAGAGCCGCCTTTTCCTGGGGATGTCTGCTAAAAAAGGTTTACCTTCTCTTCCATATCAGAGTTTTATCCCTCAATCTATGTATGGTTGTAAGCAGCTAAGCATTCAGAAATTTGGATTGTATGGACTTTCTGAAGAGGACAGTGTGAGGAGCTCTTGTTTTCATACTACATCAGAGACTTCATCCCTGCACAGTCTAACACACTTCCCTGTGTTGTAAGACTTGGATTTAGTTCATGGAATCTTCCAGGCTTTCAAAACAGATGACCTCTCACTAGAAGATCCACTTATCTCTTTCCCCTTGGCCCTGTAAACCAGCCCAGCAAAGTCCCAACTTGCAACAAACAGGCAATTCACTCTACCAGAAAACAGTTACCTAATCTCTCAAAAATGACACCTGGCCAGTTTCTAACCATAATGCCTTTGGACTCATTTCCATCAACATGTCTTCCTATGAGCAATATTAACAATGTGTTTACATCTGTAGGCACTGTAACTAGTGGAGAATACAATAAAATATTAGGAATATGCAGCCTGATGAATGCCATCCACTCCAAACGAGTGTTACGAGATGTGTGAACAACGTTCCCAGGAGAACTAATCTGTTCACCATTCAGCAAGTGCTCACTGAGCCCCGGATGCGTGCCAGGCCCTGTGTGTGCTGTGGAGATACCAACAGTATCTGCCTGGATGGAGGTGACAGTCTAGGAAGGGGGACAGATGTTAAATACACAAGTGAATATTTCTCCCACCACCACCTGTTGGCTGATATAAAAGGAAAATGGGAGATGCTTTGCAGATGGTTCATTTCCATGTAAACGTTCTTGTGGTTGTAATACATTGCTTTCTCTACTAATGGGAATAACTTTCAAATGAAAAAAATGGAGTGATTATTTGTCGAACCAAAGTGTTTTCTTCATTATTAATACAATTGCTGAACATCTCTTTAGTAAGTGAAGTCATTCACACTGGGTACCAGGAAGTGAAGATAGTCACACATCAGCCCTCTTGGGCCTTCCATGTGTAGGCGGATGAAAAGGAACCACGAGGGTGGGTGGCATCCCTGAGCATTGGAGAGCAGGCTGTGTAGAGTGCTCTTGGTCATCCTGTCTGCAGTCCTCCTGCCAGGGAGGGTGGCACCTGATCACAGAGAGACACAGCAATACAACAGAAACACTGAAAAAGAGTAGCCTGTCCTGGCCCACGTCAGCGGCCTTGGGTCCATCCAGGTTTGTAAGAAACAGGAAGGTTTTCACTTGTATCTAGCTACCCAGCCAGCATACCAACCTCAGCACTATTTGTATGTCAGGAACTCATGAGTCCTGTGCTTCTCAAACTCTCTTGGACATAGGAGTTACCCAGGACTTTGCTAAAATGCAGATTCTGAGATTCTGGAGGACCTGGCCAACTGCATCTCTAACACACTCCAGGGATGGTTGTGCCCATGGCCCTGGGGAGGTGACACAGATTCGGAGCAGTGGTCACCTACTGCAACAGAATGTGTCTTCCAATAGAAGAGCCCTTTTAAGACATTGATAGGCCGGGCGCGGTGGCTCAAGCCTGTAATCCCAGCACTTTGGGAGGCCGAGGCGGGCGGATCACGAGGTCATGAGATCGAGACCATCCTGGCTAACACAGTGAAACCCCGTCTCTACTAAAAAAATACAAAAAACTAGCCGGGCGAGGTGGCGGGCGCCTGTAGTCCCAGCTACTCGGGAGGCTGAGGCAGGAGAATGGCGTAAACCCAGGAGGCGGAGCTTGCAGTGAGCTGAGATCCGGCCACTGCACTCCAGCCTGGGCCACAGAGCGAGACTCCATCTCAAAAAAAAAAAAAAAAAAAAGACATTGATAAGGAGGGGTTAAGGGGAGAGGAGAACCAGGGCAGGGTGGAGTCATGCAGCCCAGGAAGATAAAAGCAGAGGACCGTGTTGTTGAATGCTGCAGAGGGGTCAGGCCACGCCAGAGCAAGGGGAATCCCACAGATGTAGCTACAAAGGGATCCTTGTGATACCTTTTTTGGAACACTTCCTAGATCAGTTTCAGTAGAGTGGCTAAACACAGATATTATATCCTGAATAAATTCAGGCTTTAAACAGGAGAAGACACACAGTGAGACTCTCTTCCCACAGCATTTGCTAGGGCAACACCAACTCCAATTACACTGAAATTCTAGTTTCCAAATAGTTGATGGTTGTTGGGGATGTACAGCATCAGAGCCAACATTGTCCCCTGTGTGTTTCTGAAACCACCCTGAAGGTTGTGTTGGTCTCAGGCACTACGTCATGGCTTACTGTCTTTAAACCAGGAGAGTCTGACATCCAGTTCTAAGGCTGTAATCCCTCTCTGTCATACCTCATGGGAAAAGGGTTTATAGGTCATGATAGACACTGTATGGAGAAATAGGTACTCAATTCCTTAGGAGGGCACTCTCTCAAAAGGCCCGTAGTTATTGATCAAAAATTAATTTTATAGCTTTCACATTCTTATGAGATCAGACGTATTCGAATATTAAGGTCTTGATGATGCCATTCTCTTCTTGCCACGATAAATTGAATGGCACTTGAACTGTAAAATGAGCAGGGGAGAGAGCAGAGTTTTACTTGGTCCACTGTTCACTCCTATTCTTTTCCCCTTGACTTTGGAGGAAAGGTAGGATTTGTTAATAAAAATGTTTTCAAAATTTATTTTTAAAGTTAAACTCTAGCTTTCTAGTATGAGTTTTTTAAGTGAAACAACCAATTTTCCCATGAATTTGCTACTGAGAAAACACTGAATGGGAAGATTTGGGGGAGCATTTAAGGCTGATGGGCTGACTTCTCACCCCTCCCTGTGTAGCCCTAGGTCCCACCTGCCCTGGGACACTCCTCTGTGGTCCTGCAAGATCACAGCTCCTCTGTCAGCCCCTGGAGCTCTCACCCACGGCTCTGAACGATTAAGTGACTTGTCATGTGCCAATGGACATGACATTTCTGGAGGGCAGAAATGGTGTCTATCCAACTAGCCACAGCCAGTGCCATGTGGTGGCCTGACACATAGTGGACAGTTGACACGTGTTTGTTGAATGACTAGTCCAAAGGTGGCAACCTTCCACACAGCTGGGGATTGGGGGCGGAATGCGCTCAGAGGCTGGTTCACCTGCTCCTACCACTCTGGTCTTTGGGATGGTGCCTTCAGATACCTACTGAGCCTATCTTACTCTAGTAATCTTTTAAAGCATTTGAGATTACCAGTGCTTCTCAAACTCCAATGGACATAGGAATTACTCCTGACCTTGCTAAAATGCAGATTCTGAGATTCTAGGAGGGCCTGACCATCTGCATCTCCAACATGCTTCAGGTGATGGTTGTGCCCACGGCCCTGGGGAGGTGACACAGATTTGGAGCAGTAGCCACCTATTGCAACAGACTGTGTCCTCCAACAGGAGGTCCCCATTAGTTTCAGAAGCACTGGCAAAATGCTCAAAAGGGTAATCTCTGTTTAAGCATTTTACGAATAAAGAATTCATTAATGAAAAATGAACTTGTACTAGGCACTTTAAAAACCACAAAAATGTCAAAGTGTAATTGTAACGCAATTCTGATTTACAGACATGCCGAGTATGAGTGGTGTCAGGCCCTACTCTGGTCCAGATTCCCTTCCTTCTCCTTTTCCAGGGACCCAGTTCTGCACAGGTGCATGTCTCAAACTAACTCCAGTCTTCCCAGCATCAGCACTGAAGTTCTAATTGCAAATTCTCAGGTTTTTTTTTGGCCTGTGAAATCTAATCTTTTCAAACTTCTGAAGCCTCAAATATACACTTTAACAATGCTTTTCTGCAGCCCTGACTGTCATTCACCATGACTGCAGAAACACATACACCTAGGCAAACCCTCGGGAGACTTGGTCTTCCTTGCTGCTTAGCTAAGGGCACTCTGCACGGGGTCTGTGGCACAGAAGGATAGACCGTCTAGGACTTGCTTGCAGCAGCATGCCCTGGTGGCTGCTTTGGGATTATTTTACACAACAGAGATCTATTAAAGGGCCATGTTCCCTGGAGGAGTTCTCCCATCATTCCAGGTGGTTTCCTCCAGGGTTGCCCTGGCTCTGCTAGTATCAAATATCCTCCCAGGGCAGCAACTATGGCCAAGAGCCATTCCTCTTTGACAAGCTTCCTCGTTTTCTGCAGCTTACCTGTAACACAAATGTGGGAGTTACAGAGTGTGGGTCCCCCCACCCCAGGAAATGCCCCTCCTTCTAGACTGCTACGTCTTTCACTGGGTAATATTATTTCTCATCTTTTCTCACCTTCATTCAACAAACATTTACTGATCTAAAAAGGTGGCAAGACAACTTTTACTCATATCCCTATTTCACTTTATATTTGAATAAAAAGAAAAAATATATTTCCCTTCAAATTTGCTGAGTAGTTAAGTAATTGATATGGAAGATGTATGCGGCAATCTTTGGGGGTTTGTTGTAAGCAATTTGAAATGTTTTCTACTGCTGGTGGAGTATAATTTGCTATAACCGTGTTGGAAGATGTTTTGGCAATATCTATCAAAGCTACTAAAGTGACCAGTACCCTCTGACCCAGCAATGCCACTCTGAGGTACCCAACAGAAGTGCACACAAAAGTTCACCAGGGACACGTGGTACAATATTCATAAACTTGTAACTGCAAGAAAAGGGAAAGAACCCATATGTCCATTGGTGGTAGAATGGACGAACGCGGTGTGGTATTTTCCTATGATGGAACTGTCCAGCTATGGGATGCAAGAAACACAATTTTACAGCACAGCATGGAAAAATATCAACACATAATGTTGAGTGAAAGAACCCGACCCAAAGGAGTACCTTCTGGATGATTCTATGTAAGCAAAATTCAACAGCAGGCAAAGTCGGCCCATCGTGTTGGCCTTAGGATGGTGGTAGCCTTGTCCCAGGAGGCAGCACAGGGCGCTTCTAGGGTGCTGGTGTGGTCAGCTGTCCTGATCTGGGTGCCACTTACAAAGGGCTAATTGGTTTGTGATATTGGTCAAACTGCACACCTTTGACTGTTGTTTTTTTTTTTAAATTTAATTATACTTGAAAATTTACTTGAAACATTTCTAGAAAGTTGCTCTCTCTGAGCAAAGCTGCCTGGGCAGCAGCAAATTCCCAGTCAGGAACCCATGTTTTTAGAAGGGAGTTGTGGTGAGGTTCTGAGGAGTACATAAATGGGAGGTGCAAAAAGTGGGGTGCTTGGTGCAACTGGATTTCTTGTGGAGAGCGGCCAAGGGTGGGATGTGTGCATTGTGTGAGCACAGGGATCTCAATAACTGGCCCCAGAGCAGGAGCAGAGAAGGCGTGAAGGCCCGGACTCTTCTGAGCTTGAGGTCAGGGGATCTACCTGCACATTAGAGTTATTTAAATGAGGAAAATGCATGCCCTTCTTGAATCGATGTTGCCAAGCCTTTCTTTTCCTAGGAGAATCTTTCAGTTCCCAGCATGGGGAAAGCATGTTTTCAGGTATTAAAATGAGTAAGGTTGTAACAGTAACCATGAACCAACATATTTTCCTCATTCTAAATCGAGTATGGTGATAACAAACGCTATGACCCGTGCCTAGGAACACTTGTTTCAAACTTCAGACCCCTCTCCAGTTACACGGGAAGCATGGCTGTGGGCATGCATCTCCCTCCCCATAATGTGCTGTCGCTTAAAACTTAAAGTTATGGCCATCCACGTTGTCCTGATAATTATAAACTTTCCTGATGTCATTCCCCATTCCAGTTCTGCAATCCCAGGGCCAACCAGTCCAACTACCCAGCAAAGACATCTGCCTGCTGCTGCATGATGGTATTGGCTGAGTTTGAGGAGGGCACACAGGAAGTTCCAGGTGCTATCCACGGCCTCCGCGTAGGTAAGTCACTGGGTCCTGAGAGCAGACTGGGATATTTTCAGGGAGCTTGTGGATGGGAATGTGAAGCCGAATGTTTCATTATACCTTCAGGAAGGCTTCCAGGAACCCCTTGAGATTCAGAGACCTATGAGTCACTCTCCCATACTGCCATTGATTATAGAATCTATTTTGAAGAGATGGAATAGCTAAAATCTTAGGTGATGATAAATATAACATCTTAAATCCAATAGAGGACGATAAATATATGTTAAAAGGAACTCATAAAAATAGCAGCCATTAACTGACTATTTACTTTGTGTAGGCAATGTGCTTGGCATTTTTACAATAATCCTGGCAGGTAAAACGAAATTTAAATAATCCTTATTCACAGGACTATAGTGAGGTTAAGAGATCATGCCTGTAAAGTGCCTGGCTCACTTTCTGATACTTTTGTCTGAACAAAGTCTTGGTGATATTTTAACTTGCGATATTTTTTGAAGCCATACTAAATTTTCATGTGAACTTAAAAAATAATACAAATAATACAAATAAAAGTTGCAGTGTTTCATTATTTCTACACAATGTCCTTCTCTCAAAAGCTGATATTTATACAGGTAGTAACAATACATTTATAATTTTTTGTAATGCCAGAAAAATAACAACACATAAACACATTGATTAATACTTTAAGTCTATTGGACATGGAAACTGTAGAAGAGAATGGATTCGGCCGGGCGCGGTGGCTCAAGCCTGTAATCCCAGCACTTTGGGAGGCCGAGACGGGCGGATCATGAGGTCGGGAGATCGAGACCATCCTGGCTAACACGGTGAAACCCCGTCTCTACTAAAAAATACAAAAATTAGCCGGGCGAGGTGGCGGGCGCCTGTAGTCCCAGCTACTCAGGAGGCTGAGGCAGGAGAATGGCGTAAACCCGGGAGGCGGAGCTTGCAGTGAGCTGAGATCCAGCCACTGCACTCCAGCCTGGGCCACAGAGCGAGACTCCGTCTAAAAAAAAAAAAAAAAAAAAAAAAAAGAAGAGAATGGATTCCCCAATCATCTCAAAGTCAATGGTTCCTTGTTATAAAAAGTTAGAAATACAGATTTAAAAAAAAATAGTTTTTAAAAAGTGCTAGAAATCTAATATTAAGAAACCGTTAAAAATTATTGCATAGATATAAAATTGAGTACTCTAATAATTAAACATCATGTATTTTTAAATGTTTTAATTTATTTATTATTTATTTTAGAAACAGGGTCTCACTGTGTCACCTAGGCTGGAGTGCAATGGTGCAATTGCAGCTCACTGCAGCCTTGAACTCCTGGGCTCAAGTGATCCTCCAGCCTCAGCCTCCTGAGTAGCTGGGACTACGGGCATGTGCCACTACACCTGGCTAATTTTTAAGCCTCAAGTGATCCTCCTGCCTTGCCCTCCAAAGTGTTGGGATTATAGGTATGAGCTACTGTGGCCAGTGTAAACATCTTTTAAAATATTAAATGGTATAAGAAATATCTCAGGATATACCGTTAACGAGTAAAAACACATACTAATACATACTAATACATTAATAATCATTGTTTCTAGATGACAAAATTCTGTGAGCCTTTTATTTACTATACCATGCTTTTCTATATTTTTATAGTATTCCAGAGGGCCCATGTCTTACCTTTTACACTGAGGCTGTGAAATGTGAGAACACAGGGAGGAACCTGGTTTTGGCACCTCTGTGAGCAGTGCTTCCCACCCTGGCCACACGTTAGAGTCACCTGGCAGCATCCAAACCCCTGCTACCATGGCTGTGCCCTTCAAAGTGTCGGGTGGGGCCTGGCTTGGCAGCAGCTGCTTAAAACCCCCAGCAGACTCCAGGGCTGCTGCAGGAAGGCAGGCACCTACTTTCTAGAGGTCTGTGGGTTTTGGATGGGACTTGAAACCATATCAAAAACTCCCAGAGCCCAAACACAGCCCCACTTCTTATCAAATCACCTTGGCATCTTTGTCAAAGCTAAACATTCAGGGGGGTTTGTATCAGAATTAAAGTTCTGTGCACTCATAGGGCAAGAGTGTTGAGCAAAAGCTAGAGTTCTAAGCTATGTTTTTGGATCAAATAGTGAATCTAATTGAGAAGACTGTCAATGATTTTTTTCCTTATCGATCCTCTATTGAAGGAGGTACACTGAAAAACCATTAGGAATGTGAAAAGAATATGGTTACTTGTCTGTGGCGGAAAACATCACATTTGTTCACATCAAAGATCGAGGAACCAAAACCACCCTCCTGCAAACACATGGGAGAGGGAAAGAACCATTAGGTGTTTTCAACTCTATATTTCACCGGGGGGAAAAAAAAGAAGGAAATTTCCTGGGTGCCAGGTGATTTGACTAGGACATTTTTGTGGGATTACTGAGGCAACAGCGTGCTTACTGGAAGTGTGCTGTGTAGCAGACACTCACATAGTCTCATGCAGTCAACACGACCATGAGGCAGAGCTGGCAGGCTTGGCAGCTTTGGGTCATTATTAGAATGTTTAGGGGAGTTGTTTTCATTCACGGAACTTTCTATTTAACGGAAGGTTAAGGAACAAAACCTCTTTCCAAGGTGACTTTTGAAAAACTTTCTACAACATACAGGAATCGCTGCTCCCTTGGCAGACAGCCTGTCGGTGCCTGTCATCCAGTGTCCAGTACAGACGTCTCCTCCTTTTCATTCTCAAAAGTGTCCTTGTGTGGAGGGAAAATGATATGGTCAACTCTGAGTCTAAGGGGATAATTTAATCTTCCTTGATGACTATCTCTGGATCATCAAGATAAGGTTGATTCCCATTATAAATGACAAAGACTGGAACCCGAGAATCGGGGGTTGCGCTGGCACTTGACTGTAAGGCTGTTTGGGATAAAGAAAGGTACACAGGCCTGGAAGTTGAGGGTCTGGGATTCCAGTCCCTGCTCTACCAAAGGCTACCTGGGTGACCTTGGCCAGTTACAGAAACCCTCTGACAGCAATTCTACAAACGCACTGCCTACAAATGCACTGCCTGCAAACGCACTGCCTCGGTATCATAGAGCAGTGGGATTCCCATCCAGCATTTCCTTCTTGTGCATTCCAATACCGATCTCCAGAGGCCGGCAGAAAGACCTTTCCTCGCTTCACGGGAGGCTGCTGAGACTCGACCAGCCACTCCACAGGGCCTTCTGAGGGGGCAGCCATGGCCCTCAGGCCACACTTCCCATCTACCGCGAGATCAGCCTCCGGCCACACTAGGCCTGATCCTGAGGCCATGTCTAGGTGATGTGAAAACTCTTGATTGAAAGTGACCACCCTAGCTAATCATCTGTTTGTTTTGACTCCAAATTATGGGTTTGAGCAACGTGCCACCCCGCGCAGCTGCCTCAGTCGCCTGGCTGCTGTGTGCTCATGGTTGGCCTGAGACTTTTCACCCACCACGCAGGGCATGAACTTCTGGAATTTGAAATGCCTGGGCAGGGGAATGACCCTGAGCCACAGCACTCATCAAATCATTACTGAATCACCCTTAAATCATGTGGCTATCAAAGTGAGTCACGATGAGACCCAAAGGGGTGAGACGCCGACTACAGAACCTGTTGTCTAAGCTGGGTATCAGTTTGCAATGGGGGTCTCTGTAGGGGGACCCTGCTGTCCTGCTGCCAGTAAGTCCTGTGTGTCACTTAGCGAGGGCGTCGTGGGTGAGGCTGTGTAGCCCAGGTGTCTGCCTCAGTCACGCCAGGAGTTCCAGTCTCAGCTCTGGTACCCATCAGCCGGAGACGTCAAACCCATCATGCAATCCCATCCTGGGACCCCACCCCAGGACCCCACCCCACATCAGCCATCCATCAGGTGGTGACTCCTGGTTAAACGAGATACTGCAAACAGTGCCGGCACACAGTGATATAGAAGCAAAGGGATATGTTTCACCTCCTTCCTGTTTCAAAAAGGTCTCCATTAATTGGCATCATCATAAGCCCTCCTAAATGTGGTATTTACAGGTCATTTATCTGGTGGGCTGCTGATACAGAAGGACGGGTCTCTACAGATGAGCTGGCTATCATAACGTCCAAACGCTCCTCAGGTGGGTGCTCGCCTGTGCACCAGATATCTCATCTTAGCTCACTTAACTGAGCCCACTCACTCCCGAGCCCATGCCAGCTTGCTACATGTCAAGTCCAGGAGTTCATTTCTATAGGATTTTATTCAGTCTAGAGAGTAACATGATTTTTAGTGTTTTTTAGACAGTATTTTGAGCAATTTAAAACTTCTTAATAGAGTCACTGCTGCGTTTTATTCAGGAAGCCTGGTGGGTTCTCCTTCGAGCCTGTCTAATCAGTGGCACAAACAGTCTCAGGAAACTGGAATCCAAGTCTGATAAATAAAAGGTGTGAGGTTTAGAAAAAAAAAAGAAAAAAACAAAACGTCTAGCAAGCGAGATGAAACCTGCCTCGCTGGGCAGCTGCTCTGAAACTGGTTACTGTGGATTGCAAATCATACCCTGGCTGATTGAGCCCTAAACCACAAAATGTCTAAAGAATGAAGCAAAACACTTTAGTTCTAGTGCACTTTGGTGTAAGAAGGAGTCCATTAGAGTTAGAGGACTCAGCGGGCCAGGCAGACAGAGCACACACCACGCGATACCCGAACCCAGCTGGCAGGGTTTCTTGGGAAGAGTGCAGTCAGCTGTCTGCTAGCATTCAGCGATTCCAAATCCAATTTCTATGGTTTCTGAATCAGTTCCTGGGATATAAATGGAAGGGGGAAAAAGCAACAATGATGCTTCCAAGAATAAAAGCAGTTGCAAGTCTGGAAAATCCCCAAAACTCCATTCGCTGGAAGGAAGCTTTTCTGAAGGCACTTGAATCCCCTTCATTTCTGCATAGTGTCAATGGAAAATGAAATCACTCCCATCTTGGCCCTGAAATGCTTCTCCAGCGACTTCACACCTGGGCCCAAGATCTGCCAGGGGCCAGCTGGTCATTGTGGAGAGGCTGGTGGCTAATGGCCAGCGAATGGCAGGAGAAAGGAGAGCAGGGCTAAAATCGGTCCCAAATAAAGCATGAAAAGCAATATTTGAAATTCTACTTCCGGATCCGAACAGGAAACAGAAAGGAAACCCAGTAAATCACAGACTGGAAAGTTGCTTTGCTCCTTAATTCCCAGTCACACGGTCTCCTATGAACTTCCTGGTTTTGGACACATGCTAATTGAGTTATAAATAATTTAATGATCGTAAGACATTTAACATGGGAAACAAAGGCCTGTAAATCACTGGGGTCAGTGCCAATGAAAACTGGGGGCTTTGCCCAGCCTCTGTCCGCCTTTCCCAGTGTGTGGGGTGGGATGGCTGCCCCATGTGTGTGGACGCCCCGCAGACTGGGCAGGCTTGGCTGCAGCAACCCGGATACATGCTTCGCTTTATTATCTTTTCGGGTTAGCAGTGATCAAGTCACAGAGACATCTAAGTCTGCAGAGACCCCTTTTCTCTCTTTTTGGCTACATTCCTTCTGGCACAGAATAAATAAACAGGAAAAGAAACAGATATTTATATTTTCCATTATGCTGCTTTTAAATCTACTATGTCTAGAATTTTATAGCGTGGGGTATATTACATACTCTTTTAAAAATAAGGTAAATTTTCTAAATTAACAAAAAGCTCAAAACTTGTTCTCCCTGGAAATTCTCATAAAATTCCTAGGAATCTCCCCGCTTCTTCCCTCCCCAGCAGTATTTTATCATGTGATGCCTCATAACAACATACACTGTGTGTTTATGCTAGTACCTCTCACATTTTTCTTTCTGTGCCTCCTCATGTACTTTCTTACTTGGTTATCCGGATAACCTTCTCAGCATGGAGAGGTCGCCTGCCAGAGGGAATGCAGAGCAAATGCACAACCAGCCTGCAGCCCAGAGCTCCCTCTTCTTCTGAAGTCCAGTGGAGAACTGTTTTGGAACTCATTCAAAAGGAGATGGGCTTTATATTTTTGTTTTCATTTGCTGAAATACCAAACAGGCCCTTTTGTTATGGAAATAAATGCAATCCTAGGCCCAAAGGAATGACAGAATTTGTCCTGTGAGTCAAAAGTTTATACCTAAATCAGGAGAGGATATCCCTTTAAGAGCAAATTTGGAATTAAGCCTCTCTGCAAAGGTAATATTCTGACTAGCAATGACTCATATGGGAAAGCGAGGAAGGCTTTGAATTACTGCTTCAGAACCTGTCTTGTCTTGCTTTCTGCTTTGTCCCTGGCAAAGAGGAGCTGGCCTAACCAGTAAGCAGCAAGCATTGCAGTCGGCTTTGTGCTTTGTAGCAGGTCCTTGATTTTTTTTGGAGAGGGCCATGAGGCCACACCTCAAGGGCCAAATCAGCCTGCAATCATTATTACCTGGGAACACATCCCAACACCCGATTCTTCCATTGCTGTAGATATTCCTTAAAATTTTCCAAGAATAAAAGCATCTCAGTTTAACTATAGAAAGACTTGATGCTTGGGAAGAAGATGAGGGTATCCAGAGCCCTTTTGTTTAGATTGCATTAATATGTTTTATGTGGAAATAGATTTTAAATGACTTTGCAGATCACATAATTTAATCCTCTATGCACATTAATCTATTTCCTTTCTAATGTTCAAGGTTTTGGAATTTATTGCCTAAGGAGGCAATAAATTATTCTTCCTATGGGACTATGCTGCTCATTCTACTAAATGCTGTCCCTCCTACCTTCTCCGTCCCTTGCAGCCCCCTCCAGTGTATCACTCTATTGTAGCCTCACTGAGCAATGACCTTCCTCACAATGTATCCTGCTGATTTATATGTTTACATATGCATTTCTCTTTCCCCACTAAGATGTAAGCTCCAAGAGAACAGCAACTTGCCCAGCCTCTGTCGAGGTGCTTGGTTCATGTTTGTGGAGTTCAAATCACTCCTTAGGAAGTTGCACATGAAGTCAAACTTTGGCCCTGTTTCACTTCCACCCATTCATTGCCTCTTATTCTGCCATCTGGAGTCCTACAGATTAAATTGAATTTTGGTTTGGAGTGATTGTGCTTTGAGAATTTGAAGAGGGCCCTCCGACCTGCAACTCCCTTCCCCATCTCTCCTGTCATGACTAAATCACACCAGTTCTTTCAACTAGTGTTCATGAATCCCAGGCATGGCGACTTGCCTTCGGCCTGCTGCTGTTTCTCAACTTCTGAAAACGTAGCATGTAAAACTCACAAACCTCTCACCACAGATTTCACTTCCCAAAATTATCCCACAGAGACTCGCTCAAGTACCTAAAAATGTGTGAACAAGGATGCTCATGGCAGCCGTTTATGGAGATAACCCACATACCCGACAACAGAGGAAGAGACAGCCTCAGACTCCTCCGCACACCGGCACCCTGTGTGGGCAGCTCTGGCGGAGTGACGCGGCCCCTGTGTGTGAACATGGACAGTTCTGAACATGAATTATAAGCTCTAAGTCATGACTTAGAACATGAGCATGATTCTATTTTTGTTGAAAATTCTGTGGGAATGGCCTATGGCCATTTCTTATCACTCAGGGCTTTTCTAGGCTCTTGCATGACAAATAGACTAACTCGGGGTCAGAGATTTCTGCATTTGGAATGAGTCGCAGTGCAGCTAAAAATCACCTTTCAGAAGTTTTGCCAACTTAAAAAGGATAGAACTTTTGTCTCAACTTCATCTTTCAAACACAATAACTAAAGAGGAAATACAAATTTTTCTAAGGCATCCAATAGGAGTCAGAAAAAAGATGGTTCTTTTATACAGCAGTGGAGGTGTTCATGAGCTGTTCTCTGTTTCTTGACATTTTTATACATAGTATAGTACCATTTACATGGGATTTAAATATTTTCCTTAGTTTGCAACCCATTTATTTTACAAGTGGGTCTGTCTTTTGAATAGCTTGTGCCAGATAACAGGGGAACAGGGGGAAGATAACGCAGAGTAGGCAAACTCTGTATAGCATATAGGCACTTGAGCAAAAAATAATCTTCCAATTTCAAATGCAAATATTGTTCTGTCCTCAGATCTGTGGCCTTGAGAATTTGGAAGTCAAATGTGCTCTGAACAAGTGGAATTCACTGCCGCGATCTGCAGCATGCTCTGCCTGGCAGGGCAGTGCTTGGGACATGCAAGATGCTGGAAGAGATGAACTCTGTGCAGATGTCTCAAGTCCTCCAGCATCCACTCTTCACAAATTTCCTCTATTTGGGGTTATACTGCCAGTATTTCACATGAAATTCATTAGACATGAACATTTGAAATAACAGATTTTTTATATTACTTAATTCCAGAGGTGCCATGGAAAACAAAAAATGAAAAACGGAAAAACAATAGGTCTCCGTCATCAAATAACAAAACCCAATGGGCATTTTTCTTGATTGAGGGAACAATATTCTTCTATTGATCATTTTGCCGGTCATGTGGCTTACCAATGGAAACAGGAAAAAAGTATACACCTACTATCAGGAAGAAAAAAATGGGGAGGAAAAGAAGGCAAGGAACTGGGAAGAAATACATAATTGTTACCACATAAACTAGTCTGTGTGCACAATCAGAATGTTTGAGTTCCAATAAACCAAATGCTGCCAAAATATGCTGCTGCTTCTAGTTTCTCTGAGTGTGTATATGTATACACACACATACACATACACACACCCATATTTATTTATGGGCCAAACAGACTGACTTTTCCTGTATTTTAATTTTGCTTGGGAAGGCACAAATCTGGCAATATATATGTTTCTACTTACATATTTAGGATGTTTATTGTGAAAGCCAATTCAGGAATATCTGAACATGTGAACTATAAGAGTTGAAGATAATTCCATGGGTAATAAGGTAACGTCTTGACTTGATAGATTTTTACCAGGATCTCTAAATATGATTTTTTAAAACTGACTTTAAAATGTACGGCAGTATACATTTTACAATGCAGCTTTGAGGATAAATGACAAACCACCACATTAAGGATACATGTTGATAACAGGATACACCAGACTTCCAGAGTTTAGGAGACATGTCTTAGAATTAGAGTCAGGACTAGCCTCTTGCATGAAATAATTAATTGGAATAATTTTATTTTAAGTCTCTACATCAAAGATAACATTTCCTTCAGGCCTGTGGATTGTGGAGTGCACAGGCAGTGCAGGCCTGATCTTTGGAGGGATGTGTAAAAGAAATAGAACTGAAGATTAATAAACAACTGCTGGACATACTGGTGCCCAAGGAAAACAGATCCATTTTGCATTGAATGAGCAGGGCAAAACTGATTAGGAAATGAAGGCATATTGCCACAGAATGAAGGGAAAAGGTGGGCTTGGCCCACTGGAGGGACTTACTAGGGTTCTCAAAAAAGGGAGGAGGATGACAGTGTTGGTGGCTTCTGACCCAGAATGGTTTTGTGAGTTAGGGTGAGGGGCCCTACAGACACCTGGACGCACACTATTCCATGTACTGCTGGGGGAGCAGTGACATGTGTGTACCTGACACATCCAGCTCCCCTCCAGGGTTGCAGGTACTGCACTATCAGCATTGCCCTGCACTGAGCTGCTGCTGGGTTTTTGGAATAGCGGTGGCTGTGAGTTTCTGCTGAGGTCATCCCACGTCCAGCCCTTGCCACTAGGCTCCCAGACCTGGGTCTCTAGGTCTCCTGGGGACTCTGCACTACCTGATACACCTCGTTTACCGTATTCTTAAATTTTGTTGTTTTCAAGTGAAAATCCAGAAATCTATGTGTGTCAGCCCTTCTTATTTTATGCTTGAAACTTTTATCACATTCCCCACATCTGAGTTATCTCACAGGAAAGAATAAAAATAAGTTGTTTCTAAAAGCTTATCAAATAGAACATTTGTCTTAAATTATGTCTTATCTACCAAACAGATGTGTTTTTTTCTAAATCAAAACAACCAAATTAAAATAGTTGATGCATTTGGAACATTGGTTAATATAAATAATCTTTAGGATGAAATCAGAGTTCTTTTACTCTTTCTATATAAGCCCTAATTAGAATGATGTTTTGTGATTCACCCTGGATGTTGTCAAACCCTGTAGAGTCAGACGTGTAGGTGGTCTCAATTTGCACTAAAGCTCCCTAAATGCTTCTCCAGTTGTGCCCATGGCTAGTTCACAAGGCTATCATTTGTGTAGAACCTGTTTCGCTGAAGAAAAGGAGGGAAACAATTAGTGTCCACATTAGGATACTGGAACTACTAGAGCCTGGTTCTCTTTGATCATAAAAGATTCTGTTTTATCAGAAAGTAATAGAGTAATTCCCTCTCTCCCAACAACAGAAAACCATTTTAAAATATTAGCGCTGACTTTGAAAAGCACTTAGAATGAGAATAAAAAGCAACAGCAAATGATCTAGTTTCATCTCAAATATTTGAAACGATGAAGGCATAATCCTTCTGCAGTTTCCCACGTGTGCATTCCCCACTCTTCTCATCCACAAACCACACCAAAAGGTATGTGGTATATTTCTGAAGGAACCACATTATAATTGAATATATCATTCTTGCCTGAGCATTTGACATCAGTGGAAATGGCTAAAAATAAGCAATAAAGGCAGAGATGTAACAACCGCAAGCTCTTCTAATAATAATTTAGAACATTCGTTACACTCCAAATCCAAAATCAAAAGCAAACATCCATTGTACAATCACTTTGTAAAGGGGCACCACTGCAGCATAAAGTGACTATATCAGGCAAAAAGCTTGCTATTAATACTTCTATCCCTGGAATTCTTACTCACCCAGATTTCCCCCTTCAGTTACTTTTTCTCTTTCACTTGAGTAGCTTTCTCAGTGCAGCTGATCCGCATTGGATCAAATGAAGCCAAAGCACAAGCAATATATGACTATCACTTTTCCTGACCGTCTGCCCACTTCCTACTGCATTGTAAAACAACAGAAAAAATGCAGGGGCAGTAACATGAATTTTTGAATGAAAAGAGTCAATGCCCCTCAGAATTACTGAGGCAGCCCAGCCTCCTATGGTGAGTTGGGAGAGACAGGAGAGGGGAGAGGGGAGAGGGGGCAGTGCCTAGGCACTGGATCAAGCCAGGCAGGGCAGAGCTTTGTGACTTCACACGCCGACATATTTCCACTAAGAACATAAATTGTTCCTCATCATTTGTGAAACAGTTACTGTGTGCTGTAAACAGTGCCATATGCATTCCTGGAATCCTTCAGATAACCCCCAAAGATAGGCCCCAGGTTTTCTTAATTGAGAGATGAGACAAATGAGGCTCAAGAAAGTCAACTTGCCAAGGTCATCCAGCCAATAGGCAGCTGGGGTGGGACCGAAACCTGGCCTGTCTCAGAATCCACGGGACTCAACATCTGCATCTACCAGGTATCATCCAGTGTGGCAGTGGCGACAGAAGCAGAGTCGGGAGCCTACGGAGGAGGGTTTCAACCCAGCTTGGCAATGTGCTCGCTGCACGGCCTTAGGGAATTCCACGGCACTTGCTCTCCGTGCCTCGGTCTCCTCACTGAATTGCCTGCAATGCCTTTTGCCACACAGATTGTGGATGAGGGGCCAAAGCACTCAGCATAGTGCCTACGAGACAGGAGTATTCGAGAAGCTGCTCCTTTATCAGTAGCAACAGATGGTCTATCCTACTCAGTGTTGCCCAAGGCTGCTTCTAGACAGAACAGGCACACGCCCTTTATAACTCTTATAAATTGGGCTTGAGTTGGGCCTTGATTGACATTGCTGTTTCTTAATATGAGCACTGGAACTTCTATCCTTCTGGCATGGAAAAATAAAAGTTAATATAATGCAAGTAGTGAATTTTTAGAAACAATGTCATTTCAAAACAATTTCACTCTTGTGAATTAAAAGATGTGAGCCTTCTATACAGCATCCTTTATTCTTAAAACCAGAGATGATGAAATCTGTATGAATAGTCATATGTCATGACTGGTAGGCATAGGTTCAAATATATATAAGGATGTGAAAAGGAAGAGACAGTTTCCAGAATATTTAAGAGTCTTTTACAGGACATATTTCTACAGACTTTTGTGTTTGAAAGAATGTGGCTCAATGTGGGCCATCCAATATCCAAACCCCCGCGACATCATTCTTTGGTCAGATTTAACCACCACCACCCACAGGCACATCATTCCCTCCCTAAGCATTACCCTTCTGTAGCTCTGTCTAGACCAACTTTCTTAGCTTGTGCTTTAAATGAAAAGCTGCCAGCTTTTCACTTAGTCTCTGAATGCAATGCTGCAGGTTCATAAATGGTGGATCACATTCTGTAAGGGTATCTTTACAAAAGCATATTACAGGGTGTTAGGAAGGGAGATATATTTGAAGACTTATGGTTATGAACTTCTGCAATGAGGCTGTCTAGTTAACTAAATCATAATATTAATTAAGAAATCAGTTTAAAAAGCAACCCCTCCCAAATCCCTTTCCATGTATTAAGCACACAATTCGATTTGCTCAGAGAGGACACATACGGAAGGGCTTGCAGAGACTGGGAAAGATAATCAACTTCATAAATGGATGCTCTCTAAGTTCACCAACAGAGGATGCCTCAAAGAAGGGGAGGCTATTCGGAAGCAGCTCACCCTCCTGAGGAACAAAATACTGAAACTGCACTAAGAGTTCCGATGCAAAAAGATACTTCATGGCCCACATGGGGTGTCTATTCTTATATCTTTCTCCATCTTACCAAACTTCCTAATTTCTTCAAAGGAAGAAGAAACTATACAGAAGAATTTTTAAGATCTACAGAAGTCAAAGCATGTGGCCTTTTTATTACATTGTCTGAAATGCTCCTCTTTCAAAGATGTTAAGGTCTGCAAAATCTGCAGGATTTAATTTTTCCCTCTCCTCCATGCTTTAAACAAAATCTGATTTTACAGTCTAGCTAGGTATATCAACCAACAGTTAAATGGCGTGCCTCCTGGTAATGTTTGTCAGGAGTTTTTAAATAATTTTTAAAATTTCAATTTAAGATATATAAATGAACAGATACTTAGATAAACATACACATTATACATGTGGTATACAAATTTCATTGCTTAATTCTGACCCTAAAGAGTTGAAAAATGTTTTTTCCTAAAGGCATTTTAATAGAAACATCAGGGGAAAACCAGTATTTTTTATATATTGTTAACATTACTTTTGGTAAAGAAAAAGTGTTAAGTTGTTTTGCTGAAATCTTATTCTTTTGACGAGCTGGGCCACCAAGAAGCAGCAGACACTGCAGTTCAGTGTGCATGTCCAAGTCCAGTTCAACTTAGTGAGTGAGCAATATGCACAGAGCAGTGTGTTAGCTGCTTTTAAAGCCAGAGTTGAGTTAGACATAGCCCTTCACCTGGAGAGGATGGCTCGGGTAAGATGAGCCAGATAGACCAGCAGAAGTTGGAGTGGAGTGCCCTGCTGGAGCTTGAAGGTGGCTGGGGTTTCTGGAGGGGGCAAAACCATCTGACTGAGAGATGGGGAGAGGCATTTGGAAATGTCCTTGGAGATTAATCTTGAGGGGCAGGTGGGAATCATTCCAGTAGGGGTCTTACAGGTGGGAGTGGGGAGCTGAGGCTCTGGGTGAGGGAAGGTGGTGATGAGTGGGGGTGGGTCACAGAAGTGGGCTTCTGTGGAGCACAGGGACCTGCAGGGCAGAGGCAGGGAACAGAGAGGTTTTCAGGGCCACACAGTGACAGGCTTTAATGCCAGAGTGAGGAATTTGATGGAAACTGAGGGTTTTAGTCAAGAGAATGTCATGATCTGAGCTGAGCTTCGGTACAGAGTTTCCCTACATAGCACAGCCTCTTCCCTCACCACGTGATCCAAGGCTTCTGGCCTGCATGGAAAAGGGAAGGGAAGAAATTAAGTCAAAATTCTGAACCTCCGTTGCTCAACCTTAGAAAATCCTAGAAAACACAGTAGGCTGTGGAGAACTGTTGACAGGCAAACTTGTTCTAAGTTTCAAAATGGAAAAGAACATGGAGATATTATAAATACCTATCTCAGGAAAAAATACAGACAGTTTAAAAAAGTTGCTGTATGTGCATGTACAAACAGACTTGTTACTCCTAAATGCAGGTCACATGTTGCTAACCTGTTTCATAGCTGGGCAGTACTACAAAACGGACAGGTCAGGGCAGCAGCCTCAGCCAATGCTGTGCCCGGACGCAGCGTGTGAGGCAAGTTTCTCCTGATTCAACTGCACCTTAAAAGGAAGTATGCAGGCTGGCTGATAGGATTTCACAGATTCGTGACAGGTTAAACAAAGCACAGTGATAAAAGGATGGATTTCTCAGTAGGTGAGAATTAAAGTGGTGTTAAAATACAGAACTCAGCCTCGCTCCACATCCTCGTGGTGATTCAGTAAATAGAGCGACAGAAAGAACACAGGGAAATACTGGAGCAGAACTGTGTCGGTGGGGACGACATACCACATCTGAGTGGACCTCAGTAAGCTGGAAGGAAGTGCTGCGAACAGCACGAACTGCAAAAGGAACAAATGACGAGGACTTAGGTCCCAAAGCCCAGTGACGCAAGTGTGAAGTCTGGTGGACAGGAGAGGGCAGGCTTCCTCGAGTTTCCAGTCTTCCTGGATACCTTCTGCCCAGGCCCCTTGTTCACATCTGGCAGCCGTTGCAGAGGTTGTCAGAAGGAGCAGAGCTGTCAGAGGGTCGCTCGGAGGAGGCTGCTCAGCCGCGGGAGAAGAATCAGCTGTCTGCAAGCCCAAGGCCAGCACGAGGAGAAACAGTCTTGTGTGGTGGAAAAGCACCAGGTAAAGGTGAGGCAGGGACGCCGACACTGGTATTCATAGCAGCAATCTTTTATGACAGTTTGAAGAAAAATTGTTAGAACTGTCAAAAAAATGGAGCATATTGCCTCTGGCAGTGGCAAGTTTTCTGTCATCCAAGTGTTCAATTGACTTCAGGGCCCTGCCAGCTCTCCAAGACTAACAGTGATGTGTGACGTGAGGCTTGGCAGCTGACTGTAGATAGAGCCTGTGAGTGGCTCAGGTGGCCAACTTCCTGTCTGCGTGTCCCAGGAGCAGCCCACCCCAAGGACGGCGTGTGGAGATGACAATGAGGCCTTGGCAGGCTTGGGTCTCCAGCACGGTGCTCCACCCAGGGCGGAAGCAGAGGTCCCCTTTCAAAGCCTCGGGTGACCACAGCTCTGAGCAGGGTCACTCTGCAGTAAACAGCTGCAGTAGCTCTTAGATAACTTAGAAAACAGACCTCTCGGAGGGGAAGAATTTCCTGCAGACATTTCTCCCTTGAGGGCCTCCCACCCACCTCAGAGGCTGCACCCAAATCCTGAGGATCTGGCAAGAACCATGTTTTCGAGATGTAATTAATACAACTGTTTACACACAGCATCTGCTGGGGCAGAGATGGCGGTTGTGTGCGAGCCACAGCTGTGATTGGAGCAATCTGATGACAGTGAGCTCACGGTGTCCCCAAGGAGGCCTTTGTGAAGTACTTTACATAATTAAAATTGGGAGGAAAACTAGGTCAGGCAACCCGGGGTGGTTTAGGTGAAAGGGCTTCAGAGCTCCCAGCTCTGCCCATTCCCTGGGCACTGTCATGCGTCGTAGGACGGATGTGCGCTGAAACGCAAAGTCACCACAGTCTCCGCTGAGGAGCAGCGCCTCAGAGATGCTGATATACCGAGAGATGCTGCTGTCCATTCAGAGTGGCCACCACTGACGTCTCTGACAAGACTGGCAGTCTGCTGGCTGGATCTCTCAGAAAAAAAATTTAAAAGAGGATTGAAACCATCAGATGCAGCCCCCCTTGTATTATCTGTAAACACCAGCACATTTTATGCGTCGGTTCTGTCACAGATTTTAAGTTCAATTCATTAGCCTGTCCTTTTCCATTAAAATGTCTCCACTTACAGTGTTGAGAATTGGACTCCTTTGTCTTTTTTTTTAATTGTACATCTGTTCATAGAGGTTGGCAAAAGACACTGGAAGTGATTGTGAAATTCACATTGTGATTCCTCAGGAACCAGACCCTGGGAAGGGGTGCCCAGAGCTGTCGGCACCCTGTCCCAGGAGTCTGCCTGTGCAGCTCCCAGCCAGGCAAGACGCCCTGAAGGCAGAGTCCCAGGTGGACACAGCTGGATGCCTCTCTGATGATGGTGACTCTGGTGGTGAACCCCTCGGTGTCTCCTCTGTGCCTCTCAAGGCTGCAAAGTGCCAAATACTCTTTTTCAACCAGCTCCCGAATTCCCCCCTCCATCTGGGCTGCATGTCCTGCTTAGCGATTTCAAGCAATTATTTCACCTTTTCATAGACAAGGACATTGTCCTCCTCAGGGCTTGCACCATCACTCTGATTTCCAATACTGACAGCCAAGTGGCGGCTTTTAATTCTTAAAAGAAAGTGGCATTAAAAAGAAAAACTCACCCATCTCATGATCTAAAATACAGCAAAACAAGTCAGAAGACTCTGCCTAACCCAGCACAGCATCTGTTACATAATCTGAAACTTCTGTGTAATTGAGTGAGATGTGGGAGAACTCAAGCACAGTCTTTGTAGCATTCTGGGCATGGAATCCTGATCCACTAATTCCAGAGACTGAATCAACAGAGGAACACAGAGAAAGCCACCACAATGTGTGAAAAGGAGAGATACGAGAGATCACACAGAGGGATGTTTTAGAAATTGATTTTCATCTCCTGTTTGAGGCCCTGGGAAAGGAGTGAGAGAGTAGAGGGAAAACATGGACACTGATGAAGAGCTGCCAGTGGCCAGGTTCTCATCACTTTCCAGCGCCTCTCAGGAGAGGCCACCTGAGGCTCTCTTCTGACTCCCCACTGCCTTGAAACCAGAAGACTCTGGGAGTCAGAAACAAATCATTTAATTTGCTCACAGACAACACTGGACACCTTTTAGGGTTTACTGGTTCACATACTATTTCACCTACTTTGTTGATTCTTTTTAACAAGTGGAGGAAACTGAAGCCTTGA
Source organism: Colobus angolensis palliatus (assembly GCF_000951035.1). Classification (NCBI taxonomy): domain Eukaryota; kingdom Metazoa; phylum Chordata; class Mammalia; order Primates; family Cercopithecidae; genus Colobus; species Colobus angolensis. The sequence continues at coordinate 499,756 of NW_012120199.1, read as the reverse complement.
GTCACAAAAGGTTGGCAGTGTGGAGGGCCAGGTTTGCCTGTTCTTACTATCGGTTTGATGGTAAGATAAATTAATTATTTTATTTTTATATTGCTGGAGGAACATGTTATTTGAAGCAAAATTAGGATTATAGGTAAGCAAACAGAAAAAATACTTAACAACAATATGCATACAGTACTTGTATTTTTCAGGATTCTTTTTATGCATAATACTAAACAGGTATATTTATTTATAAAAGTGAGATTTTACTGCACATTATTTTTGATGCCTTAAGGTTTTTTTTTTCATTTAACAACATACAATAAAGTTTTTTTAAGCAAATGTTTATCCAAAAATACTTTTTACTGGCTGAAGAGTATTTCATCTTATGGAGTTGCCATCACGTCTCTTAGCAGATGTGATATGGGACTGTGGGAAGGTCATACATGCTGTCGGCTCAGCCCACCCTCAGGACGGAGTAGTTCTCCCCAGCCCCCGAGTCCCATCCCTGCCAGTCCTGGCTGCTGAAGGCTGCAAATTGGTTGTTTGGAGAAACACAGGCTATTTAGGTTTTGAAAAAATCATGAGGCTTCAGTTTCTAACGAAGCTACCAATACCCTCATTTTTGCCCTGTCTTCATGGTCTGCAACCAGATGGAGGCTAAGGATAAAGATTCTTTTCTCCATCAACTACAGTGTCAGGCAAAGCAACTCTAGGGTCTGTATGAGAAGAAATACAGATTTTATTTATGTTAGCAGTAGTTACTGCTGTGAGGTACTATTTGAGTATTTCTTCATTATATTTAAATTTTTTTTCAAAATTCCTATGATAAAATCATCTATACTTTTCTAAGTAGGAAAAATAAGGGAATGAGTGCCATGTTTTTAAAAATTCGGGGAAAGATCAAGAGTACAGAAGGGCATGGGGCAAAAAAAAAGTTTAGATGCATTTAGGTGACATCAATAAAGCCCTGTTTTTTTTTTTTTTTTTTTTTGACAAATGGAATCATCCTATAGACACTGTTAGGCAAATTACAGAATCTATTTGCACTGTCCCTAGTTGGGCACAACACAATCCATGGCAATCTGTCTTGCTGCTGTGCGGTCCTTCCCTGGGTGGCTGCAGGGGCAGACACAGGGTTTGTAGGTCCTGGGTCTTATACAAATCAAATACAAAGTGACATGTATATTTGGAAGGAGAAATCACACAAATGAGACAAAATGTTTTTGTTATGCAAATTTCATAATAAAAATTGTAGACACAGCCAGTGCACTGTTAGGACCCCCAGGGCCTTGGAAGGGGCATCAGTATTATTGGCTTTACAATAGATCCGGTCCAGGTGAATGTGCGATGATTTACTTCTCCATTTTCTCTTTGATGGATATTTGGGCTGGTTATAGTTTTATTTTACAGTTTTATTGTTTCCTACTAAAAAACACCGGGGAATAAGTTTTATGGGGGAGGCTTTGTCAGCTGAGGTTACTATTGCGATGGCTGTGTGACCTTTCCTTCCCTTGGAGATCTCAGAGCATCCAGGCCATTAGGCAAGAAGGATGGAGGAGGCTGGGATTCTGTGTTCCAGGCAGTACCGCCTTGAAGAAGTGGTTATCAAAGACACCACCAGAATCACCTGGGGGTGCTTGTGAAAACTGCAGATTCCTGGGCCGTGGCACTGGGGCAAGGCACAGAAATACTCATTTTGACAAACATCCTCAGTGGCTACCTCACAGATTAGAATTCTAGAGCCGGTGACTTGGGCTTCAGAAGGAGCACAGGTATGCAGCCTTGGGCAAGCCACAATTTCAATTCAGTCTCCTTACTAGGGAAAGGGAGCCAGGGATATGCGTGTGGAGGACAGGTGAGGAGCTGGGGTAAGGAATGGACAGTATGTTCATTCCACTGCTGTAGCTGCATTCCCTGAGCACACGCGGTAGCCTCTGTATTTTAATACAGAACCGAGGCAGCACCGCCCATGATCCAGGAGGGACCCCGTGCCCTGCGCTGGCTCCAGCAAGGGCACAAACCGCTCTGTGCCTGCGCCCCTGCAAGCTGGCTGGAGCTGACAGGGGCTGTGGTAGGGCCTCTGGGCAGTGTGAGGGAGCCAGGGGTGGGGAGTTTCTTTTCAATGGGACCAACACGTGTCCACTTCACAAAAGTGGCCATGCAGCGGTTCCCACAGGGCTGCGTGGCCGGGAACTCCTGGTCAGTCACTATTTCAGAGTGGAAAAACATTTTGGCTTCCTTGATCCCTGAGATCCTGACGCTTCCTGTATTTCTAGAAGTAAAATGGCCATAAACAGAACTTATCACAGGTGACCTCTGGCATCGTATTCCCATTGCCTGATGTTATTTTTACAAGGGAGATGAAAAGATAGCAGGATTTCAAATCTGGCCCTGCAGTTCCCCACTGCATGTGCAGAGGTCTAGTCCATAGGCCGCCACAGAGTTAACTCAGCAGCAAATTTAAACATACGGGGTACACGTCACAGGATTCTTAATTATGACCAAGCACCTGGTGACTACAGCTGGAAAATTAAAAATCTGAGGTATGTGTATCAGTGTGCCTGAGAAGATTTCGAAAAGAAAAGGCTTAGATGGGGTCTAGGAATGAGGTAGAAAGGGGTGCAGTTGGAGCTAGAGCCTGGGATATGCTTTTGTGCTGAACTTACCTCGAATCAAATCTTCACTTTCTCTTCTATAAAAAGTGGAGAAAAACAAGGCTTCTTTCACTCCTCCTGAACTAGCTAATATTACTTTATCTTTATCTCTTTCTCCTCCTGAACTAGCTAATATGACCTTATCTGCACGTGTATGCCTGTGTGTGTCTGTGTGTCTCTGTGTGTGCCCGTGTCTGTGTGTATGTCTGTCTATGTCTGTGTGTGTCTGTGTGTGTCTCTGAGTCTCTGTGTGCTGTGTGTATGTCTCTGTGTGTATCTCTGTATATTGTATGTATGTCTCTGTGTTGTGTGTATCTCTGTGTGCTGTAGGTATGTCTCTGTGTGTCTGTGTGTATCTCTGTGGGCTGTGTGTATGTCTCGCTGTGTGTGTCTGTGTGTTTTGTGTATGTCTCTGTGTGTGTGTTCCTGTGTGTGTCTGTGTGTCTCTGTGTGTGCCCGTCTGTGTGTATGTTTGTCTGTGTGTATATCTGTGTGCTGTGTGTGTCTGTGTGTATTTCTGTGTGTTGTCAGCATGTCTGTGTGTGTGCCTGTGTGTAACTCTGTGTGTTGTGTGTATGTGTGTGTATCTGTGTGTGTCTGCATGCAATCCCTTGAGTCAATAATTAATTATCTCATTGCATATATCAGAGAATTTTGGCTCTAGAGATGAAACTGGCCTACACTCCCAAGCTGCCCTGTGTAGGGAGCCAAGTGTTGAACCAGGACTCTTTCCCAAAGGACAGGGCCTAATTCAGGACCCACTGAAGCAACTTCAGTAAAATGACTGTGGCATGCCTGCCTGTGAGAGGGTGAATAATGACAATGACAGTAATAGCTGTCAACCTCATTGAGCCACTCTCATCACTTAATCCTCACAACAGTCCAGTCTTTTCCCCATTATACAGAAAAGGATGCTGAATTTTGAGAGGTTAAGTGACTTGAGTTTTTGAATGTGGCATGGTGGAGGGCCAGTCGGACAGCAGAGAAGAGGGAAGGTGACCTGGCCTGCAGGGTTGCTCTGTGTCTTGCGGGGCCTGTAGCTTTTCCAGCTTTTGCACTTAGAGCAGAGCCTTGCAGGAGTGGCCTGGGCGTGAGCTGTGCTAGTGTCAGGGAGAATCCGCCTCTGTGTCCTTGTTTCTTTAAAAGATGAACCTTTTTATCACTTTTATTAGCAGAAATGAAAACCAGCGATAAGAGAGCCCTAAGATAAGGCTGTCGGTGCCAGGGAGCACCTGGGTTTAGCACCTACGAAGAGGTTTATGGTTGCCGCTGCTGCACTGGGGCCTAACTGCTGAGGTCCAAAATGGTCCAAAATGTTTCTGTTAAATTGTTTTGGGTCTTTCTAGGTTTTAAGAAATATTTGTTTTACCTGCCAAAGAGCAGGATCTGTCTAGAGTCTGTACAATAAACACAAGTGAAAATGTAATCCCGTATCAGTTAAGATGTGTAGAAATACACCTAAAGCACTATGTATTTATTTCTTTTTACCCTACTTCTCTCAAAGTGGATCTGTGATGACCATGTAAATGCAAAGTCTTGGAGTATCCAGCATACGTGAAAGGCGAAGTTAGAAAGGAAGTTGTTAGACTTCTCTATCATAAATTTCTCTTCCTGTTTTCACTGTGGACTCCTAGAAGAAACACATGACCCAGATGTTCTCACTCCTTCCTCTGAGGTCACCTGTAATCTCCAGCTCAAGGACTCTCCTAGAATCCGTGGAGCAACTGCCTAAATCTTAGGCCCTTGAAAACATCTGGGCAACTGGGTCTCCTGAAAGGATAGGCCAGTCTCCCCAGATGACCAGTGAGTGGCAGGAGGCTGCATGGTGAGGCCCCCCTGCCCCCCGCCTGGCAGCCCACAGCTCAGGAAGAGCGCTCTGCAGACTGCACAAACTTGGCTTTTGCACCAGGCAGCTGCGTGGATGACAGACCAAGAGCTATTGCTCCCAGGATAAGAAGCTGGATGCTGGGCGAAGCCAATTCATTTTTCTCCTCATCAGTCATTGGAAACTCGCTTCCACAGATTGATTTCCAAAGGAATAAATGTTATCACCAGATGTCATCCTGTCAAGCAGCCCTGTTCCGAAAAAGACTTTTCCTTGGTAATGGGGGAAATTTGACTTCAAGGAGGCAGTACACAGTGGTGTGCAATGGGTTTCATCCTTTTACGTTACACACACTCTACTGTGAGTTCTCAGTGGCTGCACTTCCTATCTCGTGTGCAGCTTTGCCACCACTGCAACATAACAGATGCCTTATGAGGCCAATTTCATGGTGTCTGCTGGCACCTCTGCACTCCCTGAGCTACTAGTGACAGTTACGACAGGACTGGCCAGATAAGCACCTGTGGCATCCAGGCATGATTCAGGCAGCCACACTGCCCGAGGTCCGATGGAAGTGAGACCTTGGATCACAGACTAGTTTCATCTCCCTAAATTAAGATAACTCCATGCAAAACCAAGACAAAACAAAATGCCATCCACCAGCTAAAAGTTTCCATCAAAATTGGAATGAGTCTAAATGCAGTTTTCACCTCAAAAATGACTTCCTCATTATTTACAGTCCACAGATATGAACAGAAATGACCATTTCTATGAAAGGAGATTTTATGAGAGGAAAGGACAAGGGCTGAGGCGCATCACGGTTGGGAGAGGGTCCTCATTCTGTTTACCATCACCGAGGACTAAGACGCGGGGCAAGTGGTGGGGAGGCGGGGCATGAATTTGCTCACACGGTCACCATGCCATTCATTACTCACTGTACGATACTGATTTTTGGCTATAAATTGGCCAGGTTAGTGATTCCAAAACGAGGTAGAGTAAAAATGGTCAGCACAATTCCCAACACAAAGCAATTCCATGTTTTAAAAGCACAGAAAAATGATTTTCATCATTTCAAACATGGAAATCAGAACCAAAAAAACATGGAAGGCAGTATCTATTCTCATAGGACATGACTGACAAGTGCATTCGAAGCTTGGTTCCAGCTGGAGGAGCTTACAGGCTTCAGTGCTGGAAGGAACCCAGGGGACTCCTGAGCTCATAATTTCTTCTAGATGTCGGTTAAGGAAATCAAGACAAATATAGGCTGAGTTTTCAAAGTCTCATTTCATTCTGAATTCTTTTGATTAAAATAGGCTCTTGTTTTGAAAACACAGGGCAATCTAGGAAGAGGCACATAAAGTAGCCAATTACATGAACTCTGTCCACGTGGGTTTTGGACTTTAGGATCAACACTCTAATTGCTATTCTTAAAAATGCTAGCAATAAAAAGCCCTCTAAATTCCTAATGTCTAATCCAATCTTGAAATGGACAGATCTTTAGTAACATCATCAGAACCACGTTTGTTATCTGCAAATTGCTGGAGATACAGTGCCGGCCCCACACCACCCGCTGGCCCTGCCTGGAGCGGCTGACGCCAGGGCAGGCCAAGCTATCATTAGCTGGGCACAGGGATGATATGCATCTGCCTGTCATGGTGCTCGGTGACATCTGATACTACAAGCTTGTTTTGATCTGGCAGAGAAGATATATGAAGTTGGTGCCATAAAGCTATTTTGCTAAATAAAACAGCTTTCTTCAAAAACTGTCTTGACAATAATGTAATAAACAAAGAAAAGAGTTCTAGGGAATGAAAATCAGAGTCATTTTATTTGCTGAATTTGTGGGGGTGGGCAAAATGTAAGAGGGTTGGGCTCTAAGCCTAGTTTTGATTGCAAATGGCCTACACTATGAAATCGCCAGGAAATTGGAACCTGAATGTGGCCACTTAACTGCAGGTCTCAAGTGAGGCAGGGACTAATACCACTGATGCAAATCTTGCCACAGTAATTAAGGCAAATGTTCACCCTGATGGGGAGCCACCCAGTCTCATCCTCTAGGGCACTCCTGGGCTCCTCAAATACATTGTAGGACTCAGCATCTAACTGAATTTTCAGGCCAAATGCAAACGGAAGGGAGGGCCGGTTTACAAAATTTCACCTGCCAATATTGTGCTACAGGGCCTGTTCTCCTCCCCATTCTGTTCTGAGCAGAGCAGAAACCACAAGTAGCATGGAAGAACAGAGGTAGCCTGCATTACACCGTTCTCTGAAAGTTACAGCCTGCTATCCATTAAGGAGCTGTACAATCAAGTTAGTGGGCCGCAACCAGAACATATTTTTAAAGGAGATAGAGTGGACTAGGAAATGCTAGGAGTAGATTAATCATTAATAAACCTTTATTAGAGTATGCAATATTTTGCCAAACTTCAGTTCTCTCTCTTCAGTTCTCTCCCTCTCTCTCTCAGTGTGTATGTGTGTGTGTATGTGTGTGTGTGTGTGTACAGTGGGTCAGAGCTTGGATAAATTGCTCTATGAGATCCCCTCTGCTTTGAAATCTTCTGAGTGTGAGTCTCTCCAGCTGCACACAGCTCCTCTGAGGCTGAAGTATCCTGCCAGCGACACAAGCCTGCTATTGTTTAAGTGCTACTCCTGGGCCCCGCTTGTCACTAGTCAGGACCAGATTTTAGAACATAGTAGGGACTTGTATTGTCAAGTAATGGAACTCTTTCCACCAATAGCTTCTGCATTTCTCAACTTACTCAACTCTCCCTGGCCTTACTCTCTGGAAGGTAACCAGGAAGCCTGTACTGTCGAAAGGAGGTGGGAGGGGTGTTGATGACTATAGGCCCCACCCCCGACCCATCTGTGGCCTCCCCACACCCAGCTGTGGCCTCCCCGCCATCTGCGGCCTCGTCTCCCATTCCCTGGCTGGTTACAAATCTTTGGCTTACACATCTTTCACTGCATTAGGAACCACTATCACCAGAACCTTTCAAGATGGTAGTTTTCATCACTTTTTACCCCATAGTAGATAATTACAGATGACAGGCTTATTTATCATATTTCATTATCACGGCGCTTTTCCTGACATGACTGATCCTTTTCATTCAAAAGGCCCATTTTGCAAAGTTGAGGGCATCCTCCTTCAGAATGTGAAATTGTGCAAAGCCAATACAAAACAAAATTAGAAATTGGGGTCTTTAAGTTAGAAATTGGGGCCAAAATATTGCCTCTATCACTTGCCAGCTCAGCGATCTCACACACTGGTACCTCTCAGGGACAGCTGAGAAGTCAGATGAGGTCAGGACAAAGTGCTAAACACAGTGCCTGAACCCCAGAGGAACATTATATGTCTTGAAAAAGCAAAGTCGCATTTAATAACAATCCATATACAAAAGTATATTATGTACATCATAAAATACCCAAATATAGGTTGGGTCCATCAACATCAGAATGCATTTTTCAGTTCTTCATGGTTAAAATGAGGATTTCTTCCACAAGTAGGAGTATTTCACTTTTTACTAGCCTCATTCCTTAAGCCAAGATGATTGTCTTTAGAAGAAAGATGTTTTTAAAACGATAAGACATATTTTAAATTTCCAAATAGTTAGTTACATATGGCTTTCTCAGCAGACAAGCCTGGCCATTTTTTGGCATCTCGGGCTCTATGTCTGAGCTCTGATTTTCAATTAGGGTTTAGCACGGTATTTTTTAAGAAATTAGGTGAACCTTTCAGGTCATAAGATTTATGATTTTAGTAAATCATGTGTTTTCTACCCTTTTAAAGGCCTTCATGTTATACTTTATCATCTATTTTGTTATTATACCTGAATCCTAAATAATATGGCCAAGTCAAGAAAATCTGCACATAGGACCTTGAAGACGATTCATGTGGCAGCAGAGGACCCAGGGTCTGGGAAGGGGCCCAAGGTCAGGGGCTTCTTGGCTGTGTGACCTTGGCTAGTGGCCTTTGTACTGCCAACTTTTTCATCAGCAAACAAGCACTGTGTACCCTGGGGATTATTTGAAGTTCTTTAAAAAACAGAAAAAGGACCCAATCATCAAAACTAAAAATGCACATACAACTCCTGAAAACATGAAGCACTTTGGGAGGCCGAGGCGGGTGGATCATGAGGTCAGGAGTTCGAAACCAACCTGACCAACATGATGAAACCCCGTCTCTGCTAAAACTATAAAAATTAGCTGGGTGTGGTGGCACGTGCCTGTAGTCCCAGCTACTGAGGAGGCTGAGGCAGGAGAATCACTTGAATCTGGGAGGCAGAGGTTGCAGTGAGCCCAGATTACGCCACTGAACCCCAGACTGGGTGACAGAGTGAGACTCCATCTCTAAATAAATAAATAAATACATAAATAAAGTAGAAAGTATCACCTGGGCTCACAAAGGTGAATTTGAACTGAATGAGTCCTTTGAGCAGCTGGTATTGACAGGAAAGAGGGCACCCTGCATAGCAGGTTAGAGGGAGGCCCCATGAAGCAAACCCCGTGTGGGGGTCTCCCAGCCTGGCTGGAAAGAAACGTGGGCTCTGGCAGGTCAGGGAAGGGTGAGAGGTGGGCCTAACTTTTGGATCATGTTTCAGACAAACCACAGTGGAAAACATATTTTTGAGACAACTAGAGATGTGTCAGTAGGCTGGTTTTTGGGTAACAAGAGATTTATGGCTAAGTTTTAAGTTTGATGACAATATTGTGATTACGTTTTAAAAATCATGCTTTTAGAGATTCATAACGTGAAATGGAGATAGTGTTGGGTGAAAGGATAGGATTTCTTGGATGAGACGTGACTGTTCGACCGTTCTTAAAATAGTTCAGATATGGAAGGACAGATGTGAAAGAAAACAATCTTGATGATATGGGGTTCTGGATGTGTATTAAAACTTCTATGCATAACTAAAAATTTAAAAATTCCTCTATTGAAAATCCTATTTGAATGGCACCCTCTGCCAGGCCTCTCTAGCAAGCCCTCCTTTGTGTGCACAGAGAAGCACGTATGGACAGTGCCCAGTATACGGGTTGCAAAGCCCAGAACAAGCTAAAACTCCTTTTTAGTGACAGCCTCATGGAAGATGAGGGAGCCATTACACGCATGGGGCCAACTTACACATACTTCAGTTTAAAAAGCCCTCAAGGAAAGTGAAATTAAGTTTAAATAAAAAGCAAGTGGCAAAACAATATGCATGAAAGATATAAGCTCATATGTATAAAAATAGAAACAAAACCTAAATGACCGACCTTTATTTGTACACATATTTGTGTGTATGTAAAATACAAAGAAAAAATGCTGGAAGGATTCTTCCACAACTCTTGACAGTGGAGTGAAAGCATGGTTCTTGCTTTTTACCCTCTAATTTCTTGAAATCATTATACTTTTTACAAAGAGGAGTATTTTTGCATTATGTAAGTAAAATACAGTCAAATAAATAAGTAAGTAAAGACAAAAAACGATGAGGGCGTGGGAGAGGCGGCGGGGAGGCCGGCTGGCCAGTCTCCAGAGCTTGATGTTTTCATCGTCAAAGGGACAGGACTGAGATGGATAACATTTTGGTTTCATCTGTGAAGGCCTTTCATTCCAGAAAGAAAACAGTGTCAGCATTACAGCCATGGGTTGACACATGGCTAAGATCACATTAGCAGCATGAAGGAGGCTCCCTTGATAATCACAGGGAAAGTCAAATGACGGACGGGAAAGGTCGCATGCCCAGAGGAACTCCCCTGTAATTTGTATTGTAATGAATTATTACCTTAACACAAGTATGTGCCAGGCATCTAATTTGCAAGTGCGGATGCCTGGCAGTTGACTTTAAAATCACTCTGGAATTATCCCTGTATAATCTGAACAACCAGAAGTGTGACCAGGGCTTTACCAAGAGAGAGCTGCACAAAAGGGTAAACTGCAGACTGGGAAGTTCCATGTGCATGGAGGCAGTGACTGCACCGCGCTCTGCTTCAGGAAGAAGTCCTACACACATTTTCTGCATCTGTTTTATAGACTGGACTGTGTACTCTTTCATGGGGCTCTTTGTGCGAAAGGGGCCTCCCCCATCCACTCCTACCTTCAGTGTAGGGCCAAGTCCAAGTGGAATGCAGCCTCTGAAAACATGGCTTCTTCTCATACTCCTTGGAGCCAGACCACTGCTCCTTTCTATGTACCTCAGGATTTGTGGGGGCTTTTTATTCAGGTGGGAGAAGAATAGGCACTGGGACAGGTGTGGTAGATGCCAAAGAAGTGGGAGTGTGTGTGTGTGTGTACCCTGCATCACATCAGAATGGAAGAAAGGAAATAGTATGTCCATCTATTACCTCCCTGTGGGCCTACCTCAATTAGCCACCAACACACATACACACCTGTGTCCCCTTTGATGAAGGAATTAAGAAGGCCCAAAGTGACTCATGTCACTTCCTTTCTGTGGCCTGCAACTCCAAAAGGAGAAGAGGAGAGGACGAGGGAGGGTGGGAAGGCCATTGCTCCTGGTTCCAGGGTGCCCCTCCCCTTGCCTGCTCAGGTTCCTGTAAGCCTTGGCTGTCGGTCAGTCCTTTCCACATCTTCGAGGAGACTGTGCCTGACAGGGCTGGCTTGAAGCTGGGTGCCTGGGTGTTCATGCTCTATTAAACCCAATCGGGAAGTTTCCAACTCATCACAACATCACAAAGAGTGTGCAAGAAAATGCCGGCTCTCTTATTTCTCCTTCAAAGTTTGATTAATGCCTCTAGGAGGAACCAGAAATCATTGGTGCCAATAAAACATATTTTGCCATACCTTTTCAACATTTTACACACAACCCATGCTTCATGAAAGCATGACTCTTACCCCTTTGGGTGCATAGAATAAGACTGCCTGATCAAATGTTTCTGAGACCTGCTTTCCAATATTCTAAGTCAGTAGGCCCCACACAGGGCCTGAAACTGTGCATTTTCAATAAGTACCACTGCTGATGTTGATCAGTTCTCTAAGAAATTCTGGGTTAGCTGTGGGATTATAAGCATATGCTCAGAGTACAGGTTTTTTTTTTTTTTTTTAATAATTGAGAAACTTCTTAAAGTGAACCTAAAATGGTGTGAGTCTGAGGTGCTTGCTGGGCAGCAGACAAGCTTTGCCAGCCTTGTGTTCCAAGTGGAAACGCAGCATCCAAGCCGTCCTGTCTTCCCCCCGCTTGTGGTCAGCTCTAAATAGCATGCTCACAGTGCTGGGGGAAAATATTTTTCCCTGTTTCAAGTGGGCAGTGGAAGTAGTGAAAGCCTAAGTAAACTCTGACCGCTAGATAATGGGCCATTATAACTCTGGACGACTTCCTGAATGACCCTAAAAAATGACTTCTCATTTCCTGCCTGTAGAAAAGAGAAATATTAGGATAGTGTTGTGTGCAAAAAAATGCAAGCTTGCAATGAGAGATGCAGAGAGTGAGGGAGAGAGGCACGAGGGGGTGGAGAAAAAGGACAGAGAATTTGAGGTTGACTCAGGGCTTTGAAGGGCAAACAAAAAGAGGAAGAACGTCTGTTCTCCCATGGGTCGTCAAACCCCACACTTCACACATCTTTCCCACGGGGCTGCCAGCTGCCGCCACACCACATCTGTGCTGCCACCCAAGTGTGCTGCCCCCACAGTGGAAGCGACCTCAGCGTGGCCACCTCTGCCTCTGGAGGGCCTGCCTGCTGGCCAGCGGTGGCCGCCCCAGACCCGGGTGACTGGGCAGCACAGTAGCCCGCCTGGGCAGGGCATGAAATTAACGAGGCAAAAGAAGCCACAGAGAGATGAAAGCATAGAAGAAAAAAAAGTCACCCTGCAGCTCATATTAAAACAGAGAACTCTGCTGCTATACTTGGTCTTATTCCAAGATGCTGCCAGGAAAGAATTGGCTCACAGAAAAGCCACAGCTTCATTTTTTCCCATACTCAAGTGATACGTCTTTCCAGGGCTTTTTTCCTCAAAGCGAGCAAAATAACCTCCCTTTTCTGCATTACCATAGACTATCTTAAATAATATTTTTACAGCTTGTAATGGCTGGTTGAGATACCAGCTGACAATGTAGTGGATGAAGGCTCCGGGGTGCAAGCCCCTGGCTGTCCTGGCCAACTCTTTAACTCGAGCAAATTAGTTACTCTCTCTGAGCTTCCCTTTCCTCGGCAGTAACATGGAGGTATTGAGCAGAGAAATTGTGAAACATTGTAGACACAAGATAATTCACAAAAATTGCGTGGCACATAGTCAGCATTTGACAAACAGTGGCTCTCATAAGGTAGTTAATGGTGGTTTCAAACTAGCTATCAAATCTAAGGGAGAAAGGGGCTTTTAGGGGGTGAGGATGGGAGGGAATGGTCCAGTACAAATCGTGGTATTGTCAAACTTGGGGCAGCATGTTCAGGAGACGAAACACGGAGGCACATCTGCACAAGCTCAAATTCTACTTCTGCCACTGCACCATTTGGGCCACTGTGGCTCCTCATTTCCTTATTTTTAGAAAAGCTGGTGTGAGAATGAGCTGATTTAATGTGTAAAATACCTAGTGCCAGCAGACGAAGGTACCCGCTACACATCAGCTCTGTACTCTGCCCTGATCCTTCACAAATTTTGTTAGCAGAATTCCACCACACACTACTGATTTTATGGTATGGCTAAAACTAGAATTCTGAATGTTCAAGGATTCTTGGGCAGTTACTTCAGCAGGAGTTTTCAGAAAGTGAGAGAAATACTATTTATGAAGCACCACCCATGTGCTTTATTCTTTCTATATTATTAGGTTTTCATGATAATACTTTAGAGATAAGAACTTTCCTCATCTAATGGACAACGGAACGGGCTCTACAAGAGAGCATGCACAGTGGACTTGGGGTCTGAAGCCCACCCTGCTCTCTGCGCCTGGAGCCCACCAGCATCCTGCTCTCCGTGCTGCCTCTCCTGGAAAAAGAGACACGTGCAAATGACGAAGCACGCAGGAGCCACATGGAGGTTTTGTAAAATTAAAAGGATTTACATGAATGCCTTGGAGAAGGGGCAACTCAGTGTCAATTCTGGCACCCCAGGCATGATACCACCGACACTGTGTCTGCTGGCATTGTTTTCCAACTTGGCAAATATCCTTCACGTGATTAAACACAACATGCCTGTGACATTGTTTTTTTTTTTTAGCCAGGCTGACTGTTGTCCTCTGAGGTACTGTAGGCTTCCAAAGGCTGCTGGTGCCCTGACCTTAAGCTCCTAAATGACCATCTGAAGGACAAGGACTGGGGAAGGGAAGGAGAATTTGCATTTGAGTGTACCATTTTGTAGGTCATTCCAACAAAACTGTGCCTTCCTCCCGGTTGACTCTCCACTCACTGAGTGTGACAGTGTGCCTGACTATGGAAGATCATGGATGGGGCTGTACTCCCCTGTTACTGAGAACCTGGACAGAAGAGAGCAGGTGAGCCCCGGAGGCTGGAATGAATGGCTAAGAGCGTCTCAGGACTCCACTCCTCTGAAGGCAAAATCCAATATGCCAAATTCCTCTTCCTAACAAAAGCCCTTTAAATATTTGAAGACAGTTATTATAACTCCTCTTAGTTTTCTCCCAGATAAATATCCACGTTCGTCTTCATCCATCACTTGACTTTTCTCAAGTGCCTTCCCCATCCTCTGACCATTCCAGTTTGTAAACATTCCTCCCAAGTGTAGCCTTGTAACTGGACACTTCTAATCAACAGAAGCTTGTTCAGCTTTATTACATCTCTTAAGGCAACTTGACCCAAATGCATGATAAATCACTCCCATGGTTAGGTTATATGGCAAAGTTGAAGTTGCGCAGATGTAAGTAAGATCCCAAATCAGCTGGTTCTGATTTAATAAAAAATGAAGTTATCCTGAGCGGGCCTGACTTAATCAGGTAAAAGCCATGAAGAATGGATGGAGGAGGCACACGTTTTCCCACTGGGCCTGGAGAAGCAGGCGGCTATGCTGAGAACTGCTTATGGAGAGGATGGCCTCTAGGAGCCAGGACCTCAGTCCTACAGCCTCAAGAAACTGAATTCTGCTAAGAACTCAAGAACCCTTATGAGCTTGGAAGAGGACCTGGAGCTCCAGATGAAAACATACAAAGTCCCTAAGTGCCCTGAGAACCCAGACCCTGACCCACAGAAACAGAGACAAGAACTGTGTGTTGTTTTAAGCTATGACATTTGTGGTTATGTGTGACAACCTTATAATTTGGGCTTATATCTCATTATGGTAAGCCAATCTCTATCTTTCATAGAGGCATTTGTTAAACCACCTTTCTTCCACTCAATGTCTTTGTTACTGATTTGGCCTTGACCTTGTTATTAACAAATTCCATGATTTTGCTCCATTCATTTGGGTCTGTATTTTAGGATCCCAATCTTGCTAACCTATACATTCTAATCCCTTCCTCTTGATTTCTTGTATTCCAAAAACCTGGGGCACTCATTTAAACTGGCCGATCATTCCCAGGATGTTACTTCTTGACTCATTTAAGTAATCAACAGAGACATTGGGTTTCATTTTACCAAAAACTTCTCGTATATTTAAACATTAATGCATGTCTGCATTATATTAGCTCACATATTTTTAAAACACAAATTTGACTAATGAGTAGCTTTTTTTTTTTCAGGAAGAAAAAGATTCACTTTCTTCAGTAGATGCAACAAAGATCTCCACTTTGCCTGAAAGTGATTTAAAACGATATTAATTGTACACACGTGCACACAGTGTGCCTCACCATGTGCCTGTTTTGGTTATACTGCAGACAGCCTTTCATGCCCTTCTAAGAGTGATCTACCATGTGTTTTTCTCATAAGAAATTCACCAAAGATGACATTCAGCAGAGAGGTCTAGACCACCGACGTCAGGCGTCTGTTATAGTCCTGGATGGGGGAGGCCTCAGTGGAGTGAGTCAAGAAGAAAATTGCAGGGAAACCCTTTTCTGGAGTTCAAGGCTGAGTTAGTGTCTAAAAAATACCAAGGAAGTGAACATGATTATTAAAATACATTCTAGAGATCATATGCTTCAGGCTGTCAGCAATGCTGGTGACATTGCCATGGCTAATGCTACTAAATAAAGTCAACATCTCCAAGGAGGAGTGCATAAATTACTATGTGTCATCAGTTGAATTGTTCAATAAGGTATGTGTAAGTCCTAACCTCCAGCACTTGTGAAGTAACCTTATTTGAGAATGGGGTTTTTGAAGATGTAATGGAATTGAAATGAGGTCGCACTGGTATAGAGTGGGCCCTGATTCAGTGATGGGTGTCCTCATAAGGAGATGGAAACACAGACACACAGAGAGGAATGCGAAGGCACAGAGACAGACACGCAGGAGAACGCGCACTGTGAGGACGGGGTGGAGATCAGAGTTTTGCATCTATAAGGCAAGGAATGCCAAGGGCTGCTGGGAACACCAGAGGCTGGGGAGAGGCCAGGGGCATCCTCCTTGGCAGGTTTGAGAGAGAGAGGCCCTGCTGACACCTCCATTTTGGACTTCTGGCCTCCAGAGCTGTAAGTAAATAAATCTGCAGCTTCTTAAGCCATAGCAAGGATGGTGATCTGTTAGAGCAGCCCTGGGGAAGCCACACACTAAGGCTGCCCTGCACCAGATGTCTCAGGAGGGTCTCAGATAAGGCCGCTGCCCGGAGCCGCAGGGATGAGTGGTCTATTGTATGTCTACACTGGAGCGAAAATGAATCATGACATGAAAACAATGAAAACCCTGGATAACAATCCTCATGAAACAGGAAGAAACAAGAAATAATCATAGTAGGATGCTGTCCTGCTTTCTCCTGTGGGTGGTTTTGTGTCTAGGCAATCTCCTTTTTAGCCTTGGATGCCACCCACTGAGTTTAAATACAACTATTGCTGTGAATCTCCAAAACGCTATAAAGTCACAGGTAGGAGACAAGGAAAACAAACAAACCAAAACACCAAAGCTGCTTATGAAGAAAGTGTGGGCAGGAGTAGGGTGCAGAGGGGAGGAAAGGAAAGGGGGGGCAAGTAGGGTCGTGTATCCTTTACAAGTAGGTGGCGTTCAAGGACTACCTTTTTTCTCTTTGAGGTATCAGAAATGACCCAAGTTCCTTCACATATCCGACAGTCCAACAGCTTTCTCATCCTGACGCCACTTGGTAAGATCAAATAACTTTGATTTGATCACTGATCCACTAATGTCCCCAGTTACCTACTTTGTACAGTGAGAGGAAGGCCCTAGATTGGGGTTTCAAACTGTGGGCCCCCACCCAGCCTGCATTGCGAAATCACTGGAGTGGGTGGCGACCAGCATAACAAGGGACAGAAAGAAAAATAAACAGAAAAGAAGAGACAATATCAGAGTGATATCATAAAGGCAGAAAATTTAGATACAGCTGTATGTGTGCCATGATATTAAAATGCATCTCTTACTTTGGTAAGGTCAAAAATGTTTGAAAGCCACTGGAATAGATGTTATCTGGGAAACTTTCCTGTGCTGACTTTTTGTGAGCATATGATTGGCTCCAGAATTCCTTACAGAGTAAACTAGAACACACTGACAGCATGTTTTGGAAAGACAAAAAAAGCTTGCAAATTAAAAAAAACACCATTCTCAAACAATCACTGACGAACTGTGGAGTGATGGCCCTTCCTCTCCCAGGGTTAGTGGGAGATTTGGTAATAGCCTACTTGTCCTGGGAGCATGGAAGGATGGTTTTACTTTAGCTATAGAGAGACTGAGAGGAAGAATTCAGGGGCTGATCCCACCTCTGCACGATGGCAGGTGGCTGAGGACAGGTCAGCTCAGGCATCTCAGGCTCTTGCTCACCCACGCCCCACTTTACCACCTGGCCTTTGTTGGGAGTCTGCAACACTCATTGAGAAGAAGAAAGGCAGGTCCAGTCTAAACAAGACTCCTTCATGGCAACAGTGTGAACAGCCCAGGAAGAGATGCAGTTCCCCTGCTCAGCACAGCTCCCTCCAACCGTCCACAGAATCGAGTATCTCAGTTAGGGTGCGTGGCCCTGGCCCAGACTGCTAAATGATACCGTTCCTTCTGCTGCCAAAAGTCCACGATTGATAATTCCCCCGTTAATCATTTCCACTCTGATCTGCAAAAGTGTGTTTCAAAATGCTTTCTGTTCAAATTAAATTGCTGTTGTTTTACATGAGGAAAAATTCTACCTGGGAAAATGTTTGACAAAAATGTGGCAATTAAGTGCACTTTTGAAGCACTTAAAATCCAGGATTGAACCTTCAATCTTTGATGTGCACCTTTTGCAGGGCATTTCTAAGTAGTGTAGTGGCCAAAAGGAAGCTTTATCATCCTGACTGGCACCCATACCTCCTGATAAATGGCCAATGTCACTAGATCACCCCTAGGTCCTAGTTCTACAGGGAAGGCTGTTCCACACCTGTCTGCACCACATCCACGACACAGTGAACAATATTTACTTTATCTTATTTTAAAATTTACATAAAGAGACAGTATATATTTATGGTATACAACATGATGTTTTGATATATGTATCCATTGTGGAATGGCTACATCAAGCTAATTAATGACTGTATTACTGCACATACCTTTTTTTGGTGTGGTGAGAACACTTAAAATCTACTCTCTTAGCAATTTCCATGTATACAATACATTGTCACTAACTACAGTTACCACGATGTGTAATAGATCTCTTTAACTTATTCCTCCTATCTAACTAAGATTCTGTGTCCTTTCACCAAATCTCCCCAAGCTCACGCGTTCCCAGCCCCTGGTAACCACCATTCTACTCTCTGCTTCTCTGAATACAATTTTTTAGAATCCACGAAGGAGTGAGATCATGCAATGTTTTTCTTCTGGTGCCTGGCCTATTTCACTTAACATAATGTCCTCCAGGTTTGCAAATGACAAGATTTCCTTCTTTTTTTTTTAAGACTGAATAGTATTCCATCGTGTATGTATACCACAAGCAGTGACTGGCAATTACTAAAAACAAAACAAAAAGAAACAAAAGTTCCTGATTATTATAACGATTAAGTCTTGACATTGGCTATCATATTTTCAACAAATGGTGCCAGAGCCACTGAACATCACAGGCAAAAAAAAAAGAGCCTTGACCTCAACCCTTGTGCAAAAACTAACTCAAAATGGGTCACAGATTTACATCTAAACACAAAACTGTGAAACTTGTGGAAGATGACCTAAGAGAAAAAACACAGGACATACTTTGGTGCAGACTTCTCAAACCTGACACAAAAAGTATGATCCATAAAATAAAAAAAATTGAAATATATTAGATTTCAAAATTTAAAACTTTTGTTCAGCAAAATAGCCTGGTAAGAGGTTGGAAAGATAAGCTATGGACTGGGAGTAAAGATTTGCAAACCACAGATCTTTCAACGGCGTCATATTGAGAATATAAGGAATGCTCAGAACATACAAATGCCCCTCCTGGCAACAGCCTACATGTGTTCAGCTCTGCTGCAGACACCTGGGGTGGGGGGCCCCGGATTTCCATACGACTGGGCTTGTTTCCTTCCTTTCTGTCCTCAGGTCTTAAGGTTCCATGGCAACGATGAGAGCTCTGAATCCAGCAGGCCCGGGCCTAGGGTGGGGCGCGTTCTTGGGCACGAAACTTAAGGGGGCAGCAAAGGACTCTGTTATCACGATAAACGGTGCAGTATTTAGAAAACAAAATCCTCCATAAAATCCATGCTGAACAAAATATCAAAATGTAAATGCGGACAAGACCCAGTGAGTGCCTGTCTCAACCATCACTCCAATCCTGGCCCTGGAAGGAAAAAATTCCAAGAACATGTATTTGGGAGAAACAAAGGAAAATGTGCAATCCTAACACCGTCCATTTCTTTTCGTAAGTGCTTCTCACCACACCTTCAGCACCCACAGAGCAGGCCGCAACTCCTGCATCTTTAGCAGCATGCCAACCTGCCCCTCTTCCCCGCTGCACAGGCCACCTACTCCGAGTGTGCATGCCTGGCTCTGGGCAGAGCACCTGCTCCAGCTCCGCAGGCCTCCCACACCCCGTGCCTGGCCGCTCTGCTTCTGATCTTTCCTTCTACATCTCGAGCCACTGGTGGGAAGCTTTCCCACCACCCCCCTCCCCTCCAGCCTTAGCTGGGCTTTCCCTCCAGCCTCAGCCCATGCCTGTCTCATTCCAGGGCCTCGCAGCTCCAGCCCCTTCTGGTTCCTGGAGGCTGTCCCTGCTGCCCGTCCGGCCCACGGGAGAGGAATGGACGATAACTCCCCGAACTTAGGTTCTCTTTTCCCTTCTGAAGCCAAACGGAATAGAAGCATCTGCCTGCTCCTGGGGGTGGGGAAAGAGGACTGGAGGGCCCCGGGCACCTGGAGTCTCCACCGCAGACGCGTGCCCGGCCAGAGACAGGGGAGTAGGGGCTGCATGGGGAGTAGAACCTTAACCTTCTGTCTCAGCAAGGCCACTCCACTCCTCCACGGAGAAGGTGCAGGCTCTGGGAACATGCACAGGAGCCGCGGGCTGCCCCAACTGTCTCAGGATGTCCCTTCTCTGTCCTCCTGAGCATAGCCACAGGCCGTGGAATCACCACAGCGTCCACTCTCTCATCAAAGGGACTGGTCCCTGCGCGTGGGACCTGCATGGGCAGTGACTCGACGCCGCAGATGATCAGCGGTGTTGCCCGTGTGGCCCCCACACTGACCAGTGCACGTGGACATCTTCCTGCACATGCAGAAGGACGCAGGTCAGTCTGGGCAGTGGTTCCCCAGGGGGGACCAGCTCAGAGGGAAGAAGGAGAACGCACACAAACCCTATGCACCGAGGCATCCCAGGGTTGGTGCAGCCGGCACACATGCTTTAGGAGTGACAAACACAAAGTGAAAAATAGTGTCTCTACATGGCATGGTACCCTTGGGATGGTGCTGGAGCCTCAAGACACGGTTGTGTCGAGGGGGCTTCCTGGCATCGCTCTGAGCTGTAGGGGGTCCCAGGACAGTGCGGATGCGGGACGCGGGGCTTGGGGTGTGTGCGGGGCCCAGGGCCTGTACCACGGACAGAGCAGTCCTCATCCCTTCGCTGCTGCTCTGATCCTTCTCGCCTCCGCGCACGCCACAATACCGCACACACCCAAATACCCCAGGACAGGAACACGGCACGGTGGACAGGAGAAACCCTGCACACTGCCCAGAAGGTCTGCAGGAGCTTCTTCTTCCCTTTGACTCGCGCACGTTATTCTAAACTGTTCCTGGGCGTACTTTACCCCAAGAAAGCCAGCCACTGCCTCCCCCTCCACACCCACGACGCCACCGGTCCTTGCAGATAGCGTCTCCCTGGTGCAGCATTACACCCTTGCAAAGCCCCGCTCGCCAAACAAAGTCGTGCTGACGGCCTCCAGTTCCTGCTCAGGGTTCAATGTCCAGCTCTTCGGTGCTGCCTCTGTTTAAAATAAAAGACGAGCCTGCATCCGGAAACTACCTCTGTCAGGGTTTCTTTTTTTATGAGTATTTAACCCATTTTTTCTCCCCAAGCACTAATGAGTTTCTGCAGCCCCCTGGAAACCTCCCGCTCTTCTATGAGGGTCTGGAGTTCTTGCACCACCTGTTTCCTAGTTCTTTAGCAGTCTTGGTCTTTCGGTGCAAGCAGCTGCCCTACCCTGAGTTACGCTGGCTTAGTTCCACTTGGAAGTAAACATTTCTGTCGTTTAATTATATCATAATCATGCTGGAAGGAATTAGACCAGCAAGTGTGAGGCAGGATGTGCAAAAGGACACGCAACACACACACACTTTTCACTATCAGAGAAAAAGCGGAGGACACATTTTTATTTCCAATGTAAAATGACAAGGCCACGATCAGAAAATTACGTGATGAAATTTTACTATGATTTATATTGTGCTGAATTTTATTCTATTTTAGCCATACAGGAAGATAATTTCACAGCCTTAAGATGATATTTTTTGCTGAAATTTTATTTAATGGTTATCAAGGAATTTTTCTGTGTGCTTGAAGCCCCGTGCTAGGCACACTGATGCCTCAGTTTAAAAATACGACAACCAGCACAGAATATAGGTCAATAAAACTGCCATATTTTCTGCTAGGCTTACAAAGGATGAAGATCTGACTGAAATATCGTCTTTGGAATTTTTGGGGTCTAAATAATAATCTGTAATTGACCTCACCAAGACATTGAATGATTTACCAACTCATCCATTAGTACATGGTGTTCAATAGTTGTACTCACCTATTGGGATTGACATGGATTTTTGTATGACTTACATTCTGCCTTTGTATATCTTATGACTGTAGTGAACTCAGTTTTCGACTGTCCAAGCAGAGGATGGCTTAGGTCCTTGACTGCTAGTCAATTTCCCTCATTCCTTCACTGTTTTATTTATCATATATTTATTGAAAGCCTATATGACAGCAGCTAATGATGGAGTGGCAGGCATTATGAAAATAGATAAGGGGGTGGTCAGAGCTCTGATGGAAATTATATCCTAGTATATATATATTCTCACATATGAAGAACTCTTCACCAGTGAATGAACTATGTGCTCTACTAATGAAGTTCAAAGGGAAAGAAACTACAGTATTCCTCAGTGGGGGTGGGTGCCACGCACACTAAGTAGGTTTTATTGCAATGAGCATTGAAAGTCACCTAGATGATAATAGGTCAAAGGGTGTGAGTGTGTATGTTTTGTCTACTTGGCTACTTTTGGTTGGTGTGTGTGTGTAAAAATAGGCCTATCAGACGATGGAATAAAAAAAGGAGTCTTTTTCTGGACGTTAGTTGTGTTCCTAAGTCTAGGTCACACAGTGTCCTCAAAATTGTAATCATTGCTTATCAGGATTTTTTCCCCAATGAATGAAACTAGATTTTACTGGTGCCCTTCAGTCTTGATAACAAAACTCAAGGACAACAGTTTTGTATTTGCCTGCATTTCCCATTAGATTGAAGGAAGTTACAAGGCTTTCTTTGGTTTTAAGAATATTTGACATGCATTACCATTTCTGTTGATTTATTCATCTGTACTGAGAATCATAATTTAATTCAGAATTTCAGCAAGGTGTAGTGCTTGAAAAACTAATAAAGTCCTCATGCAGCTTGGGTTTAGTACTAATACATCTCAAGCTGGTACAACACTACTAACAAAATGTTATAATAAACCATACCAGTATCCCAGAAGAGATGCTTTAATACCAAATGTCTCATTTATAACAAATTACTAATGGACAACTGCTAGGCTGGACAAGTGAACAAGGACAATTAATTGAGGTAAACAAGCTTGGACATTTCCAGTTGAATGGAAATTTCCACGCGATGTGCTTGCTTGTCTCTTTGTAAAGAACTGTTGTGCAGAGTTCCACTATTGCACCCCCACCACTTGAAAGCCAGCCCATCTAATTTAATGCTCTTTTTAGCTCAGCAAATTCTGATTTGGAGAGTTGATGTGCATGGATTTTTGTGCAATCCTATTTACAAATCAACTGAAAAAAAAAATAAAGAGTTCCAATCCCAGAGTACACTGTGTAGCTCCAAGCGTGCCAGAGAAGGCAGCTGTGGTGCACTTGCGATGGCCTCTGAGGGCTCCGTGCGCTGTCCTCACTACGGTGGTAGGTTCCGCTGCCTGAGTATATCCATTACAGGAACTCGAGCTTCAGGTGGCCCATTATAACCCAGCTCAAGAGGATGTGTCTCCAAGTTTCAGAAGGAACATAGCTGTGCATCAGCTGTGATGTTCCTGTGACCTAATCTGGGGGGAAATTCAGATTGGTAAATTTGTTCCAAAACACATTGTTGCATTGTTGTGGTAGTGGTTGCTAAGTCCCTTCCCCAGTGAATATACTCTGAAATTAGATATAAACTATCTATATTATAAAAAGCCCCTAAAACAGGACATTCTGTTGTGGTGGTCACAGCTCAATTGATAAAATGACCTCCATACAAAGAAGGGATCAGAGTGAATGAAAAGTAGCCACCAGTATGGAGGAAGCTGGAGGCCTTCACAGACAAGGGAGGCCCAAACTGTCCTAGGTAGTATCCTCTGGTTGGTGAAATTATTTGAAACATTTGTTTTGTTTTGTTTTGTTTTGTTTTTTAGCTCCTGCTTCAATTTTAATTTGCTCTGCCCCTTAGAAGAATGCGGACTGCAACCATGGCCCCTGCCCTGGCCCTGGCTGCCCACTGATGGTCTGGGTTACCTACACACCCTTTGGCCTTGTATTCAGTTACTTACAAATGCTCTTTAAAAGTCTTAAGAAGATGACAAAGTGATTTTACTGGTATTGTGACTTCTTTTAGTTGCTCCTATACTGATTTTCCATGAATGTGATTGTTTTAATAGTAACCTTTGCCAAAGATTTCTAAAATAGATTTTTAAAATACCATACAATCTCAAGGTTCAAATTCTGGATGAAAATAATGTTTTGTTGAAATGACCTTCCAAAGAGAACACTGTGCTTGGTAATTAGAATGACAGGTTAAGCATTATTCTTCAACTACCATAAGGAAAAATAATCTTGACTTTGCCAGCTAATTGATTTGCTTACTAATTGATTTAAAATGTCCTTTCACTTTAATGAATCTGTCTATTTACAGTAGTCATTTATAAGGTTAAAGTATGCATTCCCAAATATTAGATATTCCTTAATCATGTCATATATCCAAGTTGAAAACAGTAGGTATTTGGGGAACAGGCAAGACAATATTGGGTATTTTTAAGAAATTCATATTATTCTCAAAAATAATTCTGGAAAGATTTCGGTGGCCTTTCACATTGAATGAGAGAATATGATGTCACCACTTACACTTTCTGCTTCTATTTCATGTACACAAACCAGGCCAGGGGGCCAGCTGTAAACCCACATTCTATTTTGATGACATTGTCATAACTTTCAGTTCTAACTGGAGAAAGCCAGAATTTAAATCTAGTGAGAGTATTAATGCTGCTCAACAGGAGGGAAATGAAAGTGGGATCTCAGAGTGAACATGTGGTCCTTCCGAATTTCCTCCTGGACCTGGACAGGGCTCATGGTCAAAACAGAGATCCTGAAATGTTTTCACCATGACTCAGAGTGAGCAGGAAGGGTGAGGCTGGCCTCTTTGTTTTCTCACAAGGTTGATAGCGTGTACCTTAGAACCAGCCAGGGCGCAGCAGGAGTAACAGAACGTGGCTTAGCCATCGCGAGGCAGATGTGGTGAACGAGCCACTGAGACTGCCCCTGACCACGTCAGGCTGTTTGCAGTACCCACGGGCCTCGCCCTCTCCAGACCAGGGGAAGGGTGTGGCTCCGACGCAATCTAAGAAATGATCATTCTTTAAATTCTAAAGGTGAAGAGATGTAAACAGCATTTTAATTATAATATGCCTAAAATGTATTTCTTGTAGAGGATAGGCATCCCTGTGCGTATGCAAAGTCTTGGAAGAAAAATATATGTTGAGAAGGCTTGACTAAGGGACAGAACAAATAGCACATTGGTTTTCTGTTTTCC
This sequence comes from Colobus angolensis palliatus, assembly GCF_000951035.1. Lineage (NCBI taxonomy): Eukaryota > Metazoa > Chordata > Mammalia > Primates > Cercopithecidae > Colobus > Colobus angolensis. The sequence goes on along the minus strand of NW_012120199.1, from coordinate 474,851 downwards.
TTAACGCTGATAACGTCTGAAGAGCTGTGAATGTCTCTATGTAATTAACAGGGTGGCAAAAGAACAGGAACGAGATTCAGGGGACTCCAGAAAGAACTTTAATTTCTGTTCCTTGGTTTCCTCATGGAACACATGGAACGAAGTATTAATAGCTATGCCCATAACAACTGAGATTTGACAGTAAATTCAAAATTAAGTTCATGCTTGAACTTTATAAAAAATACACACTTCATTTCCCTATGGGCCATATACAAAATGTGAGCTGCAATCAAAGTCCTGGCCAGGGAGTTTCTGGTAACGTGTCTCTATTATGGGATGTACACACTGGGAACAGCATTGATCACTGCGTCTGCAGAAGCCTTTCCAGTGTGTGCCTCATGTGCATACTGAGTGAAAGTTTTTCTGATAATCATTCTATTCTCACAAAAAAGTCCTCCTGGGAAGGCCCTGCACTCATACCTATTTTACAGATTGAGGAAGTGGGTTGAGAGGCTTGATAACCTGTGCAAGGCGGCATGGCTGGTAAGCAGGCCCTCTTAACCATCGCACTATGCTATCTGCAGTATCCAACTGCCCTCTCCTTGATCCGGCACATAGTTTGAATTGAGGGAAGTCCTTCAGTATTTAGAAAAGTCACAGACGACTAAATGGTGAAATAGCAGAAACAATGAGTGAGAAGTTAGATATTTGCTTCATTCCAAGGGAAGAGAAATGACAAGATGGGTCAGGTAGTGAGCCAAAAGCTCAGCCTCCAAGAGCAGTCAGATATAACAAAGCCTGAGAATTCCTTATCTAAAAGTAGTGAGATGTGAGATGCTAACATGATAAATTTCAGCCTGATTATAAGGAAATTTTCCAGACAGTGAAGTGAATTGAACTGTAACCATGTACCTAAAAAGAAATCATGAAAATCCTTTTTGTACGGCATTTTAGAAACTGACAAGCACACCGGAAAGAAGGCAGGTTCACTGACTCCAGACATCTTTCCATCTGCACTGTTATCTTTTTAAGGATTACTTTAAGGACCTCAAAAGGAGACAAAACAGCAGACTGTTAAAAGCAGCCGTCAATATTTATCTAAACACAACGAAGCACCTGCTTGTGGTACGACCAGCAGTCATAAAATGATGGGACGACCACTGTTGGTCCTATTAGTGGAAATAATTAATAGAAAAATGGGCCGACATGAAACTGTTGGTGCCTCTGCAAGGGAAAGTCACCTCCCTAAAAAAGGGAACACCATCAGCACCACCACTCGTGAGAGCAATGCTTGACACTTTACATCCACCAGCAAACCTCATCCAGCCCGCAGCCCTCTGAGGAAAGCACTGCTGATAGCTCCATGGTGCCCACCAGAAAATGCAGGTGCAGTTGCTTCAGGAGCTTACTCAAGTCCCACAGCTGGTAAGTGGGACAGCTGGGATTTGCACCACATTCCTCTGACTCTGATGAACATGCTTTTGTCTGTGATATAATGCCACAAATAGAGCTCTAAAATCCACCTTGAGTAGGCGGTATGCTCCAAACCTGTACTCTGTGCAGAGTACAGACTAGTAATAGCTACAATTGCTAGTAATAGCTATAACACTTAAACTGATGTTACATACATTTAAAATTAAGTTTGCATTTGAACTTGACAAAATGTGTGCATTTAACTTACTTGCCTGTAGGTCACATATGAAATGAGAGCTGGATTCCAAGGCCTGGCCAGGGAGTTTCTAGTGTTACTGTGGCACTCACTGGACATTGCACTGACCACCATGAGTGGGAAAGTGTTTCAGATCTCTCTACGCCATTTTCTCCGTAGTACTCTCTGACCCAATCCAAGAAAAAAATGTGCTGCAATATTGGCTGTCTTCTGTTGGTGTTGCTAAGTTACTGAATATTTTGCCTTGCCTTGCCCAGAAACTGTGTTAATTGTCTTTAAAGAGATAAGCTACATTCTGGAACATCTACTCATGTGTCCTAAATGTATTGAGTATTTTTGTAAAATAAATTTTGTTCTTTTCTTTCTTTCTCAAATACAATTTGGAGAGAAGCATGTGATTCTGTACTGAATTGAAACATAAATCTCTAACATATTATTAGTATATAAGCGGGAAAATATCTTTTTTAGAGTCCTTGGGAGCTGCGTGTGTGCATGCACAGGCACACCCATGCATCCTGGTAAGACTGCCTAGAAAGGAAGAGCCCCATGCTCTGAAAGGGGTGATGACATTGAACAGAGAACATGACGGATCACAATCCTGCCAATGAAGGCAGGGCGGGTGGAGAGGTGGGTGCTGGTCTGGTCCCTGTGTTTAACATAGTCAGGCCATCTGTTTTAGTCCTCTTCAAAAAACACATTTCTGAGAGAACTTAATTTTTCTTGAAGGTTCTGAATAATGAAAAAAGAATAGAGAAAACACAATTTTATATAACAGAAGGCAAATTGAAACATATATTCAAAATGCTAGCTTCTTTTCTTTTGCCCCTAAAGTCTTCATGTGAAAATAGACAAAGGCAATTTTGGAAATAAGCATCTGTGTTCCTATCTTCTATGAGTTCTCTACCTCACACAATTAATGGAACAGGAATGGGGTTAGGAGCCTTCCAGCTCCTGAACAGTAACACCAACCCTCCAAATTCCTTTCTGCTTCTTCCTCACAGCAGCGGAACCTTGCTCCGTGTCAGGGCTGGGCTTTAGGGAGGTCCTGAGACACCGGAGCCACAGAAGGGCCAACGTTCTACCTCTGGGGCTGTCTCCACGTTCCTCCTGCTAGTGGCGTTTGGCACATGTCTAACCTGCTCTGAGCCACTGAAACATCCGGTGGGATGTGTATACCCATGTTGCCATGGAATAAAGCAAAACTTTACAAAGCTGGAATTAAGATTCTCCTAGGATCTGTCGGCTTTATTAATTTCTTTTTCTTTTCTCCACTTCCTTTCCTTTTTCAAGACTGCTACGGGGGAAGGAGACAAATTCAACAGCTCAGCAATGGTTCTGTCTACGGATAGAAATAGCAAGAGAGGAGGAAATCCAGGCTCTAGGATGTGTGATTTCTTCTTGCACATGTTTACAAATTTGCTTCTACAATCAGCACTGGCTGTGAATTAAGACATAAACTGGGGGACTCAGGGCCGTTTGCAAATAATCGCCTGTGCACATCCCAGTCCTCTAACCTGTGACAGGAAGCTTTGGACAGGAGGACTGCAAAGTCCTCTTCCAACTCCAGGTCTTGTCAATGTTTCACAGGCTGCTACTGCTATTATGTATGTATGTTTGTATGTATCTATTCATTTATTTATATCCCAGAACTAAATAAAAATTAGATAAATAGTCCAACACATTGGTTTTTTTCCCACTGTAGTTGGGGCAATTCCTCTGAAAATGAATGACCTCACTATATTTTAGGCAGTGGAGGTTTGCTGAGGCATGAAAGTTAGTGATTTTTGTGAACATTTAACAGAGAATAAGTAAGCTGATGATACCAGGGGACTCAGAACCTATCCTGTCTAACCAGGAAGAAAGGGAAGTAGTGTGTCCTGAAAAGCCGGGGAAACCCAGAACTCTCACTATTTGGAAAAGATAGATAGCATATTCCCTTTGAGTTTTCTTAGCTGCAGCCTGGGATTGGGGAGAAAATGTAACATTCAGAGAAAGGTGAGATACAGCATATAGCATTGTTCTCCTTTTTAAATTAATTAAAGTTTTTATTTCCTAAGTATATTTGTATTCATGTACTTTTCAAGTGTGATGTTCAAAAAATAATGCAACTTTTTGCTAAATCTAAAGGTATTTCAGGTAATTTCTCAGTTTTGTACATGATGTATTCTTGAAGGCTTTTCTGAAAGTAGACTCTCTAAAAATTAAGCAACAAGGGTGTGTGTAAGTGTGTATGAGAGAGACAGAGAGAGAATGATGATTAGTGGGTTATCACACTTCTGTGACCGGTGGAGACAGCAGTTAGGTAACTATGGAGGCGCCCTGTAAGAATTCTGTCTTTAACACTACAGTCTATGCAGGCACCTTCCTGAGTTCACTGCATCTACCAGTCCTGCTGTGGGCGGTCTGCTATTTAAATGCCCGCTGACGCTGTCAAAGGGACCTGAAGCTGGGAGGATGGAGAGGAGTGTATCTTTGCCTGTCACAGCATCATGACCTAGGAGGTCACCAATCCTGGAGAGGAGGACAAAAGCCAAGTTGGAGTCTGGTCTTGGGGGTAAAGTACGTGCTGGGTTCTGTGGCCCCCAGGACTAAGCAAGAACCAAGTCTGATGTTGCTGGTCACCAAGGCCTGTGAGGCCCCATGGTGGGGAGCTGGGATGCAGTGGAATGAGGGGTCTTTTTAAGCATGACCTTGTGCCACAGACTGTGGCAAGTGCCCACTGTCTTTCCACCTGAGGCTGTTTATTATTAGCTCAGCAGATACTTGCTGGACATATCCAGGATGCAGCAGTCACCACATGAGCTAAAAAGTATCTGTTGCTGGAGGATCATCAACGACTCATTTTGCAGCTGAGTACAGGCTGTTTGGCACTCAAGAGCCACCTCGATAAAATGTTTCTTTTTACATGAACAGCAGTTTCAGGAGAATGAATTGTCTTAATTATCTGAATTTTAGAAAAAAAATAACCATAGAGCATTTGCTAGTTTATTTGCATTTAGTGAATTTCACTTAAAAAAATACTACAATAGGCCGGGCGCGGTGGCTCAAGCCTATAATCCCAGCACTTTGGGAGGCCGAGACGGGCGAATCACGAGGTCAGGAGATTGAGACCATCCTGGCTAACACAGTGAAACCCCGTCTCTACTAAAAAAATACAAAAAACTAGCCGGGCGAGGTGGCGGGCACCTGTAGTCCCAGCTACTCGGGAGGCTGAGGCAGGAGAATGGCGTAAACCCGGGAGGCAGGGCTTGCAGTGAGCTGAGATCCGGCCACTGCACTCCAGCCTGGGTGACAGAGCGAGACTCCGTCTCAAAAAAAAAAAAAAAAAAAAAAAAAAAAATACAACAATAATGCTTCATAGTCGTCTCTGTAATCAATCTGGGACTCAAAGCCTCAAACTGCTTTGTAAGAAGACTGAAGTCTCATGACTTCTCTGAAGAAATGGTTGCAAAAAGAAGTGAACACTTTTCCCAAAGTGTCGCTGCAATTCAACAGTAAAGCAAGACCTCCTACTCCAAATACATGACCAGATGCCTTTTCCCTGTGTCCCCCAACTGCTCTGCCCACCATTTCACCCCTGCCCCTGCCCCTTCTTTCTACACATTCCTAAAGTTGGTGTGGACGAGGCCTTTTCCTGGGAAAAGTCATAGGAGTTTGATAACCCAGTAACCATGCATTCTCTCTCTCTCTCTCTCTCTCTTCTCTAAGGTTTATCCAAGTGTGTTCTTAGATGTGGACAGACTATTGCCTCCTGGTCACTGGAGTGTTCTCAATGCTTCAGCAATCTGTGGATGATGCAGACAGCAGGAATTGAATTGAGCCAGTTGGTAACAGCTTCAGCAAAGGCTGCAGGGAAGATACAGAATAGAAACGACCAGGAGCAGATCCTCACGGAGCCCCGGCTAGTGACGAGGATCACTGTGCCCTGGACACACAGACGCAAGCAATCTTCGCATTGACCTTGTTCTGGGGCTTACTCTAAGCTATCTCTGAAGAAAACCATTGCCCAATCTGGAGCTGCTACTACCAGAAATAACCACAGTCAAGGAAAACCCTACGCCCAAGTAAACTCAAGGTATCAGGAAGTAAGATTAAAAAGGAGTGTGGGACTGCCACTGACATTTTAAAATCTCCTCTTTGTATTCTCTATTTTCAGAAAACAATTTCAACATCAGGCATGAAGTTTATGATGAATATAGGAAACAGAAGGATGGTGGGATTGAGGATTTTGTCTATGGGAAATTATTATTGTTCTGATATTTCAAAACAGAAGAGCCAAACCAAAACAACTGTTCTTTTGACTAAAAAGATGATAAGAGATATTTTTAGTGCCCCCACCACACATGCACACACACGCACACACACAGGCACACACACTTGTGCACAAACATACACACATGTATGCACACATGTACACACATACACATATACACATACACACAGGCACACCTGTGCACACACACGCATATACGCACATGCACACACACGTACACACATACCCATATACATGCATACACACGCTCACACACATACACAGGACACACATGTACACACATGTACACACATACACAGAGACACACACAGGTGCACACGTGCACACATACACACACACGCACATATGCGCACACACAATGGCAACTATGGGTGGGTTGGATGTGTTAATTTCTTTGATTGTGGTAATAAGTATACAATGTCCATGCATATGAAATCATGTTTTACACCTTGAATATACACAATTTTTATTTGTCAATTAAATATTTTAAAATTTAAAAATATTTCCCCTCAGGAAAAAATTAATAAACAAAGGTAGCAGATTGGTTCCTTAGCAATGTGAATATACTTCACACTACCGAACTGTACACTTAAAAATGGTTACGATAGTAAATCTTACGTGTATTTTACCATAATTCAAAACTGAAATGTTTTTAAAGTGAGAAAGAGGCAGCATTGGGGTTCTCCCTTTAAGTTTCTCACCTCATTTACCAGTAAGTAACCTGTCGGGGCTTTCCCAGTCATTCTGCACATCTATGCAGGCAACTATTTGCTTGAATGTTTGTTTTCCAACAGATACCTTCCTCTAATATGTGGAACACTCTGGAGTCATTTTCCCACGGGCTCCGGCTCTCCCTTCACACTGTGCTTCTGAGTAGTCTTGAAAGCATTGCAAGAGATAACAGCACTTTCCTGCAGACACAACCACCTTGAGGGTTTCTTCTGAGCTTTGCTCCTGAAATCGCAGCTGTGCTCACGCAGGTGTAGCCTGGATGGTTTTCTGAAACCACACCCTTCCTCCCTCATCCTCACAGCAGTGCTGCAGGAGAGATGTCACTGCTCTACCAGACAGGTGAGGAGCCGATGATGCAGGACCAGCCTAGGTCACCTGGCTAGCCACTGCGCGGTGGGGCTGAGGCGTAAACCGATGGCAAGGACGCCTGCCTCCCAAGTGAGCAGCTCAGCATCCAGTTCTGTAATTCCGTGTCTCTGTGAATGCATGGTTTACTTTTACATTTTGGAATATCTATATGAAATCATGGGTTTCTATGTAGCTGTATCATTGTCAGGCTGAGAAATGCAAACATCATAGTCTTTGTTCCTGTCTACCTCAGAGGAGGAGAAGCTATGCAGCTGACCTCAGGGAGCAGCCAGAGGCTTCATCTGAGGAGCCTCTCGCTTACTTGCGAATCCACAGCATCTCTGGTGACAAAAGAGAATCTGCGTGAGCCCCACCCCAACATCAGCACGGTGGGAGGAATTCAGCTGACTTTCACAATAGCAACCTAAGAACCAAAGCTTTTGAACTGCCCTTTTTGTAACAAAGCAAACCAAACTCAGTGAAAAGAGATGCCTTTGTGATGTGCGAAAGATAATTCGTTACAGTGAGTTAGAAACTGATTTGCTTATAGAAATCTTGGTTTTATATTTTATTTACTTGTGTGCTGCAGGCTGACAGTAGCCCTGGCCAGGAGGAATTCGAGGCTACAACTCGAGCTCCCTTGCCCTGTCGCCTCTGCTTGCACCCACTCCCAGGGAACATTTCACACCAAATATTTCTTTGTATTGAAAAAAGGACTGCAAATGTCTGAAAATAATAGGTGGCATGACAATGCCTCATTATCTATCAAATGCCTCACTATTATGACCACAGTGTTCATGTTTTAGTTTTCACTTACTGGATTTTTAAAAAATGTAGGCTGTAGTTTTCAGAAATGTCAACTGCCAAAACACCCCCTGCTGACAGGGAAAGAGGCTTTGCAAACACGGGAGGAAAGGACGCAGAAGGGGAGTGCGGCCGCCGTCCTGTACAGGCGACTCTGTCACATACCATGAGCACCTCAGTCAGACACCTCCTCTGCATGGCACTTTCAGCACGTAGTCACTGCGAGGAAAAACTATGCTAGAAAAACATGCAGCTTTTTGGAAAAGTTTATCTTTGTCAGGATACATAATAGGGCCAGGCTTCAGGCCGCCCTCTCCAGGGTTCTAAAGGAAGGCAAGAGCGAAAGGAATGCAGCCGTAGAGAATAGTTTTGGAATGACAGAGGCCATATGACTCAGCTTCACTTGGCAAAAAAAAAAAAAAAAAAAAAAAGCCACTTAGTCACTTACTACGTGGTCCCCTTCCCCTTGCCTTGAGCTCTGCCATGCACATCAAAAGCATGTTAGTGAAGAGGGAAAGTAAAATGACCACTTTTCTCTGGGGAAACACAGCCATGTCCCTAATTCCCCCAACACCTTCTGGGGACGCTTGATCTCATCACTGGTTGAATTCACAGCCAGAGCTAACATGTTTACAATATGATTCACTGTGTCATGATCTCAAGCCATTTCTTATTCCTTCTGCACCCAGAACCTTTTAATAAATACTCCTGAAAATGGGAAACTGGCTGTCAGTTTTTAGTGACTTTCCAACTCTTGCTTTATATTTTTAATCTTAAAATAAAACTGATCTTTTTAAGGACACAAATGTGTTAGTAGCCACCCAGATACTTCTAGTGAGTAAATTACTCTTCCGGAATAACAAATTAGAGGCTTTTGAAAGTACATTAACCCTTTAGACTCACCCTGCACAGCTCGCTTGTGCAGGGAGTTTCCACTCAGCACATGAGTCACCAGCAAAGCTTACTCCTTGTCCACTTCTCTCCTCCCTAGGGAGTAATTTCCTTAGAACATCTCAGTGTTTATGCATTAAAGACCCAGAATGCAGCAGGAATCTCCAGCAAGACTAAGAAATTCCAGAGTTGCACATCTGAGGAAGTAGGAAGGAATCTTCATCTGGCTCTCCCAGTATCAAGCGAGCAATCATCGAAAGTGTCACTTTTCAGATAACTCAAGTTGACTTCTGGAAGCTTCGAGAAAGCTTTTTGAGATGCTTTTCAATACATGCCTCTAAAAAATTCACTATAGTGTGCCTTCTGATTTTATTATATTTGATTTCTCATATGGTGCATGGTAGACCTTTTCCAGGAGGATGCAGTATGGTCACCTTGACCAGGAAATGCAGGGACATGCCCATCTCTTGGGCTACTGGTATGTGTGGCAGGTTATTTGCTAAAACAGAAATGATAAAGCCGGTAGGTTTGTGTCTACTTGCCATTCTTTATTCCCTGACTTTTCCTTTGTTTTAGACTTTGAAATGGCAATTTCTAAAATTCAGAAGGCTACATCAACGAGAAAATCCATCCTTGTATTGTTAAGAAGTCTTTATCTTGTTATATAATTATTCCACTATCTTTTCTTGGGGCTGTCATAATCCTTTGTGGAAATACAAGAGATTCTGGTTTCTAATTAGGTTTAGACTGTATCTAAATGAAGAGTAAATGGGCACTGACTGAGAGTTTGAAGAACGAAAGAGAAAAAAGAAGTGCATAAATGTCAGTGGAATCACTTTACAATCTCTGTTTGGTTTGCATGAATGGGTGTTTGTGTGTGTATTTCAAAAGCGGGGAAAATGGACTCTGAAACAGTAAAGGATCCTTTCTGGATGTCTGGATACTAACATATTCTCCTTAACAAGGCAAGACAAGCTGCTCTGAGAACAACAGCCAATTCTGGATAAGTGAAATTGCAATGAGTACTCCATTAAATTATTTTCCATGTGTGAATGGTGAAGCTTGCATAATTGACTTCTAGTGGGGAAGAACATGACACAATTATTGTGAATTAAAATGACATCTATTTGACAGTCAAACATGACCTGTGGATACTACATACAACCTATTTTTAAGCATTAATCTATAACTGCATATAAACTGCATGTATTTTTTAATTAAAATTCTAGTATCAAGATCATAGTTTAAGGAAATGTATCATTTTATATAACAAAAATTGAGGTTCTCTTAGGTTTAGAAGTTTTCTTTTAGTCCATGGAAGACTTAATGTGCTTTAAAAAAATATCCTATTATGTTCAGGCTAATAAATCTATAAGACTTTATATAATTCTTTTCTATTAGATTTTTACCACCTGAGGGTTTCGTGTGGAGATGAGAAGCCAAGAAGAAACATACACAGTATCAAGCGAGTAATCCTAAGAATGACTGTACTCATTTCACTGGAATTTTTTGTTTCAGAAGTGAGCAGCTGGCATTTGCCCTCCAGGACGGTCCTCAAGCTGTGGGGTGCACTGATGGCCTTCCTTTTTATTTCCGCCTCCCTTCTGAACAGTGTACCTTCACCTGCCACTCCATCCTCTTGCGCCGCTCCTCTCGAGGCGCAGACCTAGTGTTGACACCAGTATTTATGTCCATGCCCATGACGTCCTTTGTGTTAGTCTGGCTGATGTTGTGTGTTGTCTGTTGGATTCAAGATGGCCCCATCTCAGAAGACTGAGAAAAACTGCGTGTGCTGATGGTAAAATGCTTTGCGAGAACCTCATGGGAAGAGAACTTTTTCCATGAGGGCAAGTTTAGTGTTCACTTAAAATACTATTTTTTGTTCATTATATTTCCTCCCCTACACCTGGTCTTTTAATCTTAAACACACACACTAACCCCTCCATAATTCTATCTCTGCCCAGAGAATTCCACATCGTTTCAATCACATCAGCACATGTGGTTCAATCTAAATTATGGACCAAAGTAAAATAAGAGCCTGAACCTAAATGACTTCACCAGGGAAGAGGATTCAAACGAGATCAAGGAGGAAATGCGGGGGAGAGAAAACTTGGCCAAAAGGCAGAAAAAGATGTGAGAGGAGGTGAATGGAGCCAGTTTAATGAGGTCAGTCATTCTTGCTTCCGGGCACATATTTCTTAATTTCTCTTATTTTCTGAAACTTGACCCCCATGTGTTCTTTCCATTTGACTCTCAGTGAAGTGAATGGAGACGCAACATGAGGTCCTGGAGCAGGCAGACTTTGGAAGCTAACAACCCTGAGCTCGCGTTTGGGGTCTGTGAGTTTGTGGAGAAAGACTCTCCATCTCTGATCCTCTGGCGTTTCCTCTCCTGCAAAAAGGGAACCGTGGTGCCTCTCTCAAAAGCCAATTTCAAGCACTGAAATAAACCGATGGGCTTGGAGCACAGTGCCTGGCATGAGACGGGCATCCAGCACATGGTAGGATTCATCTCGTATGGGCAGCAAGAGCTGCACAAACTTTGTATTAAAAGCACATTTTCAAGTTCAGAGCACAGCAGCACATTTTAAGTAGCTTTTCAAAGATGCCACAAGTCCGTTTCTGATATTTTCAAAGAACTGGGGAGGGGAAGAAAGGCAACTGAGGATTCAGAACAGCCCCCAGCACCACCTTCACGTAAAATAGTAATGGGAACGTGCAGTAATACGGGGCTCTTTGGTTGCTTATCAGATAGGATCCAAATGGCACAAATATAATGGAAGCAAGCACCATGGAATTATACGCAGAAACCCATGCACACATTTCCATGCAGAAGAGCAGCAGTGAAAGAGAAAACATGCTCACAGAAGCACTAAGGTATAAATAATCAATAGTTTTGCAAGTTATTTCTAGGGCTATGATCTTAATTAAAGGATTAAGAAAGGGGTACATTGGGGTTGGGAGTCCTCCATGTCTCTACTATTTAACCTTTTCAGTGCTCATGTGTTACTCTAATTTTAATCTCTGTGCCTCCAAAGCCAACACTTCTGCCTCCAACACAGCGGACTATGATGCAAGAGAGAGTGTGCCGAAATCCCTGCCATGCCGTTGAAGACTAATTTTAATTCAGAAGTTAAGTTTCCTTCTCTAGAAAGTCTTGAGAGCTGCCAGTGCTGAGATCGAGACCCACTTCCAGAACCTTTCCACCCTCCTTCCCCGTCTTTCTAGCCTTGGACATCTCTTGTTTCTAAAGATATACTTCTTACTCTTCACTTATCTCCCGGGGATTGAGTTTCTCTCCCAGTTAATTGGAGTTTTGGTTTCTGCTCCAGGGTCCCAAATTTTCCTGAAACTGACAGTAAAGTCCCATGGCCTTGCACAGTTAAATGGCCCTCCCCACTCTCCCCTCAAGCAATGAGCGAACCTCAAGCGCTTTGGTCCTTTGGTGAACAGTCAGCCTAAGCTGTTCACCTCCAACAACGCTGCTCACTTAGCAGCTGAGACAGGCTTGTTTCAGCTGCTCACTTAGCCGTGCTGAGACAGGCTTGTTTCTGGGTGCTGCAAAAATTAGGCCATCAAGTTATAAATTGCCTGGTAGGTTAAGTACATTAGGTCAGAGTCAGTCTACCTTTTCCCATCTTTTAGCTAAGTTCCATTTGTCTCAGTTCGAAAAATTCACATATGGAAAATGAAGTTTCACACAGATATATGTTTACAGTCTCTCTCTCTCTCACACACACACATACACACACACACATACACACACACAGGACATCCCTGGAGACCATCATCCATGGGAGGGAAAACTTTTCCTTTCACACAGCAAATGTGGCTTATAAAATGCTCATTTAATCAGAGCAAAGAAATGTACGCAAGACAAGAGGTGTGAGACGAGGAGAGCTGAATGAAAGCATATTCTCTGTCCCCTTTCCCTCTGTGGCTTCAAATTCACATTGACATGGGAGAATTGTACTGATACAGACACAAACTGGGATTATGTATATGGGGGCTAATTGGAAGCAGCTGACAACAGTGGGAAGAAAAGCTACCCACATTTGGACAATTGCTTTCCTTCTCGTGGGTGGGCCAGTTTGTGAAGGCCAGGAGCCTCCCCGGGGCTGGGGCCTGAAAGCTGAATTACAGCACATATCTTACATAAAAGGCAGAATCCTCATCCACACAAGAGACCTGTCTATTAATAAGTGGCCAGTTACATAAAAGGAATGAAATCCATTGAATTCTCCTTAAGTAGTTCCCACTGGGGTATGTGATTTGCCAATACAAATATTGCTGGTACAGATACAGTTATGAAGAGCAGGTGCATGGGCTGTGTTTGCACCTCATCTAAGCAGATGAGGAGCATCTCCCAGTATGTGGTTCACCTTCTGTGGCGTCACTTTCAGACTGGTAGGTAGCAGAGCATAAAGTGTAGTCAACTTGGCCTTGTCCGAGTAACTATTAAAAATAATAATTTGTTGAGCTCCCACTCTGTGTTAACCAGAGCACATCCATGATTTTTGATGTTCACATGGTTACATGTTTGGAAACAGGCAGAGTTTGGCATTGAGCCCTTGTCTCTTCAGGCCACACGGCATCCAGGGCCCCAAAACCTACTCATACCCTTTCACAGGGAACTGCATCGTTATACTGGGAGCAAGGCCAAATAGCCATCTACATGCTGGGTCTATCCAGAGACAGTCTCCTGCCCAGAACCATCTTTGGCTCCCAAAACACAAGATGAAAAGTCACTTCTTGAACGGGAGGTAAAATAATGAGAAACTCACTGTGGCCATACTTAAGAAGGATACTGATTATATTTTGGGTTCATGCAATAGTCTGGTATTCTACAAACAAAGACGGAACGAAAAGACACTAAGAAAAAATCAACTTAAGATGTTTGTTGTTTGTTTTGCCTCATTATACTTTCTTAGAATGTGAAACTTTGAAAAACATCAGTATTATACTGTGAAATTCAAAATTTACCATGAAAATCCAGCGATTTCACTTCTTGAACCAGATACTAAGGAAATAATCCAGAAGGGAAACATAATTATGTATAAAACTACTGAGGCACTACTAAAAACAAAAATGTCAGGAAACCACACAAATTCACCCAATAAGAATAGCTGAACACACTAGAATATATTAATGAAATATAATCATATAATCCCACATGACAATTTGGCAGTTAAATGCATATAAAACTGTATCCTTGGGAGAAGTCAGCAAATGTAGAGTGACAGAAATAAATTAGAATTAAATTGTTCTTTTAGGGGCAGAGGGTGTCCCTGCAAGCCTTTCTCGGAATCGTCTGTAGGTTTTCCCCACATGGCATAACACACATCAGCCTTGTGCCCACCGGTGGATGCCAGCAGAGGCGCAGTCCACACTGAGAGGACCTCTCTGCCTTCAGTTCTTCTGACGCTCAGTGGTCCTGGAAGTCGGCACTGGCTCTCTGTGTCTCCAGCCCGACTTCCACCCAGCCCTCAGCTGGGTCAGAACGTGTACAGTGTGTCCCCTCATCGCATCTCAGTGAGAATGACTGCTTTCTCATAAGGACAATGTAATGCATAAGAAATCCTGCAAGACTGATTGATTGTTCCTGCATCCATGCAAGTATTTATTCACTGAATATTTATGGAAGCCTACTATGGACTATTCTTTTATATTGTTAAAATATGGTGTACATATAGTAAGGCAGAATAAGAATAAATCCATTCGATCAAAAGTTAAGTGGTTGCCACAGTTTGAGGAGGGTGGGAAGGAGGAATGAGCAGGTGGGGAAGGAGGGGACCTGGAGGGCCAGGAGACGACCCTGCATGATACAGTAATGGTGAATGCTTATTATTATAGATTTGTCCAGACCTGAAGAATGTGCACCACCAAGAGTGACCCCTAAGGCAACTTGTGGGCTTTAGTGAATAATGTATCAATATTGGCTCATTAATTGTAACAAATTAATGTTTGTTATTAATGTTACTAATGCTGGATATTAATAATAGGGGAAACCTGTTGGGACCATGAGGAAGAAACAGGGGCCGTGCAGGAACTCCCTGAACCTGCCACTCAATTTTTCTGTAAGCCTAAAATAGCTCAAACAAGAAAGTTTATTAAGTAATAAGAGAGAAAGTTCTTTCACTCTTTATTTCAACTTTATCTAGCATTGAGGATGAACACCAGCTGGTACCAAGGAGATAAAGAGACCTCAGATCTGCTTCCTGGTGTGTTTTTACTTGGAAATCTGAGTTGCACATTCTGTGGCTGGAAGTCTTGTTGCCCAGAATTTTAGAGGTGACATTTAATCCTTTGTTCAGTTCAGTCTTTTGTGCTGGTGCTCACAGGAGGCCCACATTCACCCTCAAGTGTGAAATCTCAACACCAAGTCCAACAGAAAAAGGATTACAATTCAGATTTTTCCCCATTTATTTCAGCCTTACCATCGCTGAGAAACTTATTATTTATTTATTTTTTGCTAGAGCCGTCCAGACACCTATTTTTAGATCATTAAATGAACATTTACCAAGTTAAATTCTTAATTGACAATTTTATTGCATAGCATCTTTTAAAAAAAATTTTTAAGTTCAGGGGTACATGTGCAGGTTTGTTACACAGGTAAACTTGTGTCAGGGTGGTTTGTTGTACAGATTATTTTGTCACCCTGGTATTAAGCCTAGTACCCAATAGTTATTTTTTCTGCTCCTCTCCCTTCAACCCTCTATCCTCAAGTAGGCCCCAGTGTATCCATGTGTTCTCATCATTTACCTCCCACTTATAAGGGAGAACATGTGGTATTTTGTTTTCTTTTCTTGTATTAGTTTGCTAAGTATAATGACCTGCAATTCCATCCATGTCCCTGCGAAGGACACGATCTCGTTCTTTGTTATGGCTGCATAGTATTCCATGGTATGTATGTACCACATTTTCTTTATCCAGTCTACCATTGATGGGCATTTAGGTTGATTCCATGTCTTTGCTATTGTGAATAGTGCTGCACTGAACACATATGCATGTGGTTTTTTTTTTTTTTTTTTTGAGACAGAGTCTCTCTCTGTCGCCTAGGCTGGAGTGCAGTGGCATGATCTTGGCTCACTGCAACCTCTGCCTCCTGAGTTCAAGCGATTCGCCTGCCTCAGCCTTCCGAGTAGCTGGGCTTACAAGTGCCTGCCAGCGCGCTCGGCTAACTTTTGTATTTTTAGTAGAGATGAGGTTTCACCATCTTGGCCAGGCTGGTCTTGAACTTCTGACCTTGTGATCCACCCACCTCGGCCTCCCAAAGTACTGCGATTGAGGCGTGAGCCACTGTGCCCAACCATGTGTTTGTATAATAGAATGATTTCTATTCCTTTGGGTATATATCCAGTAATGAGATTGGTGGGTCGAGTAGTGTTTTGAATAATATCTTAATTGAGGTGTGACTTTAAATATACTACATTTAATCAGCTCTTGATTTGGCTAACAACAAAAACTAACACTTCCTTTTGAAAGTAACTTTGATCAACCATTTAAAAATAGCACATTGCTTTTGTGAAATGAACTTAGTGCTTCAATGTCACAGATCTCACGGTCTAGCATTTCCCTGAAAACAGAGGCTATCTTCAGGCCTGAGAGGCCTCTACCTCCGCTAACCTCACTTAAATGTGAGAACAATACTACACAGATAATGAGCTGTCAGAATGTAGAGGACAGACCACGGGAACTTCAAAACTGCCCTCTCAATCCCATTTTACGTTAGAAAATCAAGTACTGAGAATGTGAAGTTAAATTATGTGACCAAAACAAGGAAGGAGGCTGGTAAAATTGCATTTTGCACAAAAGTGTTGATTCAACATGAAGTCAAATAATACGTTCTAATGAAATTACACCTCTCACACACATATCTTTTCTCTCAAACTTCAGTGTTATTCCAGCCAAAAGTCTTAGGTCTCTTGAAGTGTTTGTGGAAGAGTAGATGGAGTTTTATTTCACATTATCAAGAAATCCAAGGTGCAGACCTGCACATAAATAGAGTGACTTATTTGAAGTGCTGAGCTTTGTCCACTCATAAGATGCTTAATTAAGAGGCGCTCAGTGTCAGGGAAGTACACGTTTCTGGTGATTGCCGGTATGCATTGGAAAGGAGATTACTCACAACTGCCCGTCCCAACTTTGCTTGAGCAATTCCAGGGTGAGGCATTCGCAAATTTATAAAGAGCAAATTCCATTTTAGGATTGCTCTAGCTGTTTATACAATTCTTATTAAAGTTGATCCAAAATCGGCCTCCCTGTAAGCTTCTGACCGTTTGTCCGAGTTCTGTACTCTGGAGCCAGGAGGGTCAATCTACTTCCTCTCTCCACGATAGCACCTTCAGTACCGGAGGATGGCAGTCACACCACCTATAAGTCTGTCTTCCGTGCTGCATATCCTTGTGTCTTCAACGGCTCTGCAGGGATTCCGAATCTCTGCTCTGTTGGCTGCACTCCACCTTACAAACTGCAGCTCCCTGTGGACGCCTGAAATGTGCCCTGGGTTATGTACTGCACTGCACACACCGTCTGACCTGCACAGGGCATGGGTAGAGCATTACCTCCTGAATTCAGGACACTGTTCTTATTAATGTGCTCCAGCCTCCACACCACGCTGTTGTTGGCTCATGTGGAATTTGGATCCAATGAAAACACCCAGATCTTTTTCACACTTACGCAACTGGCGTTTTTCATTCCGTCCGTCACTCAACAAATATTGCCTTCAAGAAAATTATTTCCATACCAAAAGCTGACAATTTTCCATGAGATGATTGAGAGACAAATAGACTAATAAAACACATAGACTTCTGACCTGTGGTTGAACCTGAAATTATATTTTTCCACAAATTTAAAAGCTAACTACATCATTTATCAGTTAGTGGTTAAAGAGCAAAGCTACCATGCAGAATTCTAACTATATGTGAAATGGGAACTGCAGTTGGCAAATCAGTAAAATGTTCTGATCATATTTTCAAATGAGTTTGTTGAGAAGAGCAGAAAGTATATTTCTGAGGAAAAAAATCAGACCTAATACTATTTTGAAAATCAGTAGAAACAAAATCTTCAGTTTCTGTAAATTCTATAAATAGTACTGGCTAGCTGCTTTCCTGACTAGAACGCATCAGACAGGTTCCTTCGTGTTCCAGATGTGGGCCTACACATACATAGAAGCTCACTCTCCATTTTACTTACATTCCAGAAATACTGATGAGTTTTCCATAGAGTTCTTAAACCACCAAAATTGCTGCAGAATCATGAGTCCTTTCATTCAGTTTTCCCTCACCTATCTGGTTTTTCAGATTTTGAGGAGCACCTGCTGGGAGCCAAGGATGCTCACCTTTTGTACCCTCTCTTTAATTGGTGCAGTGTTGTGGAACGAATGAATCACAGAGCAAATGCACTCTCAGAGCTGGAAGAAACCAGGTGGACCCACCAACTCAATGCCTTATTACCCAGATGAGGAGACTGAGGCTCTGAGAAGTCACCGTCCATGCATTCAGGCATGTTGAGTACTGTAGTGAACATGGCAAGTGGAAGACGCTCAAGGAACTGACTTCAAGCAGGTGAACATCTCGAGAAGAGAAAGCAGAGGTGCACAAAGGAGTAATGACTCATACTCGAAGAAGTTCAAGATGAAATCCAGGGTAGACGGCATCGATCTTGGGGTGTGTGTGTGTTTGTGTGTGAGGGGCACGGCTGCAGAGAAAGAGGACAAGACCCCGAGAGAGGAAGCTGGACAATCGGTGTGGGTCAGTTTGTGGAAGGACTCACGTCTCATACATTTTGAAGAAAACAATAACCTATGCCATTATGCATACGACATGTTATATACAACTGCAGAAAAGGGTTCATAAATCTTGCCGGTGGGCTGAATGCGTTAACGCACAGTTGAAAATGTGTGCACTGCATGTGCACATGTTCAGTTTTGAACTTTAGATAGAGAAAGCCAAAGAAGGCCACCTAAAAGGCTGGTAACATGAGCAGATCTGCACATTAGAACAGCGATATTCAACTCTAGCTATGCATTACTAACTGGAGAGCTTTAAAAAAATACCTGTAGGACCCCATCCCAGTCTGATTGTAATAGAATTATTGGACCGAGTGTTAAGATTTTTTTAAGGGCCCCAGGTGATTCTCAATGTGCAGCTGAGGTTGAGAATCACTGATTTAGAGATTCTTTCAAAAGCACTGTAGAGAAACCTTAAGATGAGCAGTGGGTGGGAGGACAGTTAAAGCCCTTCTCATAGGGGCTGGTAAGGGCCAACCCATGTCAGTCATTATCGGGACCCAAAAGACAGGATGGATGAAGTCAGGGAAATGAGGCAGTCCAGGATGGCTCCGGATGTGTGACCCAGGTGCCACTGTGAACAGGAGGGCAGCTCCCCAGTGAAGGACAGGAGAGTGCATCTCGCCACACGGAGCTTGGAGTGGTTCTAGGGCCTGCAAGTGCAAACATGGGTGCACAACGAGGCTGGGCTGCTGGTGAGTGCTCTGACTCTGCAGGTCAGAGAGACTTTTATCCACAAACACAGGGAAGAGCATCTGAGGGAGATTGTTGAGACCTGGGGGAGAAGCAGCCATGCCAGGAGGAAGCAGAGGCACAGCCATGTGAGGGGTGTGAACGGAGGCACGGTGCTGCCCACTGCCCTGCAAGGGGTTCAGACCTTCCCGGCAGGTTTCATACATTCTGCAGTCTCTGTGGGGCCATGGTTCAGAGAGAGTGTCCTGCTTTTGAACACAAAAGACACAGTCAGTGTTTAACGAACATCCTGAGTTCCATGTTTGCTAACCTGTCTGGAGCAACTGTTGAGAAACGAGGGAGAACTCCCCCCTTTCTGAGCTCCAGGCCCCACAGGCGCGCCAGGAAAAAGTGGCATTAAAGGAGCTGCTGCCATGGCATGGCTAAGTTAGAGCCGTGCTCTGCCCAGACTCACTCCACTCCTGTCTGCACAAATAGCTTTTCCCACTGTGTTAAAAGTGGTTTTCAAGCCTCAAGTGATGTTTTCCAGGCAAGCTTAACTTAGTGCTGCACACCCCAAAGGGAGAGCGACTTGGAGGTGGAATTCTGAGAAACTTGCTCAAGGTCACTCAGGGTCAAGTTAGAGGTGTAATGATAGGCTGAGACACTGGGCATGATGGTGAGGAGATCAGAGGGAGTGAAGCCAGCAGTGCCAGGTATAAGCAGGAGCCTTTAGACCTTCCAGAAAGAAGGCGGGTGGCGAGCCCGGGGCAGGGAGTGAACAAGAACGGGCAGACCATTAGGCAGAGCTTTCCTCTTTAGGGTTGACAGAAATTCCTGGCATCTACCACGCTCAGCCATTGTTAACACACATGGAAAATATTCTACAGAGAGGGAGGGAGGGACCTGAGTTTTTTTTTTTTTTTTTTTTTGCTAGTTGTGGAAAATGAAAACTCTTCCTCAGAGATTGAAGAAATCATCACTGTCTCCTGAGAATCGGGTTTGTCTGCTTCAAGCAAAACTGGTTCATCGCAAAGCAGATTGGCTAAGAGTTTAAAAAATAAAAGAAAAAAGAATGTGAGCTCAGGTGATTCACTGAAGGGAATGGCTGGGAATCAAATGTCCTCCTAGGAAACACCCTGCCCTGCTGAGGTTCCTGCGACAAAGCGAAAAAGCGGCAGCTGTGTTGGGGAGCGGAGCGCTGCGGGCCTGGCCCAGCAAGGGCTAGAAGCCTTGGATTCACCAGCCTTCACTTTGTGTGGTGTTGGCTCTGGGAGCTGTGTGTCCTCCTGGTCCACAGTGTTGTTTCCAAGTGGAGGACACAGCAAATTCAGCTCTCATGAAACAGGCATTGCTCTGCAATGTCTTGGAGGAACTCTGGGAGTAGAACATGGGCAAAGGAGGGATGGCAGCTCCACTGATTAGCCAATTTAGAAAATCTAAGAGAAGACGCGGAGACACCAAAGTCACAGAATGGTCTTCACAAGTTGCCACAGGAAAATGATTTCCCATGGCTCTGGCTTGGACCAGGCCCCATCCTTTGGACCTGAGATCACACATGTTTATGCAGACAACGTCAGTGGCATCCTTAGCCTTATTTCTAGAGATTCACCCTCCTTTCTAGGGGTCGAGGACATCTCCCCAGCCCCCTGAATTGAATCGGCTGTGAGTCAGAATACTGAAGCATGTCAGGAAACCACAGGGGTTTTCCTTAACTAAGCAAAACATATATTAAACTAGTAATAATTAAAAGAGTCTGCCCTGAAGAATGTGCAGTGGGCAGCATTTTCTTCCTGACCTGAAAAAGACAAATCTCTCCTAAGAATCTAAAAGCCAGAATAACATCTCTTCATCAAACCTGGATCCCCAAAACATTTGAAGGGTGCTATTTTCCGAGACTCAGGGGAGTGGGAAGTCTCGCAAAGCTGGGAATCAAGGTCTTCTTTTCTGTGCTCCCCTCCCACTCATGACTTCACTCTGTCTCTGAGATCACGAGAGAGTCGACCTGCTTGGATGAAGCAGGAACAGGAAGTCAAGATGAGTCAAGAGTTGTGCGAGTTCCTGTCTTCTGCTTTTTCAGAATGGCTCCTTCACCTTTCTCAGTCACGTTACGGTACCCCAGAAGCCAGCATCAACTCCCAGCTCCATTCCCACCAGGAGCCCCATGACTCCCCTCTCCCACGGGGCCCTTGCTCCTTGACCGTGTCAACCACTGTGAGCAAAAGCCCGGCTGGCTCTTCACAGCTGCAGATGCGAGTGATGGCAGGAGCATTTCTCTACCTGGCTGCATCCCTTCCTTATTCCACTGGGCATTCACGCACCTGAGCTTTGCAAGCTTCCTGAGGCTTCCGGGGAGGGCAGCACTTAGTGTGCCTTCAGCAGGACACAGCCAGCATGGGGCAGGGGCTCATTCATGATTATTATCACTGTTAATTGGTTGTTGATTGATTGATTGATTACTAAAACTATTGAAAGAAAAGTCTGGTTTCTGAAGAACAAAAGGGCTCTAAAGTGGGGGACTCAGGCAGGGACATCAAAGACAGAGGCATACCAACAATACTGTGGATTCATCATCTGCTGAGAACCCACTTCTCAGTACATATTTAACTCATGAATAACCGTGCATGAAGAAGGGAATGTGTATCTCATGCAAGGCAGGAAGCTGACCCTTCCTGGTCATAGGTGTGCTGCACTGGCTCAGCGCCTTTTACATGAGTCTCCCAGAACACCCAGGAGAGGGGAACTTTTCTCATATTTTACGGAAGAGAAAACTGAAGCCCAGGAAGAATAAAGGATTTGACCAAAATCACACAGCTGAAGTAAGAGGCTATGAGGCTGGGATCCAGGGTCCTCTCATCCTTCACCCTGTGGACTTTGTCAATCAAACTGCTATACAGTTCTGGACTCAGTGGGCACATGGGTGAAGGAAGCAGAGAAGAACTCTGCCCTCCTGGAGTTGACAGTCTAGCTGGAGAGACATTTAAAGAGCAAACTAATAATCCTGCAAGATGAGAAGGAACCTACAACTAAAGATTTGAGGGGGAAGTTTTCGAGGCAAAGAAAAAGTTGTGAAAAAGCCCTGAGGAGGAAATAAACTTCAATTTGAGAAATTAAGCAGTGGTCAGCATCTGTATGAACCAGTGGGTGATAGGGTGGCATGACCCTGGAGAGTAGCTGAGGGCCAGATTTTGTTTGGTCTGCTCTTGAAAAGTTTCCTTTAACCTTGGACTGGCAGTGTTTAAAGTTTGGGACCCTAACCTGATTAAAGAAGATTGTCTTAGTCCATTTTGTGTTTCTATAACAGAATACCACAGACTGGGTAATTTATAAAGAAAAGAAATTTGTCTGGCTTGTGGTTCTGAAGGCCAGGAAGTTCCAGGGCATGGTGCCGGCATCTGGGGAGGGTCTTCTTGCTGTGTCACCCCACAGTAGAAGGTAGAAAAGCAAGACAGCATGGTAGCCAGCAAGCAAGAGGGGGAGAGGGACCTGCACTCAATTTTCTAACAAAACCACTCTCACAATAGCTAACCCACTGCCTCACTAACCATGTTCATCCATCCATGAGGGTGGAGCCTTAGGACTGAATCACCTATGATTAGGTACCACCTCCTAACACTATTGCATCTGGAATTAAGTTTCCAACACATAACCTTGAGGGACAAATTCAAACCATAGCCCCAAAGATTCAACCGCTTCATTATGAAAAAACTTCCCTGGGCCATGCCTGCCACACATGTCACTTCACTGGTGACTAGAAGAAACTTGTACAAAGAGCAGCAACCTCAGCAGCAACTGGAATCTGTAAAACTATGCCTTACCAACAACTCTCCCATGGGCCAGCACCAAAGGCACTCACTTGGAGAAGAGCACAGTGCCGACCAGGATTCCCAGAATGAATGGATGCTGTGCCCATCCTCCAGGAAGGAGCTCAGGTCCTGGAGGGGGCACACTCACACACACAGCCCACCCGAGGACAGCCATGTGGGCACACAAGAGGTACTACAAGAACAGTGAGGAGTGATTCTGCTTATGGAGGAGGGGCCATGGAGAGGGTGTGTGCTGAAGACTATGCAGACACCAGGACACTTGGGATCTCTGGATCTGAGAGTTCACTGGGTAGAGATGATGGAAGGCTCACGCTCCAAGATGACAGAGTGTGAACAGAGGCAGAGGGCTATGGCAATGCAGGGCCTAGGCAAGGATGACGAGCAAGAAGACTAAGCAGGGCTAGCAGGAGAGACCTACAGGGGAGACTGGCCTTTATCCCACTGCTGGGGAGCAGTTGAAGGTTTTAAGCTGGGGAGTGACTTGATCAGATTTGGGCTTTAAAAGACAAACGCATACATCTATGTTCATAGCAGCGCTATTCACAATAGCCAAAAAGCGGAAGTAACCCAAGTGCCCTCCCGTGCCCGTGGATGGATGGATAAATGAGACGTGGTCCATGGCTACCATGAAAGTCTATTAAGCGAAAATCTGACAAAAACACTTTGAAAGCATCATGGAAGGCCCTATCAGGGTAAAAAAGATGCATGTATGCATCTCTAAAGGTAAAGTTCAGTGATGTCCAAGGTCAACCAGAGGCCATAGGGCAGTCCCAGCTATGTTTACCTAAACCTCACCAACCTCACCAGCGCTTGTAACTCTGTAAGAATCAGTAAGGCCTACATTCTGGTCCATATGTACGAAGGAGTACTATTCAGCCTGGAAATGGACACATGTTGCTACGTGGATGGACCTTGAAGACATCATGGAAAGTGAAACAAGCCAGTCACAAAAAGACAGATACATTGTATGATCCACTTATAAGAGGTGCTTAGAGTAATCAAACTCACAAAGACAGAAAACTGAGGATGGTGGCCAGGGGCTGGGGGAACAGGGGAATACAGAGCCAATGGGGACAGAGTTTCAGCTTTGCAAGATAAAAGGAGCCCTGGAAATGAATGGTGTTTATGGCTATAGAACAACGTGAATGTACTTAATGCAACTGAACTCTACTTTTGTACGTGATTCAGATGATAAATTTTATGTTATGTGTGTTTTGCCACAATGAAAAATACGTTCAAAAAGAGAGAGAAAGGGAAGAGCTGAGGAGAGGAGGTTTGGCAGAAGAGTGAAGAGGTTGTCATGACTACCTACCTGCAGGGAGATGAGGCTCTGAGGGTGGGGGTGAAGAGGATGCCAGATGCCATGTGTGTTTTGGAAGACAATGTAGGAGCCCACAGATGTGAGGTCATGAGTGGAAATTCTGAACTTAAACATGATTCTCAGTCTAGAGTCTAGATCAGGGACTAATTTTAAGGGATGTGCCCCCCGCCCCGCCCACCGTGCAATCTGTAAGCAACGGATTTGTGCTCCTCTGATCTTGGGGACACATAGTCTAGATTTTGCTTGAGTTTATAATTTTATAAATAAAAGAGCACAATCATCCCCCCATTGGCTGTTCCTGCAATAGGCTGTGCTGGCAGTCCTCGGGTGGAAGGAGCATGAAACAGTCATCAGAGAGCTGGAGAGGGGAGGGGAGGAGAGGGTCTGCAGTGGGAGGAGAGCGGAAAGCAAGGTCCCCCAGATACAGAACACCTAATCCCCAACTGTCAAA
This sequence comes from Colobus angolensis palliatus, assembly GCF_000951035.1. Lineage (NCBI taxonomy): Eukaryota > Metazoa > Chordata > Mammalia > Primates > Cercopithecidae > Colobus > Colobus angolensis. Next base: position 450,095 of record NW_012120199.1, on the reverse strand, counting down.
AATGAATTACCAAAGAAGGATCCCATTCTCTTCTCCAGAGATGTTTAAGGGCTGATACAAGCACTGGTCTGCTTGAAAAGCCTAGGCCTAACCCTTTCACTGCTGAGTGGGGTGGGAGAGACTAGGCAGCTGAGTTCTCTATAAATTTGTACTTCAGGAGAAATAATGAAGAAAGAGGTGGTTTGGTAATGAAATGCATAGGGGCAGGAGATTACAGTCATTTCAAGTTGTATTCAAATCCTCTTCTTTTTGTGTCTCCTGCAGGAGCTTATAAACAGGGGGTAGAGCTTTCTGTGCAGATACCAGTGGTCATTATTCCTATGTCCAATCTAGGTGGTATTATAATTTATAATTTGGATGGAATACAGAATTTTACTAATTTGAGTATAAAAAGTCCTGTAAAACTGTATTGCATCAGCAAAATTGAAGTGCTTCATGTTGTCATATGCATACTAAATGTGCGTTTCCATTTATTTTAAAGGATTGAAGGTAGTTTAGAGTGCCATCTTTGATGCTGCTGTAGGGCATCTGTGCTTCTGTTACTAAAGTGCACCCACTCCTTTGAGTCTGTGCCATATGACTATCTCCATGCTGAGAACTGAGCTAGTTGGGCTCTGTTACCCTTTCAGAGCCATCAACACTCACATGCCCTTTAAATTCTCAGAATCATTCAAAAGAAGAAAACTTTTCTAAGTTATTCGGTTTATTTTACTCCTCAGTTGAAATTTGAATCAGTGGCTGCTGTATTTTATCTAGCTGTGCCACAGACAGTACCATACAAGAGCAATGAACACCTGTCCTAAGCTGCCAGCACTCTCTCATTCAATACTCCTGGCAGCCCTGGAAGGGAAAGGCTCTGTCCTCATTTTGAAATTGAGTAATCTGACACTTGGATCCTACCCAAGGTCACACAGCCAGGGAGCTAGGGAGAGCCAGTCTGTGTATAAAGAGATGCCTTTAACCACCATATTCAATTGTCTACCATGAAAGTCTATTAACCGAAAAGCAGACAAAAACACTTTGAAAGCATCGCGGAAGGCCCTATCAGGGTTAAAAAGATGCATGTATGCATCTCTAAAGGTAAAGTTCAGTGATGTCCAAGGTCACCCAGAGGCCATGGGGCAGTCCCAGCTGCGTTTACCTAAACCTCACCAACCTCACAAGCGCTTGTAACCCTGTAAGAATCAGTAAGGCCTACATTCTGAGCAGGGCCCTGGAAACGCTGGGAGCCTGTACACACAACACGTATGTGTCACCCATGCAGATGCCTCGTCCCAGAGCAAGGCGTGTGTCATTTAAACCTATTTTTATGAATACCCCTAATTACTAACTGAAAACAAGACCAGGGGGTCTAAGGATTTTTTTTTATCGTCATCTCTTATTAGCAAAAAACACAAGCACATCCTTCTGCTAAATGATTAGTTATTTAATTATAATGTACATATATACTAGTGCACTAATATATTTGAGCACTATAAAATATTCACAAAAGATGTAGAAAGTGGTGAGATAACCATTATTTCATATTATTTATATATTTTTTCACATATATATTTATATGTGAAACTGAATTCACATTTGCCTAGATATAGAGGTTATAGTATTACTTTTCTGCTCACTCCCCAGTGAAATACTTTCCTAGTTTATGAATATGTTGGAAATTTTTATTTGCATGATTCTCTAGCTGTGTCATGAAATGTGGTTAGGTGATACAGCACAGAGATTTCTTTAGCCCCAGGTTTTTTTTTTTTTTTTTTTTTTGAGATGGAGTTTTCACTCTTGTTGCCCAGGCTGGAGTATGATGATGTGATCTCAGCTCACTGCAACCTCCGGCTCCCAGGTTCAAGTCATTCCACTGCCTCAGCCTCCCAACTAACTGGGATTACAAGCATTTACCACCAAGCCCGGCTAACTTTTTGCATTTTTAGTAGGCATGGGGTTTCACCATCTTGGTCAGGCTGGTCTCCAACTCCTGACCTCAGGTGATCCACCCGCCTCTGCCTCCCAAAGTGCTGGGATTACAGGCATGAGTCACTGTGCCCAGTCCCAGTTTTAATCTTTTAAAAGCAGTAGGCCAGATCAAGTACACACAATATGTTTTCCACTTAAAAACATTTTGATTGAATGCATTAGGCTACTCTCTCTTCAGGGCATTTTTAGGAAGAAGTTTTTCTGCATAACAATACTCCAGTAATGCTTCATCCTCTAACTTAAAATTTGTGTACTAGGTGTTCTGGGTGATACCCCCAGGGCTGGCCTTGGGTAACCACCACTCAAGGCAGCAAATGGCCTGGAATCAGGACCATGAACCTGCAGAGGCCTTGCCTGCAGCCATGAGACTCAGAGCTGGTTTCTGGGCCACATTTTCTCCCAGAGCTATCTCTTCTTCTTTATGACTGTGTTATCACCACTTTACAGCTTTCCTGGAATGGCCCTATCATACTGGTAACTTTTACAAGGTGTCTCAACTATTTTCAGGAAATAGACTAGTTATAAATAAATATAAATTTAAGGCATACATTTTGGGATTTTTATGTTACTTATCTAAATAAGGCACATTAATTTTTAATATCACCAGTCCTACCAAGAGTAGGAACTGTACTATTAGTTAGACGTGGACACACTTGGAAAACAGTAAGTGCCCTGCTTTCCCCTGCCGTGGTTTGAATGTCCCTTCCAAAACTCATGTGGAAATCTAATCACCATTGTGACAGCATTGGGAGGTGGGGCCTAAAGAGGTGATCTGAATGTAAATAAACTCAAATCTATTTAAATTTGAGCAATTATGGGTTGCGGCAATGTTAGACAGGGCTCTGTATTGCAGGGCTTTCCAAAATATTGAATATAAACTGCGCACAAGAAGCGTAGTGCACATTCCGAGCTTTCTGAGCATCCTTGACCTCAGAATGCTGTTTTTTTGTTTTTTTCAAGAACATCTACTACCACTAACATGAGTCTAAGGAACAGAGCCAAGAAACACTGGCTTAGGACACACCAGGCCAAATGCTGCCCTTTATAATGACTCCCAGAGCCATGAAGGGCAGCCCATAGGCAGGGTCAGTGACACTTTCGCAGTGAGCTCTCTGAAGAGTAAGGAATTAGGCCTCACTTCATTATTTTGGAAGTAGGTTTATGCGTAAATAATATCCCGTTGTTGAGAGCAGAATGTCAGAAAGAAACTGAATTCACATTTCCCTAGATGGTTATTCTTTTCAATCTACTAATGCTTATCCTTCAGAGAAACACAGCCACTAAAGTAAAAAGACTGAGGCCCAAGAGCCAAGGGCTGGAAGTGGAGGAGACCAGGAATGCTTTAAGGTTCTAAAAGAGCATGCGGCATGTTTCTGAGAACCTCCCCACAGATGCCACCCATAGTACTGTCTAGAGCACTGCTGTCCAATAGAAATGTAATACGAGATGCATATATAATGTCACATTTTTGAGTATCCACACTAATTAAAAAAAGTAAAAAGAAACAGAAGAAATTAATTTCCTGTTTTATTTAACTCAATATATCCCAAATATTTTCATTTCGGCATGTAATTAATTTAAAAATTATAAATGAGATTTTATTAACATTGTTTTCCTTGTCCTAAGTCTTCAAAATCCAGTGTGTATTTTAGACTCACAAGACATCTTACTTTAGACTAACCATATGTGAAACACCCAACGGCCAACAAATGTGGCCCATGGCTACCCTATTAGAAGGCAATATTCTAGAAATCACATCTATAAGAATAGTTGTAGCAATAAAATAGTTAGTATTTATTGAGTGCTTCCTGGATGCCAAGCACTTTTCACTTTTCACTTTTCACACATTACCTTCCCGAAGCCTCAACAGCTTTAGGTGCTATCATGTTGACACTTGACAGGTGAGGAAACTGAGGCACAAAGAGATTGATGTGTCTCCACTCAATCACACAGTCACTTAAATTATGGAGCTGACTCTGAGGTCCCAAGAATCCACCATGAGTATGTCTAAAAGCCTCTCTTCAGGCCATTTTTGTTAGAGATGGAAGGAAACTTAGCTATCATGAAGTCTAACCCCTTCTTTTTACAAGTGAGAAAACTGGGGTCTTTTATTTAAAAAAACCTATCATAGAAAATCAAGTGAAGTTCAATCAATTATTTAGCTGGATATAGTCAAATTAAACTTGGTTAAAACACATGTAATTTATTTTAAAATTCTCATTTTGGGTCTCTAAAACTTATTAATTTACACAGAGAGGAACAACTGCATTACAGACATATAGAGACAGCAATAACTCATAATATATGATTAATAAACTTTACTAAATGTAATGAAGTCAAACATTTAAAAATGTTGATTTCACTATTTTAAAACTAGTGGTTAAGCTGGGGTCTCCAACTCCATAACTTATTTATTCTCTTGAGTTTCTCAACTGGAGGTGATGCAGGTTTTGTGCAGTCAAAGCTTAAGCAGTTTTGGAAGCTCTTTTAAAGAAAGCTGGACCCAGGATCATGCCAGCTGGATGGCTTGTCTGCATGCCTTTCTAGATGGCCGGAGTGTCTGCATCAGGACATGCACGGAGCCAAGAGAATCACAGGGCCACGTAAACAACTAGGCCATGAACACAGCCTTCTTTCTTAGACAATCGGGGAACCTCTATGGACCTCATTAAATAAGACAGTTGGACTAAGATTCCATTTAATTCAGAGAGAATTCATTCACTTAACAAACATTTATTGTGCCCCTGTTGTATGTTTGCTTGTAGGCATAAGTGACTGAAGTTCAAGAAATTATTGTGTTTCAGGACACACACGAGTTATGGGTAGAAGGGGGTTAGGTGGGAAACAAGTGTTACTGGACTCTTACAACCAGATTTGCTTTTCAAGTTAGACTTCAATTCCAACAAGACCCTTGGTCACCTGCCCTGCCCAAATGCCAAGGGGGCACCTCACAGGTATGCTGCTCTGTTCCAGGACTTTGGTAACTCGCTTGAAGCACCACAAATGCATGGTGACTTCACTTCTCAGTCCTCTGGGGATCTGGGCAGCTGCTGAGTCAGGTGCCCAGCTCCAGGCCCACAGTTACCTCTGCCTAGCAGAAGGCTTCCTTTCCATTTCTTTTTCTAGGTCGTTAGGTGTAGTAATCTAAAACTTTGGCACAAACAACATTATTTCAAAGTCCCATAAAGTAGAAACAGGCATACATTTACTGTTCACTTGTGTAATTCAAAGTATTAAACACACTTTCACCCTTGGGCAGGCTGCTACCAAAAGAAAGAATAGTTCAGAATGGAGCAGCTGCCTTCTCTCCATGACAAAGCTGGGCTAGAACAAGCTGGTTTCTCTTCTGGCTCTGCAGGATTAGTGTGGTGAAGGATTTCTTTACCTAATGGCGTCCTTGCATTGCCAAGACAGGAAAAAGTAAGAAGAAAAAACAAAAGCATGTGTTTTATGTTAAATTTATGTTGTTTCTACAGCAGTGAAGGAGCCAGTTTCTAAGGCCGGGGCCCCACTGATTCCTTTCTGAGCAAGTGTATGGGTAGGTGCATATAACTAAGGCATCTTCACGTGGCTCTTGCTTTCACTTGGTAGGTTTTCATGTTGAACAAGTTGGGGCAGGTGAGGTTGGAATGCTGGGCCAAGTGCAACTGGTCAGGAATGCCAACCTGCATGCTGGTTGTTGCACTTCTGGGCACTTAGAAAGTCCAGCCAAAGGATCGATAACTGCAAAGCAAGAGGAATGAAGAACAGGACAGCATTCTTATGCAACATTAAATAAGATAGATAAGTTGATTTGGCTTAACCTTGGGCTTCTCAACCTTAGAACTATTAGCATTCTGGGCTGGGGATTCCTCTTTGTGGTAGGGGCTGTCCTATGCATTAAAGAATGTTAGTCTGGGCACAGTGGCTCACACCCGTAATCTCAGCATATTGAGAGGCCAGGAAGGGGGCGGATCTCTTGAGGCCAGGAGTTCGAGACCAACCTGGCCAACATGGCAAAACCCCGTCTCTACTAAAAATACAAAAATTAGCCTAGTGTAGTGGTGCACACCTGTAATCCCAACTACTACTTGGGAGGCTGAGGCATGAGAATTGCTTGAACCTAGCAGGCAGAGGTTGCAGTGAGTTGAGATCATACCATTGCACTCCAGCCTGGGTGACAGAGTGAGACTCTGTCTCAAAAAAAAAAAAAAAAAAAATTGTCTACCACCATCCCTGACCTCTACTCACTAGAAGCCCCAGTGTGACAACCTTTTGGAGAACCAAAAGGTTCTCCAAACATTGCCAAATGTCTCCCGGGTGAGATGAGGACAGGATTGTCTCAGTTAAGAGCTACTGGCTTAGACCTTCACATTCCCAAAATCTATTAACTTGATTCACAACTCAGCTCGTAGGCCATATTTCAGGTACTAACACTGAGTCTACGGCCACATCACCTTGAACGAGTACTCATCAAGTACTAACATTGAGAGCAGTGCCTTGAATGTAGCAGACAGTCATTAACTCGCAGTTTGAAGGATAGGTACCATCTGATTTGAAAGAGGTGGAATCTATATACTCATAGAGGGCTGTGCTTTATATCTTCAAGAGATGCCAATTTCTCATAATACATGACACATCTAGATGTGAGAGTCTATCGTAAACACAGCAAAAGGAAATTCACAGATAGCTTCTACCTGCTCATGAAGTCACTTGCAATGCTAATTTCCATTTCCAGAGGTAAACTGAGAAAGAATCATTTGTTAACCTTGTACACGCGAAGTTAAGACAATATGCATCTCCAGCCTCACATGGGACAGCAAAGTGTGACCTGTTATTATTTTATTCAGAGATTTCTTTTGATTCCCCTACACATTATGTCTTCCGGTTGGATAATTTAAAAAATCACCTGGTTGGTGAGTCCATATTTTCAAGCTTTATAATGACCTTGTGCACATATGTAGAGTGACCCGCATCAACCCCCTTTGCAGAGAAGACTTTTTACCACATCCATGCCGCATGGAACTGTAAGTAGAAAACAGGAGCAATCTTGCAACCATGTACCAAGTGTAAAAAAGCACAGGATACATAGGATATGGGTCACAGAACCAAATGAGGCATGGCTTTTCTTGTCCTTGAAATTCCATTTTATTTCCTTAAGTAGTTCCTCATTTAGCACCTATGGTCTTCCCAGCCTTGTGCCAGCTCTGAGAAGCTTCGATCAGACAGCAAGGATGTGACTTCTACCTCTTGTCATTACTGGATAACCACCAGTTATTTGACTTTTCCAAGACACGTGTGGAGCGAACTCACGTTTCATGGTGTTTCTTGAGGTTACCAGTTAATAGAAGTTTCCAGGGTAAATGAGAGTCAAACTTATTTTTCTTTGATGTAATCTTTAATGGTTGTCATGGTTAAAACTTTTTATCAGGCACTTAAAATCACTTTATCATATTTCATGCAAAAATAATCATTTCTTTTAATTACTAAGGAGATTCAGAAGATCATATATTACGCTGACCTGCCCGTCAATTTATACTAACTTGAAGTTAAAATATATATACAGAGAAAGAAATATATGTCTCTGAGCTTTTTGGTGCTGGTGAATGCTGCAGAAAATTCTTAGATCCTTCTATATGAAGAGGTTTAATTGTGATTACAAGAAATTAAGGTATACTCTTCCTTAACAATGATTCAAGTCTTAATCCAACTACTATTTCCTTAAAAGTACTTTTAAACTAATGTACTTTAAAGATGAATTATCTGAAAAGTAAAATAAGTAAGAAAATACTTGTCACACCCACCTGTTTTCAGATAAGGCCTATTCACTCCTTTGGACATAATTGTTTTTCTAGGTATTATAATTCAAGTATAAAAAAAGCCAATGAGAAAATTTACGAATTAAGATCATTATAATCTAATCATTCACTAGTTTAAAAATGTCTTTTCTTGTTTGTTTTTAAATACATTGATGCTTGTTAGCAAATAAAGCTGTGTTAGGACTGCACATGTCTATTTGAATGCAATGGTGCCTACATATGTTTGTGGCATGCAGTCAGTGTATTTATCTGGTGTCCACTCTGTACATGGTACAATGCGTATGGGCTGGATGAATGGTGCCTTGGGCTCACTCCACATTTTTTGTAGAACTTCTTTTTTTTTGAGATGGAGTGTCGCTCTGTTGCCTAGGCCGGAGTGCAATGGTGTGATCTCGGCCCACTGTAACCTCCGCCTCCCGGGTTCAAGAGGTTCTCCTGCCTTGGCCTCCTGAGTAGCTGGGATTACAGGCATGTGCCACCATCCAGCTAATTTTTGTGTTTTTAGTAGAGATGAGGTTTTGCCACGTTGGCCAGGCTGGTCTTGAACTCCTGACCTCAGGTGATCCACCCACCTCGGACTCTCAAAGTGCTGGGATTAGAGGCGTGAGACAGTGAGCCTGGATTTTATGTAGAACTTCTATCCATCATCACTGACTCTGATACCACCTCTGTACTGCTAAAGCACTTATTTACAGGAGACACACAGATTAAATTTACAGAGACCTCTACTGCTGTGATCCAGAGTGATATTTTTAACTTGGGGAAAGATCAACAAGTTGTCAGGGTTTCTGTCACTGAGTGAAGAGATTTCCACATAGGACTCCACATACTATTTCTTGCATAGCTAATTTTATTCTTAAATGAATTACAAACATCTTCTGATGTAGATGCAGTAGATTTCACCTGATAATTACTGAAATGTAGAGTGGAATTCTAAATGTTTCAATGACCTCTTACCTAGTTAATTGAGTAAAGTATATACAAGGTTAAAATTTTCTTGTGCTTCTATAAACAAGATCAGATAAACATCCAGTGCCTATTTAATGTTAACCTGAGATTTTCTGGGAAAAAGCCATGTTGTCACAAAAACAGTAGTTCAAAAAACATGTTTACAAGTAGACACTGAGAAATAAAAGCAAGAAAAGTTTTTCTCCAGCCGTTTCATAACCCAATGATAAAATGCAGAGTGAAGAATTGAGATAAGCACTTTAAAATATTACTTTGTAATATTTTCAACCAGCTCTGAAATAAAAATACAGCAATGAGTAAAATAAATTGTATAGGTCTAATCTGCCCAGTTTATATTAACCAAAGCTTCTTGCTAATGGAAAGAATTTTCCAGTTATATCAGAGGACTACAATCATGCAGATCTTCCAACCCCACCTTTCTCCTATTAATTATCCCTAAATTCTACTTGACTTTAGCTGCAGGTCTCAGGATTAATATTGCTTTGAAAAAATGTAGTATACGAATACAGTAATTCTGCAGAAAGTTTATAGGCAATATAGCTACAGAGGAATAATCCACTTTTCATATTTTTCTTGAGGCTGTGGGTGGGGAATCCTCCTTCTGACATCCACAGAGCCCACTTCCAAGACTGATGCAGAAGACTCAGGGCTCCCTGCAGCAAAACTTTCCAATAAGCAACTTTCCTTGTTGGAACAAGACTCAACTGTCTGATCCTAATCCACAGCAAAGCACAGTGGCTTTAAAACCGGCACACATGCAGGGAATTCTGAATTTCTGTTTCACCATCAGTGTATAGTAAGAGAACAGTCAGTGAAGAGAACAATAAGAGAACTATGACTACCAGTGTATAATAAGAGAGCTATACTGCTTCAGTGTTTAATTAGCTGTTTTAATAAAGAGAAAGGTATCGGCAGAGAGGAAACTCAAAGAGGACCCCATTTCTCTCCCCAGTGCTCCCTCATTTTCAACAGCTGAGAAGAGATTCCTGGTGTGCTTGCCTGTCTGGGATCACAGTTCAGTTCATGGACTGCTTTCTTTGAAGCCACTGTGACAGCCCAGGAAAATGTGGAAAGAAATGGGATGTACACAATTTCTTTCTTTGTTTTTTCTTTTTTTTTTGAGATGGAGTCTCGCTCTGTTGCCCAGGCTGGAGTGCAGTGGCGCGATCTTGGCTCACTGCAAGCTCCACCTCCCGGGCTCACGCCATTCTCCTGCCTCAGCCTCCTGAACAGCTGGGATTACAGGCGCCTGCCACCATGCCAGGCTAATTTTTGTATTTTTAGTAGAAACGGGGTTTCACCTTGTTAGCCAGGATGGTCTCGATCTCCTGACCTCGTGATCTGCCCGCCTTGGCCTCCCAAAGTGCTGGGATTACAGGCGTGAGCCACTGTGCCTGGCCTATTTATTTCTTATTTACTGATATACTCAAGTATCCACAGACCTTCTCTTCTCACTCCCTTTATAAATGAACCTCACTCTAATCACAAACCCACAAGTGATTGCCTGATCTCTGAATGCCTCCAGCCATGGAGGAGCTCTCCCTCACCCAAGCACATTCCTCTTGGGATTTGGGACCTGAAATGCTTTGTGCCTCCTTGTGCCTTTTACCACCTTTTCTCATCATAAACCCTCTTCTGTCTGCCAGCCTTGAGCAGCAGATATGGACGTTAAAGGTCCTGGTCTTCCCACTGAATGTCCTCAGGTGTTCAGATCTCCTGCAGGCTTCCACCGTCCTAGTCATCTCTGTGCTCCTCCACCTGGAGGTTTGAGGCTCCCCTTACAGCATCACAGGACAGAGCTTAGAATCCTTAGTTTATCTTTGCTCCCCAAATGTCAACCAAGCATTGAAGGAGCAGGTCATAGAAAGCCTTACTGATGCCCTTAGTAAAATATGTCGAGCAAGGCGACCAACTGATTTGCTCTTCTGAGCTCCCACTGTATCCAGGATCTACATTCATTTATAGTGATGGATCTCAAATTTCATAATGCGTGGGTGCTTTTCACAGAAAAATAGTTTCCATGGGTTCCAGTGTGAATAGCATTAACTGTGGAACTAAGGTTCCATGCTATACAAATTTCAACCACAGACTTCTACCTCTGGCCATTACCAACTGGTATCAGATCTACCCTCCTCTGCCCCTGTAAACAACCGGAAAACTGAGCAAAATATTGGAGGCAACCATTTTCAGGCAAGGGACAACAGGCAGTGCAGAACCAGAGCACCTGCCAGCAGGGAAGCACCCGGTAAATATGTGAATACATATAAAACAGCAGCTTTTCTTTTGTCCTCTTAATTTCCTTAAGATGCAAGTAACTATTTAAAATAATAATATTGTAAGGTGAGGTTTATCATACACACACACACACACACACACACAAGGACTGATTTATTGCTATCAAATGGTGAAATCTATACATAAGTTCAAAATAATTTAGATTCTCCTCAATGTGAATAAATAAACATTAAAAATCTTATAAAATTCTCAGTCTTTGCCCAGTGGATATATTTGTCACTCCCAGTTTGAGAAAATGACTTTAGAGCAGTTTCATAACTGTTCCACCCCTACCTATCAACCTGAGGGCAGGGCCCACATGCATGTTTTCATCTCACAAGCACATAGCAGATGCTCAATGAAACAAGTGAGCCTCTGGTGGGACAAGCTCCATCCAGCAGCAGTCACCCAACCTGGCTCCTCAACAGTCCACATCTTCTCTCTTTGGGAGGCTGCACTGTTGTAGGGGCCACGTGCTCCAGGCAGGGTGAGACTCCTCCAAAGTTTCCTCACACATCTTTTGCACACTACCACCTCGCTGGTGTCCTTGGAATCAAGTTAGCAGCCTTCAAACTGGGGCGAGTGTGTCTCTGTGGGTCCACAAGGACTCAGCACGAAGTATGGGAACGACAGATCAATTTCCAGGTTTTCACCTCCAATTTGTACTATTTCCGAAAACTGACCCACCTGAATGTACCGTGGCTCCACCCTCCCCTTCTCTATCTCCCTTCTGTGGCTTTTCAGAATCAAGATTTTGGAAATCCTTCCCCATATCTGCAATCGTTAAGTGTTTTAGAATTCTAGTATAGGGACAGCCCGGAGTACACAGCAACTAACTGGGCACTGGAACACTGGGAGTGCAGAGGCACCCAACTAACTGGAAATGCTGGCGTGGAATCGCGGCATGCCTCAGTACCCCTCTTCCCAGTATGTAGCAAAATATCCATCTTAGTTAGAATCAGCATTCAGAACTGAGATCTCCTGAGGAAGGTATTAAGTTTTTTAATCAGAAAAAAAGAAGTCAAAATCTATTATCTGGGAGAAAGTAAATCTGAGTTGACTAATTGCTTTGACAATGAAGGTCAGCTTTACCAAATAATTGAAATTACATCTCTTCAGGCTTAGGCTTTTATAATAACCGATTTTTGATGTCAACTTAGAAATGCAAAGAGATCATACAGATTTTCAAGGCAAATTTGGTCCTCCATGAGCATAGAAATGTGGGGCTTGCTGTTTACTGCATCACTCCATGAAGAGCTCACTGAGGGGAATGAGGCTATCCTCACAAAAGTATTCAAATGAGACACTGCGTGTGGAAGGCTCTGAGGAAGCTGTGAAGTGTGCTGCAAAGCTACATCACACTTAATTATATAGACACATTTTAGTGAACCCATTCTGGTTTCTCCGGACCACCTTTTCAGCTCTTAAATTCTCTCAAACCACATTAGGTAAATTCTTGCTTGGGGGAATGGGATGGAAAGAATGGGGATCTGGACTACAGGCTCCTAAGGGGGCAGAGGCTACGTTTTCTATCCATGTAACCCTGTACCCAGCAGCTTTTCGGTGCGCAGTCTGCAGTAGACATTTGACGCATGCCTATTGAGTTGAACTGAGCTAAAAATCCAACATGAAACATGCAGATAAGATTCTGCCAAGTTATACCAATCTATTAAAATAAACTGTCCCTGCTGGTACCGCAAACATCACTTATGGTTGCATAATACAAATGGTGTAAGGATCAGGGCTCAGAATGCTGGGTGAGCTGGGAGGCCCCGGGAGCTCCCACAAACAAGAGTACCCATGTTTACTCAGTGAATTGGGAACTTTCCTTCACCAAGGGGTTTATTTTCTCTTCCCTCTCCCTACATTGCTCTGAATATGGCTCCACAGAAGCCTGAGGATGGGAGGGAGCAGACAAGGAAGGGAGCTGTGGTTATTCCCAAATAGCCCTGTCCTTCTGCAGTTTCTGCAGTTGGTTAATGCCTGTTAAGAGAGGAGGCGTTCCTTAGAGGTTTTATCTGTGTGATGGAGCAGGGGTATGTTACTTTGTTGCTACAGTATTTCAAACCCTATTTTTATATAATTTGTAATTAAGAGTAAATTGCAGTAACACTAAGAGGAGGGCCACTTTGAATTTAAGAGATCTTTTAGCTACTAGTTATATCAAAGGAAAGAATAGATGCTTTGCCTTGACTTTAAAGTCCAATACCTCCATCGAGAAGCTGAATTTTCTAATAAAATCTTAGCCTCCTCTGTAGGTTTTCTATCTTCTCTACCGAATAGTTGGGAGTTCAGGGGAACCATATATATTGTTAAGATTTTTATAATGGTATCATATACACATAGGAAAGTGTACAAAAGGGTACACTCCCTGAATTTTTTAAGAAATGAATACATTTGAACACAGAGCACCTGAAATGGGGAATACGGCATCACCAGCTTTCCAAAGACCCTCATTTAGGACACCTATCCTGAAAATAAAGAAGGCAGAACAGACCAAATACAGGACAATAAATACAGGATGGGTAGAGTGGTACACACACACACACAAACTTGACCATCTGTGATCTGAACAGAACATACACTTAGCTCATGTAAGTTAATCCAAAAACTATAAGGAAGTATCTGGTTTGTTCAACGAATCAATGGATCTCCCCATCTCTGTCTGTTTATCTATCTTAGCTCTCTCTCCCTCCTCCCACTTCTCCTCATGCCTCCATGGCCTCCAAACCTTAAAGACCAAAAACATCTCCCTTAAGAAAATTAACTTCCAAATAATATTGTGAAAGGCTATGAGTTCTATAACACTGCATCACTAGGTAATTAAAATAGTGGGCTTTTGGCTTAGGTTAATATTGTGATGTCAAACTTAGATAATGATATCAAAATAAATACACGAAACTTTGCTACTAAGACGTTACTACTGGAAGAGGTTGGGGGAAGGGTACATAGGACCTCCCAGTAGATTTTTTGCAACTTCCTGTGAATGTGCAATTCTTTAAAAACAAAAAGTTAACAAGAAAATTTGCTATCACAGCAAACCACTATTTCTATTTCTATAAGGTGGTCATCATTCTGTTTTGTTTTTAGTATGATTTCTTTATTCTTTTGACAGTGTCTTGCTCTGTCGCCCAGGCTGGAGTGCAGTGGTGCAATCTCTGCTCACTGCAACCTCTGCTTCCTGGGTTCCAGTGATTCTCGTGTCTCACTCTCCCTAGTAGATGGGGTTACAGGCACCTGCCACCTTGCGTGGCTAGTTTTTTTGTTTGTTTGTTTTTTTAGTGGAGACAGGATTTTGCCGTGTTGGCCAGGCTGGTCTTGAACTCCCGACCTCAAGTGGTCCACCCACCTCGGCCTCCCAAAGTGCTGGGATTACAGGTGTGAGCCACCACACTCGGCCATTTTTAGTATAATTTCTAAGTAATATGACTGTAAAAAACTCATCCTGTCTGTTAAAAGAAATTGAAAAAATAAGATCAAAATATTAAGTTCAAATAAATAAAATGTTTTGAAAATGAATAACAATGCTGAAAAACATTACCTAGGGAACGTACAACAGTTAACTTTCTTCTTTCTTCCTTCCTAACCACACATTTTCCCCTGTTCCTAGCACCTAAAACATGCTTATCCTAAAGTGAATATTTAAAGATAATAAAAAGTTTTGCCTCCCAAGGCGTATATGTTAAGCTCAAAGGCCACTTCCCTTCATAGCTTCCAGGTTTCCAAACAGAACAGGCACTCTCAAGTGTGTCACATGTCACTACTGTGCTCAACAACCTCTAGGATCTCATGGAAGGTGAACACGGGACAAAGGTTAGACCACCCTTTATCCCATTTTCAAATTAAATATCTAATAAATCCTCTCACTGTTTAAGGCAACTATGCTACTAGCAATGTCCATAAGATAAATTACCAACTTTGAACCGTTAGCTTTTCCATTTTTGGTGTTTCTTGCAGCAAAGCGATTTATTTTTACTCACAGATTTAAAACAACTTTAAAAATAACTTTTATATGCTGCTAGTAGGAAATAGCAAGTCTCCAGCATGCATTAACTTATGATCAGTCTATTAATTTGCAAATTAGAGAACAATGATAAATAATCTGATAAAGAGAAAGGACAGATGGTCGATGCGGTTCTTTACAGTTCCATATAACAGGTGCAGGCCTTATTATATACTAGGTGAAGAGACAGGAATTTCTGAGGATGGACCCCAGATGACAGCCACAGTCCCTGGGTGTGGGTGTGGACTGGCTCAACACCAGTCATCAGTGAATCAAGCAATTCCTGCAGTAGCTCAATTAATTCCAGATCAAATAATAATGGGCACCCGGCCAACACGGTGAAACCCCATCTCTACAAAACATACAAAACTTAGTTGGGCGTGGTAGCGGGCACCTGTAGTCCCAGCTACTCAGGGGGCTGAGACAGGAGAATCACTTGAACTCGGGAGGTGAAAGTTGCAGTGAGCCGAGGTCGCACCACTACACTAGAGCCTGGGGAACAAAGTGAAACTGTCTCAAAACAAAACAAAACAAAACAAACAAACAAAGCAAAAACAATAATGGAGAGGGGGAATACAAATCCATTCTTGTTTCACTTGAGGAAGCTGAAACATTGCTGAAAGGGCCAGGTAGGGTGTGTTTGCCCCCGTCCTCGTGAGATGGTCCAGGCACCTGGGGAACCATGAGGATATACAGCTGGATCCTTGGAAAGTGTGCATGGCCATCACTGCCATGTTTGCTTTAGTGATGATGGGGGAAAAAGCAGAGCAAGAGAAAAAAACAAGAAATGGGCCATTCACAGTCGTCATAGTAAAAGTCCTAAGGCAAAAAGAGCACAGGAAGAAAGCATCAGGGTTTCTGAAATGAAATGAAGAAGGTTATCAAAACTGGCCCAGGACTATGCAGGAAACAAAAAAGCAACAATCTTGAGGGAAAGTGAGACCCACCAGGGAAGGAAAGTGAAGGTTGCTGGGATGTCATCTGAGAGTCCAGCCATGGAGGAAAGGGATGATCACCAAAGAGGTGAGCCAAGTGGAGCCTTTCTCCTGTCTGGCTCTTGGCGACTTCCTAGGGTCCAGACCACGGGAACGACGTCTGGGGAATAGTCATGTAGCCATGGAGAACACAGGCTCACTGGTGAGAGTCCAGGTCTGCCTCCCCTAGTCGGAGGGCCGTTGTGCACACATGGGGTGTGCTCCAGCCTCTACACCACCCTGTCACTGAATCCCCTCTGCAACCCTATGAGATGAGCACCAAGCCTACCCTCATTCTGCAGATGAGGAAACTGATATGCACAGGCATTGCTCAGCATGGCCGGTTTCCCCTGCAGCCCCCAGTGGGGCCTGAGTTCAAGGCTGGGGCATGTGGCAGAGTCTGCCCTGCGCAAGTCACGTCACCTCCCTGTGCTCCACAGGGAGTGAGAGGCTAACAAGTCACTTTAGTTAAAACAAAAACAAAAACAAAACACCACAAGGCAGGTCTTAAGTTTTTTTGGTACATTTGCTTTGTGTATTCATATGTTAGTCCCACGTCCACATTTTGCTTTTTCTACTTACAGAGAATTTACCATCAAAATAGAGAGTAAATAGAAATTTGCTGCTTTTTCTAGAGCAAAAAAGTCATCTATTGAATGTTAATGATTAGTCCTAGAATCATTGATCTACCACATTGTTTAGCCTGTCAAAAAAATTTTCAGATTGAGAAAATCATTCATAGACATGACAATTTGGGACATACTGAGAACCAGTGGAAGTTTTCAAGCATTGAAGACTTTGTTTTAAGAGTATTATGATTCTAAGGGCTTTGAACACTTGGCACTGGTGGCTTATTTTGACTTCCAGCATGGTGAGTCCCCTTAACCCTACAAAGGTAGTAAATTCCTGGCTGAAAAAGTGCCCTGAGTATCCCTTTTGCCTCTCTGAGTCAAGAAACTCCTGAACATTTTCTCCATTTTTAATAAATGACATATATATTCTATCTTATGACCAGAAAAAAATACAAAGGGACACTGATTCGTTAGGAGAATCAACTCTATACCATCCAGGATGCATATATGATTGACAATGAGCAGAAATATCTGCTACAAAATAATAATAATAACAGAAAGCATGAGACAGTCAGAGAACCAGGTAAAGATGGAATCATCAGCTTAACCAGCCAGCAGAGTTAGCGGTCACTGATCTGGGAGTCAGATGTGTCAAACTGTGAACACATCCTGGTCATCTGCGTCCTCATTCAGTTCCCCAGGACGCCGGCACTGACCTGAATCTTGCCAGGCCGCGACTTGCCACACATGCAGAGGCCCAGGAAAAGTGTGCGCTGGTGCCAATCTACGTAGACAGTGAAACTTCACAGGAGCAAACTCTTTTTGAAATAAAATGCATCTTCAGACATCATTTTTTCCCTTAAGGCCCATTTAGCCTCCATCATGCTGTGCTAAGCTGCTCAGACAGAGATGGGATGAATGATTTAATCATCCTCTGTCTGCCTATAAGGACGGCTTGGCAGAACATCTTGTGAATGGGACATAGGGCAATTGTGAGATCAGTACTCCTGTTATCACATTACATGGTACCTAGAGGTTCTCTCAACTAAAAATCAACCTCGAAAACAGTGTTCAGAAGTCACCAAGCCTGTAAAACTTCTACTAGGTGACCAATGTGCACGCAACATGCCTGTGCTCACAACAGCTCCTCTCGCCTGTGACCACCATCTCATGCTACCTCTTCCCTTGTCACCTAGTGAAAGAAGACAATTGTGGGAGGAAAAAGAGTGCCCAATGTCTGCCCTGTATCAAGTCAGAGGAATGCTAATATTTTCCTTCTCCAAAATGAGAATAAAAACACAAAACCCCAAAGAATACAATATTGGCAAGTCTCCTTGCTTTAGCACCCAATTCTCATTGGCTCCATCAGCAGAGTTTAGGCCTTGAGTTCATGACTACTTATCTCCCTGGCTATAGTTTGAATGTCTTGTTTTTGCAACTGAGCAACATTTTGAACATTCAGTAGCCATTGCCCAACAAATCTAAAAGCCTAGCATTCCTAGCCAAGACTTTAAGAACTCTGTCCAGCGATAAGGAACGATGGACTCAGATAATCACCCAAGTCTTCTGCCCTTCTGGGACTTTTCTCATTCAACTGTCTCTCCCCGACACCAGGCATGTCACTACTCTGCATCTAAACAAGAATCTCTAAAGGTGGAAAGTGAAGTGAAAAAGTAGGCAACTCACCTGATTCTTCATGTTGTCCTTCATGTTGCTGGACTTTCTGTTCTGCCTTGGCTAGGTAGATTTTTGTTGACTGAAGGTAAAATAATGACGCTTTTGCCCAAGTAACCTTTGCAAGACTTAGAGGTTCAGTGACTAAAGCCACCCTGAAATCAATATACTCACTGTCTATTTACTGGAAGGGTTTACTTATTCAACAGGAGACACGTCATCACAGGCCTGAAAAATCGATGTGTTCTCCTGGCAGTACTCTCTAAACCTATAGCACCTAGATAACAACTGGAGATCCATTGCTCAGCTGGAATGCAGGACTTTTTCCTTTGCCACTTTATAATCATGAAATAGAAAATTGCTTTTTGGAAATTTCTGCCAGAGTATGGAAAAGTTTCCACTATGTTAGGAATAAACAATAACAAAACAGTTTCTTCCTTTCTTGTGGAGGAAAACAAACACTGCATTTTAAAATTTCTTCTGGGAGAGGCACATCACCATCACTGATAGATCTACTCACTGCCACACTCTCCATTCCATTCCTTCAACCCAGAAAGTGCCTCCAAGTGAATAATTTGATGTATGTAACCATCTCTTCTTAAAAGCCAATGTTTGCAAGTAAATTCCAGCCAGAATGGCTTATTATAATGGTATGATATGGAAAATTAACACTCTTGGAGGCCCACACTGTTACTTAAGTTTGTCTCTTTTTGTAAAAGCTGTTTCACACCCTAATGAGGTTAAGTGTATGCCTTCATTTAAATCATAGAAATGAGTCTTACAGATCTATGTAAGGGAATTACTACAGTTTGCCATAGGCATTGCTAACTGACCCAACTGCTAAGTCAAGTTGCCTTCTCCCCTCATTTTGTTTTCCCTGCAAGTATTTATAGGTCTGGAAAATTTACAGAAGTTGATGACACAACGTTGAAAAGTCGTACTTCTCATTTCTAAAGTAAATATTTTCAAGGCTCACAAATTCACTGCCCTGTATCTTATGGAATGGGCAGTTATAACACACGCAGAAGAGACTTGAGTCTAAAAACTACTTCATAACAAAAAAGAAAACCGGGAAAGGAGCCAAAACAGAGCAGAAATACACAGAAACATACAGAAATTGTGAGGCACATTAAGCATTAGTAATAGAAGTACAACAAATTTTGAGGAATAGTTTATTTAGCCTTTGATTCACAAATAAACTGAAAGTGATAGGGGCATCAATAGCTAAAAAACCCAATGATGTCTTGAAGGAGGAATAAGGAACTTTGACCTGCATGTTGAGAGACAGTGCTGTGTAGCAGGAGAGCACCCAGTGCCCAGTGCTCACCAGCCTGGTGATTATGGACAACTGCAGAATTGCTCTGTGCCTGGGTCCCTCACCTCCCAGTGTGGAAAGCTATCCCAATCCTGTGGGGTTGTAGGAGGCTCAGACAGAAGGATGTTAAGGCATTGTGTAAACTATGAGGTGCTGGCTGTACAAATGCGAGGTGTTGTTATTATTATGACATCAATGTTTTAGCATCTAAATTATAGGGACAGCACCCTTATTACCAGCATGTTTAAATATATATCTTGCATACATTTAGATCTGTTTTTAATTTCACAGATGTTTTCAGCTGGAAGGAATCTGAGGATTGTCTAGTTTAACTATCCTATGGAAGGTGAAACTGAGAGGGGAGACTCTAACCTGTTTTCCCTCTCCATTATAACTAACAACAAATTACAGAAAAAAAAATATGTTAAGCCATGTACTGAGAAAAACTCACTTAGCAACACCACTTTTCAGGGACAATACATGTGTATGCATACTTGTATAACCATGAATACTGAGTGTTTGGTAGTTTCTAACTTTCAAAAATTGTATAGTATATTTTTACAGTCATTTGACAAAGTTTTTCATCTGCGGTCCTTTGCTAAGTTTCATTTCCAGTTATTTATCAAAATTTTTCTTTTTCTGTGAGGCTAATTCATTACAGCTTGCAAAAAAGAAGGAGAGAGAAAGAGAAAGAAGGAAGGGAAGAAGAAAGCAAGGAAGGAAGAAGAAAGGGAAGTAAAGAAAGAAAACAGAGCAATACAGTATTCTCACTCATAAATGTCATCAGGAATTCTTAAAAAACCATTAAGTATCTATAAGGATAAGGTTTCTGATTCTCTACTAACATTGTAGCAGATTGAAGCCAATAAAAAGTTCTATAGTACACTCTATTTAAAAGCTCCTCAAAATTAGTATGTTAGAAAACAACAGGTGACACGATTATTCTTCAATGACCATCTTTTTTTTTTTTTTTTGACTGAGTCTTGCTCCGTCACCTAGGCTGGAGTGCAGTGGAATGATCTCAGCTCACTGCAACCTCCACCTTCCAGCTTCAAGCGATTCTCCTGCCTCAGCCTCAGCCTCAGCCTCCCGAGTAGCTGGGACTACAGGCACCCAGTTAAGTTTTTTTTTTGTAGTTTTAGTAGAGGCGGAGTTTCACCATGTTTGTCAGGCAAGTCTCGAACTCCTGACCTCGTTATCCACCTGCCTCAGCCTCTGAAAGTGCTGAGACTACAGGCATGAGCCACCGTACCCAGCCAATCACCTTTTGTTTATCTGTCATATATTTGGACTTAATCAAAAGTGGATGACATCTGAAATTGGGGTTCTGGGGTTTTTGTTACCTATAAACAGATAATTGTTTAACTTTCTAATCATATATTAAGATATACTTTAGTTTAAAAATCTAGTTGGAGCCATTAGATCTTGCAAGTTAGCACTAGAGCAAACTTAAAATAGTTTGTCTAGTTTATCTTGTTCAGCACAATTTGAAGCATTTACAATGGCTTACAGTGTATGAAAATGAACTAGGAGATAATTTTGTAAGTGAAGAGAAATCACTGTAATAAAATCTCCCAAAAGCTTTTGGGTATTCAATGTTTGCTGGTAAATAAACAAAACCAGGTTTTTGAAATTAAAAAAATGTTTTTGAAACACTTTCTAAAATTTGGTACACAATGATCCAAAAATCTCAGGACACCTTTGCCTGTCCTTAAGGACCTGCACAAATTCACTAAGTGGTTTGTTTTTATTCCAGGCACTAAAATAATGGACGATTTGAGTATCAGTAGAGACACTACATGCACAGTTTTTCACATACAAATGCCAGTTTGTCTTATCAGAGAGACTATGTGCAATGCATCAGTTTTATCCAAAACCTGGGGTAAAAGAAAGAAATTTTAGCAAAGGGTTGTAATGACATCATAAGTAAAACGATAGGACTGCTAAAACAATCATGACGTCATCTGCTGTGCGCCGGCCTGCAAGTACGTAGTGGTAAAATTGTTAGATATCATATTTCTGCTTATAAAATAAAATCCTTCACGAATGCTCTTAAAACAACTGCAAAGCAAGCAGTGGTCTTTACTTCCATATATATATGTGTGTGTGTGTGTGTGTGTGTGTGTGTGTATTTTTTTTTACATAAAGGCATGAATGCACAAGGTAACACCAGCAGCTGTACTCTACTCTTTATTTGTTACAAATCTACCTATTTGTTTCCAAATGATCTCTGCAAATATATAGGTAATGTTGTACAGCTTTCAACAGTGAATCAGAAAATAGATGTCTCTTCTAATTCACAAGTACCAATGGCTCAATTAATTTAAGGGACATTTTCTGAGTTGTGTGATTTCACATGTATTTATCGTGTCTAGAACTATGCAAACTTTATTTTCATTTCTCTCTTTGATTTCTGTAGGAAGAGTTAAAGGATGTGAAGTAGTCATTTTACTTATTCATAACACATTTCAGGGAAAATCGTGCTGTTGGGGAGAAAGTTAAAGCTATCAACTATACTCTAGACTCTAGTCCAATTTTTCACATCTGGTTGCTACTTTAAAAAAGGATCATTTTAATTTTTAAATGCAAAATGTGTTGCACTTTACCTTTGATATTCCAAGTTTCCCAGGGTCATTTAGAAAAATAAAGCAGGAAATTCTAACGCCTTAGCATCTACTTTAATAAGATGTTTGCATTTATAAAAATAACAAGAAACTGAGGGTTTGCTGAAGGAGCACAGGGCCTACAAGTATTTCCTCATTCCTGTCCCTGTGCCTAGAGGCCCAGCTAAGCATTCTGTTTCTGAGAAACTCCTCTCGTCACAGAGTCTGAATTAGTCAGTCCCCCTTCTGGGCTCCCGTTGAAATCCCAAATCACATCTGTTATAAAACATTGCATTACAGGGAGTGATCATGTATGTCTCTCTCTTTCTCAGTCCTTCCAGAAGGTAAGTCCGTCCTTGGAGGACAAGTGCAGTTATTTTGTTCCCTTGGTGTATCTAGATCCCAGCATGCGATGTGCCTGGAGTTTATCAGCAGTTCTCAAACTCTGGCATGCATCAGTCAGAACCTCCCTGAGGACTTGTGTGCACAGACCGGGGCCTGCCCTTCCAGTATCTTACTCAGAGGCCAGGATGGGGTCCGAGAGTGTGCATCTCCAACAGGTTCTCAGGTGCTGCTGCCATGCAGGGCCCGCTGACAGCCACTGCAGAAAACTTTTTCTTTTCTTTTTTTTTGGTAGTTAAAGACAGGTTTTCTTTAGTTAAAACCTGAGAGGCGCTCCTGGCCAATTTTGGTCAGGAGCGCTCTCTCTTACAGACTAGGAGTATATATTGGTTTTAGGGTGACGGGGATTATCAGAAGCTTGAAATGTGCCTTGTGAGGGAAAAGTTTTATGGCAGGGTTGGAATATCACTGGGAGGAGGGGAGTTTATCTTGGGGAAGGCATCTTTCCGGCCAGAGGGGGCTTATCTCGAGACTGGCATCTTTCCAGCCGGAGGGCGGTTATCTTGGGGCTAGCACGTCTCTGGTCGAGGCTAGCATGTCTCTGGTCAGGGAGGAGTTTGCAATGTTTCTGGTTGGAGATGTTATTTGTGATTTATGGTCATGCTGACCTTTGCCATTAGGCTGATGCCCTTTGAATTTAGGCAGGTTTTTATTTTAGAATGATGGGCTTGTCCAAGATGGCGATGCTCCTGCTCTGTCGATCGAGACCCTATAGTTATAAAAAGGACGAGGGACGCCGTGTTCTTTCTAGCTACTTCCTCACTGCAGGAAACTTTTAATGGACTAACTTGTGAAATAAAATGTGACTCTGGAACTGATTTACTAATGAAATATGCAACTGTTTCTGGATCTCAAAGGAGCTCATGAGATGAGTAAGAAATGGGGGTCTGAGATGAAAGACAAGATTTTTTCCGTTACAAGCTACATACAACACCTAATCCAGTCCTCAGAATTGTCAAGAGAGCTTTAAGAAATGTGTGCGTGCCAGGTTCCATTCACCAGAAATACTGATTGTCCTGATCTGGGGCACAGTAAGGCACCCTCTTTTTCAAAAGCCCCTCAGCTGGTTACAAGGCATGATCAAGGTTCCAAAGCTACTGCTTTAAGAAAAAAGAAAAAAAAATCTCCTACTTTTTTTGGTTCAGTCACTAATGTACAAAACCAAGTAATGTGATGCAGTCTTAAGCAGGGAATAAGAGATCCCCATTCTGAGGATTTGTAGCAATATACAAACATGACTCCCGGTACACTTATATACACAATATATTATATTACAAGTGGCCGATAACTGCAGCTAATCAGCTACTGACTATAGCAACCTCACCTAGAGAGAAGCTGGTATCCAGAACCCCTGGTGTGGCTCAATTTCAATGCTGATGGTGAGCATGAGACAGGTGGAGCCAGGAGACTGTGAGGGGAGGAGTTGTTCTGTGACCTAAGACAAGTAACTGACATGGAAATATGTGAGCAAATGACAGCTCAAGCCACATTGCTCTCCTGTGCTCTGGACCACCGTATTCTACTGCCTCTTGGACTTCTCCATCTGAGCACTTCAAGCTCAACACATCTAAAAGCTGAATATTCATATTGGACTCTCCTGCCCTTCCCCTCCCTGCCCTTCCCTTCTCTGCAGTCCCATTGACTTCCCAGCCTTTGTGATTTCATTCAGGATCTATCCAGGCTTCCAAGTGAGAAACCTGGGTGTCAATCTGGGCTTCTGTCTTTCTTATGCTGCTACATATACTTATCAACCAGTTCTGCCTCCTGATCAGTCCCAGAGTCCCCTGTTCTGAATCTTCCTTGCTCTTGCTTCATTGTCTCTGGCAATAGTCACAAACCTCCCTGTTTTCAATGCCACCCCTGCAGTCCATTCCCCAAACCACAGCTGCAGCCATCTTTCTAAAACACCAAACACAGCATGTCAGTTCACAGTCACTTCTCTTTCACACAGGACAAAATCCAAAGCCACGGGATGGAGCTCTCTGTGAACTGTAGGTAGCCTTACCATTTATTCCTTCTCTTCCTGCCATTTGAATTACTGGCACTCTCAAGAACTTTGCTCCTATTGGCACTGCTTGTGCAATGCCCTCCACAACCTATTCTCCAGGGAAATAACCATATAACCAAATAGCTCAAATGAGTAATCCCTTCCATTTGCGGCTAAACGTGCTCTCCTCCCCATGTAGAATTAAAGGCAAAGACTGAACTCAAAAGTCATCCTTTGTCCTGGGAAGAGTTCTGTCATTAATTCTGTGACATTGTTTCACACTTATTATCTCTAGCTCTCTCTTCCTCCAGTTGACTTCCAGACACTTAAGGGCAAGTACCAAGTCTAATTTATTTTTACATCTCAACATATGGATGGAACAGTGTAAATCACTCATCATGGCTCAAACATAAAGAAAAAAAAGCCTAAGTTGTAACAGTTACCAATACTTGCCCTTCTACTCAAAGGGCAAACAATCATGGTTGACTTATGTAATTATTTAAACTAAGTCAGGGCCATGTGTGCTGCCCCGCTAGTAATGGTGTAATTGCAGGTGTACTTAGGGCTGTCCGCAAGGCATTCTCATTGGGTGCGTTGTCCCCTAAATTATAACTTGAGTCTTTTGTTAATGAGAAGTTCCAGATATATTCAGAAAGGACACTTGGACTCTGGGTCTTTCCCTGAAAACCCACCAGAATGAGATATAACTTCGATCAGAGAGAGAAATTCTACTCCCCCATGTTAGTGTCTTCATACTGCTTGCTAAAGCAAGCTGCTGAAACTGGTGGGAGTAAAATTTATTCTAAGCATATGCAATTCACAGATGCTCAGTCCACAGGACCAGTCATCTGATACTGAACTTCATGGCCTTCAGGGATTGAAATGTTAAATCTAGCACTTACTTTCTAGGGGCTCAGTAAACACATCCCCAATATTCCAGGCCCCAGCTACCCCTCCTGCTCCCAACTAGCTCAGGGAACTTTCTAGACAACTGGATTGAGTGTATCTATCTAAATGTGTAGCAAGAAAGCTTTACCAGATGACTCTGAAAAAGTGAAAATTACAGGCAAACTAGTTATTTGAATAAGTTCCAATGCCTGGATTCTTGCCAAATTCAAACTGGCCAGCTTGTGCCTATGGGCCCAATGGAAGACAATCTAATGATGTTGTCCAAAGAGCCAACTGCTGAAATTTTCTTAGAAAATTCAGCCCTGCAGGAGGAAAATGAAAAAGAATGAATGAGAAAACACTATGATGTTTAATGGGGATGGCCTACAGGAACAAGTTAAGATTTACACTCTGTTCTCTATGGGTTAGTGGTTCAAGAATAAACCAGTAATAATTAACTGAAACTAAAAATGTTTATCACCATAATTTCAAATGTCTGTAAGTGACAAAAGGAAACAAAAATGGAAAGAACCTGAGGAACAGAATCTGTGTTTTTTTTTTTTTTTTTTGAGATGGAGTCACACTGTCATGCGGGCTAGAGTATAGCGTCGTGATCTTAGCTCACCGCAACCTCCGCCTTCCAGGTTCAAGTGATTCTCCTGCCTCAGCCTCCTGAGTAGCTGGGATTACAGGCACCCACTACCACGCCCAGCTAATTTTTTTTGTATTTTTAGTAGACACCGGGTTTCTCCGTGTTAGCCAGCATGGTCTCAAACTCCTGACCTCATGATTTGCCTGCCTCAGCCTCCCAAAGTGTTGGGATTATAGGCATGAGCCACCGCACCCAGCCCAGAATCTTGTTTTAAAAATTGTATTTATAGGGAAGCAACATGTGAGTGAACCATATTCTAAAACTTCGAAATTTTCTCAAAACATACCTCTATTAGTAAAACCTAATGTTAAATAAGCTCATAACTAGAGTACATATGAAGTCAAAATTAAAACACGCACACACAGACCACAGACAGACACACAAGTCACATGGCAAGGGCTACACTGTGTTGCAAGTGGTTTCTGCAACAGGCGAAATGTCCTCAACATTGTGACCCATCCCTATTCCAGGGCACCAGCCTGGGGTTACCTTCCCTTCAGTGACCATAATCATCAGTTGCCTTTAATATTAAAGTTGGTTTGTCACTCTCGTCAAAAAAGTTTCAGATGCTAGCTGGTAGTCTTGGAGCTTGGATCAAAGAAAAAACAAAGAATATTTTCTTTTCAAACAGGGAGGAATCCTTCATCTTTACTGAGACTACTTCTAAAAACATTTCAGAACATGTTAGTGCTGTCACGTGGACCAAGTGTAATTATGCAGCACAACGGACTTTTGGCAATCGGTGTCTTCAAACCAGAAGTTTTTGAAAAATTATGAGTGATGAAACTATATACGTGAAGCCAGAAATTACCGTTAAAAGCCTATTGGAGCTCTCAGCCAGTTTCTTGTATTCTGTGCTACAGCAGTGTGGGTCTAACACACAGACCACTGGTGTCCTTTCCAGATTTGAAAGCAATCTGGAAGCAAGAGCAGAAACCCTTAAAACTCACCCCGCTTCACCCTTTAACCCAGAATATCTAGCATATTCTATGCGCTCAGTAAATATTCACTGAATTCAGAAACAACAGCTCAGAAGCCTGAAGGGTCAAAGTGACTTGTCCACCTTTGCCTTAGGCTGGAGTGAGAAGAAAGCTCCCAGTTGCCAGGCCAGGCTTGGGCTTTCTAGATCTGACCTCCTTTGAAGACGGAGGATGGTAGATCTCACTTTGGATACCATTAATATTCCCACTTTGGTTTCTCTTTAAGACAGCTCGGACCTACTGAATAGGAACGTCTCCAGAAGTGGGGCTAGGCAGGCTTATTTCCACAAAGCTCCCTCATTTGGGAATTCCGACTCGCCTTGGAATACTTTCCAAGGTCCCTTCTGGAGAGCACCTTCATCCTGTAAGAGGTAGGGCTTTGCTTAGCACCCCTCAAGCAGTCTCCACTCCATGCTCACTGACCTGGGGACGGAGCTGTCTCCATGGAAGGTGACTGAACAGAGGGCTGAGGAACTCTGAAGGAACACAGACTGCTGGACAGCCCGCGTTGAAGCTTCAGACAGACCCATCTTCATGAGCCGGCTCCCTGGGCCCTTTCCCCTTGCCAGCTCTGTCGTTAGACATTCACACACACCTGATTTGGATCTCCTGAAACCAGAACTCTGACAAGGCAGTGGAGTTTGGAAGTTGAGAGAGGGATCTGGAGTCGGAAGCCCCTGGTGTGAGTTTCACGTCTGCCTCCTACCAGCTGTGGGAAAGTCACTTTAGTTCTTTGTACCTCAGTTTCCCCCATAGGAGGAGAGTGTACACCTCTTATACTTAATGTGGGGATTAGGACACATGAAACGGTGTCTGGCAGTCATTACCTCTAAGAGCAACAAGTCCAGAAGTTAGCATGTCCCAGACCAAACAAAACCCTCACTAAACAAAGTGCATCTTGAATAAAACCGACTGAATTTGATAGACACAGGTCTCAAACAAACTTCTGTTAAAAGAGCTCATCTCCTACTTTAATAATTTGCCCCTGAAAATTCAGTCTTTTATGTTACCGTAACAGAATAGCGCCTGTTCACCTAGTCTCTCTGTCTTCAGGAGCTTTCTGTTTTGAGTGAATATGGGACAAACAGGCAAATTAAGTGGTATTTATATTTTTCTCAGGAACAAATCTCCAATCACTAATAGTGGTGTTCAAGCAAGTAACATCAAAGAATGAGAATCCCACTGGAGGGAGAAAAGTGATGCTTTGGAGGTGCTCTGAGGGTTTAATTTAAAATAAAGAGAAGAGTCTCTTCGGCAGAGACAGGGCTGACACCTGACTAACAGGACCGGCAGTCAGCCCCCAGGCAGGCAGGAGGGGCCCTGCAAGCTCAGCAGAGAAGAAACCTTTCCACCAGTTCCTTCAGTGAAAAGAGGAATCTTTTATTATTGGAACCACACCCCACCTTTTCCCTCTTTCCTATATTTGGCAAGATTGTTAAAATTCCAGATGTCCTCAAAGAGCTCTTTGCACTGGCAAGTAATCTCTCCGGAGACTTTAACAATCCTTCTTCCGTCCGGTGATCCCCAAACCTGGCTCCCCAACAGATCACATGAAGAGCATTAAAAAAAATCCCATGTCCAGGTCTTGCTCCATGCCAATTAAATCAGAATGTCTGGGGGCGGGATTCAGACACTGGTTTTTGCTTTGATTTTTTTTTTAATCCCAGGTAATTCTAACGTGCAGCAAGGTCTGGGAACCACTGTTCTATGCCTTGCCCCTCCCCCAACGACTGCGCTGGGCACCAAACCCCAACTCCCCATGCCAGTGACATCAACAGCAAGTACGGGCCTGGCTCTTGGAACCCGCGCAGCTCAAGGTTGGAATTGTGCAATTAAACCTTCCGAGGCATGTTTCCCGTGTCAAGTGGGTTTATGGTCGGTAGTCACGAAGCCAGACTCCCTCATGTTCTGTCTGGACACTTGGCACACTTGAACCAGGGACATCAATCCGGTGTGTGTGTGTGTGTGTGTGTGTGTGTGTGTGTGTCTAAGACAGGTTTAATATTTTAGTTGGCTCAATGTCAAATTCTTCAGACAGCAAAAAGAAACATCCAAGAAAGAAACTCTCCGGGTTTTGAGGAGAAAAGTTTGCTGTGAGCCTCATATTGAAACACCGTGGTGCTGGCCAGGATGAGCTCTGCTTCCTGGGCTTCCACACTAGAGGCCGCGATCCCCCCTGCAGTGGCCGGACAGCCGCGTCCCTCTCCACCGCGAAGCCCAGGCGCGACCGAAGGGCTGCAGGTGGGGCAGACCCGGACTTCCCCGCGAGGCGGCCACCGAACGAGAGCCCGAGGCTTTCTGCGCGGGCGCCCAGGCGGGAGCTCAGGTCCCCAGGAGGTGGGGGGCATACCTGGACCGGCAAGACCAGGGCGCGCCGGGTGAGGCGAGCGGCCCGGGTCTGCGCCCAAGGGGCGGGTCGGACCCCACCTGCCTTTTGCCAACGAGGAAACTAACCGCCGCCAGCACCACCCCTTCCCAGGAGCCGCAGGTGGTGGCGGACGAGTTCTCCCAGCTCCCAGGTCGAGGTTGCGACTCCACACCCGGGAAGGAGGATCGCAGGGACCTGGAGAGGGGCCGGGGTCAGGCTGGCCGGCGCCGGCTTCAGTTTGAGACCTGCGCCGAGGGCGGAGGCGGGGAGGATCTCTCAGGAAGCCGCCTGTCCCGCGGGGTCCGAAGGGAGGCTTTATTTTCGGGGTCCTTCCTCAGCTTCCCTAAACAGCGCAGCCTCGGCGGGTGGGCAGCGCCAGCCCCTTGGGTGCGCGCCCCGACCCCGCCGCGCCCTGGGAAGACAGCGCCGGGCGCACGTGCCGGACCCCGGCCCCAGGCACCCACCCGCACTGGGCTTTCGCCCACTGACGCCGATCCCGCGCAGCGGGGCGGGGAAAGTGAGGGAGGAAAGTTGGGAGCGGTTCGGGGCGCCGGAGGTCCAGGCGGCCGTTTCCCGGCCGGCCCGCAGCCCAGTGCCCCACGCGTCTCCTCCTCCGCCCGCACCAGACTCTCCTGGCCCAAGAACGAAACGTCCCGTTCCTCCCGCGGTCCCGGCCGGCGGCGCAGCTGACCTCAAGGAAACAGGAAAGGACGGGCGGG
>NW_012120199.1:347308-419493 GCF_000951035.1 Colobus angolensis palliatus | reverse complement strand
GCTGCTGAGGCCGCGCTGCGCAGGGGGCTGCCCGGACGTCTAGCTCGGCGCGGGCCGGGGCGCGGGGAGGCAGGGCGGGAGGAGGAGGGACCAGGCGGCGGAGGAGGGATCGGGAGGAGCAGAGGAGGAGGAGAATGAGAGGAGGAGGGAGGAGAACCAGCAGCGGGGACCCAAGGCCAGCGGCCGCCGGAGGCGGTGGACAGCGGTGGCCCCCGCGGGACCTGGTCTCCGGCGGGAAGGGGGTGGTGCGCGGGAGGGGAGCGGGTGCCCTGAGGAGTTAATTTCCGTGAGGGGCGTTCCCAGCACTGCCCCTCTGGACTCAGTCCCCGCAGACTTGCAGGCCCAGCCTATGTGGAGGTCGAGCCAAATCTGTGCCAGGGTCCCCTTCCCCCTTTCCCTTCTTTTGTTTTACCGAACAAACTTGTACCAGCTTTAGACAGACTGGCCGAGCCCTAAAACCAGCGTCGGATAATGGCACCGACGGGGAAACTGCTCCTTTATTCTGGTCCCCACCTCCCCGGCAGCACCCAGGGACCCTCGCGGGGATCAGAGGCTGGCCTGGCAGCTGAGGAGGTCGCGGTGCCCGCGCGGCAAGGGCGCCAAGCGTCCGAGGTGGTGCTCTAAAGTCCGAGGGTCCTTCAGATCCTGTGAAGCACCCTAGAAATCGTCTGAAATGAGGGCACCCAACTCTGGGCGCAGAGACAGGCCTCCTCAAAGTTTACTGCAACTGGCGGTGGGTACTTTGAAGCCAATGTGTGAAGCACGTTACTTCGCAAAAGTGAAGCTCTTGGAATAAAGGCTTGACACAAACAGCTGTGGAGATGCTTTTAGAGAGGCTAAGTGTCCCACTGCACCGGTAGCTCCCGCAGGAGAAATGCCAGGGAAATTCGCGAAAGTTTGGCCGAAAGAAACTGAGCTTCTTTAGGCTGCAGGAACTTGAGCTACATTCCTTTGGCAAGTCCACCCCATCCCCACTGTTGCTTCTCCTGCAGTAAGAATGTCCTCTAGGTCCATGTTACAGTCAGACCCCTTCTCTCTTCACGAGATTCACTAGGACCTTCAGGCCTGGTTCAACAACCCTGATCTCCCAGCTCTGTCAAAAATCATAACCTTGAAGTAAGTGGAGCTACAGACCTGCCCTTTGCTGTCTCTGAAGGGGAGCAACCTTGCATCTTTCCTCCGCATTCAGCGAAGTGTTTGTGCCTGGGTTTCACACCCTGCAGCCTGAACGGTGGGTTTTTCACCAGGGCAAGCGCAGACAGACACAAGGCTCCTCACCACCCGCACAACCTGGAACTTCCCTGTGAATTACGAGAAGTAATTTGTTCCTTGTTTTAACAAATCAGTACAGCCACTGTGCATTGAAGTCAGCCCCTGGATGCAGAGATCGTGAAGGCTCTGCAGGCACATGTGTGCTTCCTGCACACCTGGGCTGAGAGCAGTCCGTATAGAAACACAGAGATAGAAAACAAAACTAGAGAAAGGCAAATGCAAAGCACAACAGTGGAACATAAAATGAAGATAGGAGTGAGTCTTACAATAAAAGACCTAAATACAATTAACTCGTGTGCATTCACTGAACAACGGCTGCAAATTTGGTTCTAAACTACATTTTCTGTCAAGGGAATGTGACCTATGTGCACAAGTCACAACGCAAATCAATTTAAGCTACAACTGATTTGTAAGACTGCACAGGAATTTCTCCTTTGAGTGACCAAAAACAAAAACAAAAACAAAACAGTATGTTAGAACATAGTCTCACTACGTTAGGACTATATGAGACAACAGCCTTCATAGTACGGCTTGTATATTCTTCAATGTGATCTGATGGCATCACAAGAAACAGAGCTTTTTGTAAAGAATTACTAGACACACACACAGCACAATACTGGGATGGATTCCAGGGAACAGAGAAGAATGGATTTGCTGAACATTTCTCCTTTGAACTTTTTATACAAAAGCTGACATTCATGTTGATTTTGTAGTCCTTGGCTAGTACCTGGAGTGGGCTGATAACTGTGTTACTTGGTAAGTAAAGAACTGTATGGCCAAGCAGGCAATAATGACGGCCTCTTGAGAGAGATAAGGAGCCTGACACAGTTAGGGCCCTGCACAGTTAGGGCTCCAGCTCACAGCCTCTGTGGAGGGTGGTCTCAGATCATGGCCCGGACAGAGGCTGGGTGCCATGTGCCACTACCATAAGAATGACAATAGCAGCCCAGTTGCTACGCTAAGCATTGATCAGACTAAGCTTATCTGATAACCTATGAGCCGGTTAATACTTGTATCTGCCTCTTATAGCAATGTGATGCTGTGGCCGCGAGAAGTGGCCAGGATCCCAAAGTATGCTTGCTAGTATGAGAGGCCAACTTTGAACCCAAGGCAGAGCCGTGTTTTATCCCTCTTATCCAGCAACACTTCTAAACCTGAGACAAATGGTGGTGTCAGGACCTAAAATTCTATTTCAAAATATCTTGGAAATTTGTTAGGGTGAATAATACCAAAATTTCTGCTTGGCCAACAAAAATTATAGATAAAGCCTTCATGTGTGCTATATTAGCAAGTATGTACTAAGACTCTAGTATTTCCCTTAGTAAATCTCCTAAGTGTCTGTCAATTTTAATAACACAGATGGTTCCATCCCTTTGCCAGCTGTACATGAGAAACTTTTCCTCTGATGAGCGGTTATCCTCTTAGAAGTTTCTGAGTATGTTGAATAAGAGTTTAGTCTTGTCTGTAAGGAACGTGGCTCTGAATTTTCTAAAACCAAATTCTCTGTGAAAGGGGAGGAAAAACAGGTTATTTGGCAGGGTGAAGATCTGAGGTCTTCAAATATTCTAAGTTCCATCTTAGGCAAAAGGCATTTGACCACCTGTTTTCTCTGGCTTGGAGGTCAAAGTAAAGATTGATTAGGGAAAAAAAAAAATAGTGGCAGAGTTTAGACTTTCAAAAAATATGTTTTATAAACTACTGGAGCTAAGTAAAAGTAGAATAAGCTATTTCAGAGTGGAAAGGGCTTTTTTGAGAAAGATTTTTGTGCAAGAACAATAAGTACTAATGGAGGTTGTGAATTAAGGACTGACACAGGTTCCTTCCAACCCTAAAGTTCCTTAAGAAAATGCACTTCTAAAATAGGTTTTCACTTAAACATATGGTCACTTGACAGCTCTTCTAAGGATATATGTTAAGGAGATACAAGAATCTGGTAAGAGCTTTGCCTCTAGGGAGGAGAATTAGGTAGCTCGGGGTCAGGGGTTTGTAGCGAGACTTGTTTTTCATTTGTCCTTCTATACCATTGGGATTTTGTACTGGGAACATGAATCGTCTATTTCTGCAAGGTAAGTGTGGCCCCTGCCAAGGTTCAGGGACACTCCTGGGGGCAGTCTTTCATGGTTTCTGAGACTGTTTATTCCTTCTCCTTGAAGGCAGTCATTTGCCTTGAGCTCTGAGTTGAGATCCATCTCTTGCAGAATATGGAAGAAGCAGCTTTTTCAAGGGATAATGCGTTGACAGAAAACTGCTGAAGTATTTCTCCTTTGTCATTGGTATGCTTCATCATCTCTAGAGTTGAGGGTTACATGTCACTATAGGAGGCACAATTGGCACTCCATTCTAGCAACAAGTAGAAAGCTGAGCAAACAGAAAAATTAACACCTCTTCTTAGATCTTTCAGAGAATTGAGGTCATCGGGCAAACCACTGCCCCCCAAATTGGAGAGACAGACAAACACAGAAGCACAACCTCCAGGGGCAGAAAGCAGCATACAGAAACCTCCAAGGATCCAGTGCCGGGTGAGAAAGTTTGCCCTGTAATTGAGAAATTGCGGGAGGCTCAGTATGGGCAGCTCTGTGAATTAAGAACTCCAACAGAGCCCAGTCATGGTGCAGGATGGTATGAGACACTTGAGAGTGTTACTTCCTAGAGCTCTGCCAGGTCCTTACAACGAATATTAGGGGGAAAATCTCATCATACTTCTGGCAGTGGAAGGAGAAGGGGAATCATTTTGAAATAGGTTGGAACATTCTATTATTAATAGAAGGTCTGCCCTCAGGAGAAATTATTTCACTAGAGGCCTAACCTGGTGTTTTATCAGAGCGTGACCTGCCTGGAGCAAGGGAAATATACAACTCCATCCCCCTCCAACTGTTCTGTATCATCTAAGGGGCTGGGGAACCCAAGAGCAAGCTGAAGTTCACAGTCCAGGAACACAGGCTCACTGGAAGACTGTGCAATGCTCCCTCTCCCCACAGCTTGTCACTACATCACTAGAAGCCTCTTTATTGCAGCTCCTCTTACCCAGTACATCATGTCCACCACAACCAAATCAAAAGGCACACTAAAAGGCAAAAGACACCATTTGAAGAGACTGCACACGCATCAGAACCAGAATGAGACATGACAGAAACGTTATAACTAACTGCTGTGGTTTGAATGTGTCCCCGAAAAGTTCATATGTTGGAAACTTAATCCGCTGTCCTCATAAATGAATTCACATGGCTATCATGGTGGTGGGTTAATTCTTGTGCAAGTGGCTGTGTTGTAAGAGTAAGCTCTCTTGACACGTAATACCCTCTCCCATGTTATGATGAAGCAAGAAGGCACTCATCAGATGCTAACACCAAGCTCTTGGACTCCCCACTTTCTAAATCAGCTTCTTTTGTTTATAAATCATCCAGTTTGTGGCATTCTGTTATAACCACAGTAACTGGACTAAGACATTATCATATCAGGGATATTAATTATAAAAAAACTGATTAATATGCTAAGAGTTTTAATGGAAAAAATAGACAACATGTAAGATCAGATGGACAATGTAAGCAGAGAAGTGGAATTTTTTTTTTTTTTTTTTTTGAGACAGGGTCTCATTCTGTTGCCCAATCCAGAGTGCAGTGATATGACCTTAGCTCACTGCAACCTCAACTTCCCAGGTTCAGGTAATCCTCCCACCTTAGCCTCCTGAGTAGCTCTGACTACAGGCATGTACCACTACACCAGGCTAATTTTTTGTAGAGATAGAGTTTCACTATGTTGCCCAGGCTGGTCTTGAATTCCTGAGAGACGAACGTTTTAGGAAAGAATTTAAAAATTATAGAGATCAAAAACAGTCTAAAAGAAACGTAGAATGCTTTTGAAGTACACATTAGTGGGCTGAACATGCTTGAGGAAAGAATTTCTGAGCTTGAAGATATGTAAACAGAAACTGCCAAAACTGAAAAGCAGAAAGAAAAATGACTAACAAAAAGGACAAAACAAAACTTTCAAGAACTGTGGGATAATTACATGTAATGGGAATACTGTAAGTAGAAGAAAGAGAAAAAGGAGCAGAAGCAATATTTAAAGCAATAATACAAAAAGTTCCTCCAAATTAATGTCAGACAACAAATCACAGATTTGAGAAGCTCAGAGAACATTAAGAAGATATATGCCAAGAAAATCCAAACAAACAAACAAATGATACCTAGGCATAACATACTCAAACTTCAGAAAATCAAAGGTTAATGAAAAATTCTTAAATGAAGCTAAAGGGAAAAAACACCTTACCTGTAGAGGAGCCATAAAGAAAATACCTATAGAGAATATTAGAATTACATCCAACGTATCCTCAGAAATCATGCAAGCAAGAAGAGAATGGAGTGATCTGGTGAATGTTCATCTTTTTGGGCTTCTGTAACAAAATAACATAAATTGATTTACTTGTAAACAACAGAAATTTATTTCCCATAGTTCTGGAGGCTGGGAAATCCAAGATCAAGGTATTTGCAGATTTGATGTCTGATAAGGGCCCACTTCTTCAT
The DNA here is from genome assembly GCF_000951035.1 of Colobus angolensis palliatus. Classification (NCBI taxonomy): domain Eukaryota; kingdom Metazoa; phylum Chordata; class Mammalia; order Primates; family Cercopithecidae; genus Colobus; species Colobus angolensis. The sequence continues at coordinate 413,698 of NW_012120199.1, read as the reverse complement.
AGACGACCATAATTTCACAGTGCTCTTACATGGCAGAAGGAACAAGGCAGCTCTCTGTGGTCTCTTTTATGGCACTAACCCCATTTGGGCTCTACCCTCATGACATAATCCCCTCCCAAAAACACTCTCTCCTAATAACATCATTTCGAGAACTTACATTTCATCATACACATTTTGGGGGGAAATAAACATTCAGTCCATTGCGGTATATTTAGACCACTAACATTTAAGGTAATTATTGACATAGTTCGATTAATATCTACCATATTTATTACTATTTTCTATTTGCTGCCTTTGTTCTTCTTCCTTTCTTTTTATTTATTTATTTGTTTATTTTAGAGGCAGGGTCTAACTGTCTTCTAGGCAGGAGTGAAGTTACACGATCACAGCCCACTGTAGCCTCAAATTTCTAGGCTCAGGGGATCTCCTCATCACAGCCTCCTGAGTAGCTGGGACTACAGGCACAGTCCTAGCTAATGCCTGGACTTTTTAAAATTATGTTTTGTAAAGGTAGTGTCTTGCTATGTTGCTCAGGCTGGTCTCAAACTCCTAGCTTGAAGCGATCCTGTCCCCTTGGCCTCCCAAAGTGTTGGGAGAAAAAAATCTAGGGCAACTGATTTTAAAAAGTTAAAAACTAAAATAATGATATGCTAAGAAGAGAGAGAAAATCGAATTTTACAAAATGCTATGTAAAACCCACAGAAGCAGAAAAAGTGTGGAAAACAAAAATAGAAAAAATGAGCAAGGGTGTGGTGGCTCACACCTGTAATCCTAGCAAGAAAATCAGCAAAGCCAAAAGGTGATTCTTCAAAAAATCAATAAAATTTATAAGCCTCTCACCAGGCTAAGAAACAAAGAGAGGATACACAAATTATGAATATCAGAAATGAAAGAAGGAACATCACTACTGATCTCATGAACATTGAAAGGATAATAAATGATGTTATAAACAGCTATACCCACGAATTTAACAACCTACATGAAATGAACCAATTCCTTGAAATAGAATGTACCAAAAGTCATACAAGAAGAAATCGACAATTAATATAGGCCTATGTCTACTATAGAAATTGAATAAATAATTAATAACCTTCCAAAACAGAAAGCACCAAACCCAGATGAGATCACTGGTGATTTCCATCAAATATTTAAGAAAGAAATCATATCCATTCTCTACAATCTCTTTCAGAAACTAGAAATAGAGGGAAGACTCCATAATTAATTTTGTGAAGCCAGAATTACCTTAATAGCAAAACCAGAAAGAGATATTGCAAGAAAAGAAAGAAAACTGTAGACCAATATCTTTTATGAACATAGATGTAAAAATTCTCAAGAAAATATTACAAAATCAAATGCAACAAAGTGTAACAAAATTATACATGATGACCAACTGAAATTTATTCCAGATATGCAAGACTGGTTCAACATTTGAAAACTCAATTAATATAGTTCATCACATCAACAGATCATATCAACAGATACAGAAAAATTACATGATCGTGTCAATAGATATAGAAGAAAACATTAGACAAAATCCTACACCAATTCATGATAAAAATTCTCAGCAAACTAAGAATAGAGAAGGATTTCCTCAACTTAATAACAGTTACAAAAACCTATAGCTAAAATCAGGAACAAAGCGGGATGTTTCCTTTCACCAGTGGTTTTCAACATTGTATTAGAAGTCCTAGCTAATGCAATAACACACAAAAGAATAAATAAAATGAATACCGATTGGAAGGGAAGAAATAAATCTGTGTTTGTTCACTGACAACATAATTATCTCTTAGAAAATCCAAAAGAACCAATTAAAAAGCTCCTGGAACTAGTAAGCATTTATAGCAAGTGTGCAGGATACAAGATTAACATATAAAAACCAATCACTTTCCTATATACCAGCAAAGAACTAAGGGAATTTGAAATTAAAAATACGCTACCATTTACATTAACACACTGAAATGGAATATTGAGCTATGAATGTAAGAAAATATGCATAAGATCTATAAGAAAAAACCAAAGAACTCTGGTGAAAGATATCAAATAACTAAATAAATGGAGTAATAGTTTGTGTTCATGGTCAGAAAGACTCCATAATGTCAAAATGTCACTTATTCCCAAGTTGATTTGTAGATTAATCCCATTCAAAATTCGAGCAAGTTACTTTGTAAATATTGACTAAATGATTCTAAACTTTATAAGGGCAAGCAAAAGACCCACAATAGCCAACTCTATATTGGAGAACAAAATTGGAGGATCAACACTACCTGACTTCAAGACGTATACAACTACAGTAGTCTAGACTGTGTGGTATTGGTGAAAGGATAGACAAATATATCAATGGAACAGAGAGATGGAAATGTGGGTAAACTACCCACATTTAGTCAATTGATCTTTGACAAAAAAGAAACACAATACAATAGAGAAAATATAGTCTTTTCAACAAATATTGCTGGAACAAATGTACATCCACATGCAAAAAATGAAAGTAGATACAAACTTACACACTTTATAAAAACTCAAAAGTGATCATACATATAAATGTAAAATTCAAAACTATGAAACACCTAGGAGATAATGTAGGAGAAAACTTAGATGACCTTAGGTATGACAATGACTTTTTAAGTACAAAACCAAAGGCATAATCCATGAAATAAATAATTTATAAACTGGAGTTTATTAAAATTAAAAAAACTTCTGAGAAGGACAATGCCAAGGGAAGAAGGCAAGCCATATACTAGAGAAAAATTTGCAAAAGAAACATCTGATAAAGGATTGCTATCCAAAATATACAAAGAACTAAACTCTTAAAACTTAGTAACAAGAGAATAAATAACCTCATTTAAAAATGGGCCACAGCCCTACACAAACACCTCATCAAAGAAGATACACCGATGGCAAGTAAGCTTGTAAAAAGATGTTCAACATCATATGTCATTAGGAAACAGTACGATACCACTACACATCTATTAGAATGGAAAAAATTCAGATTAGTGACAACACCAAATTCTGATGAAGATGTAGAACAGTAGGAAGTCTCATTCATTGCTGATGGGAAGGCACAATGGTACAGCGACTTAGGAAGGCAGCTTATCTGTTTCCTATAAAAGTGTACATACATACACTTACCATATGATCCAAAGATTTCCCTCCTTGATACTTACCCCAATGAGTTGAACACTGTTGTCCACATAAATCTGCCCATGAATATTTATAACAGCTTTATTCATAACTTCCTTAACTTAGAATCAACTAAGATGTCCTCATGTGGATGAGTGAATAAATAAACAGTGGTACATGTGGACAATGGATTGTTTTTCTGTGCTAAAAAGAAATATGCTATCAAGCCATGACGAGACATGGAGGACACTTATGTGCATGTTGCTAAGTGAAAGAAGTCGATGTGAAAAGGCTACATACTTTATGACTCCTGCTACAGTCATGTGCCACGTAATGACATTTCAGTCAACAATGGCACCCATATACAATAGTGGTTTCATAAGATTATAGTACCTTATTTTTACTGTACTTTTTCTGTGTTTAAATACACAAATATTTACCATTATATTATAATTGCCTACAGTATTCAGTATAGTAACATGTCAGATAGGTCTGTAGCCTAGGAAAAATAGACTATACCGTATAACTTAGGTGTGTCGTAGGTTATATCATTTTGACTTGTGTAAGTTCACTCTGTTATGACCATACAATGACAAATTCACCTAATGACACACATCTCAGATCATATTTTCATTGTTAAGTGGTGCATGACTATATATGACATTCTGGAAAAGGCAAATCTATGGAGACAGTAAGGTGATCAGTGGCTGCCAGTGGTTGGCGGGAAGGAGAGATGAATAAGCAGAACACAAGGATTTTTAGGGCTGAGAAACTATTTTGTACCATATTTCAGTGGTGGATACCTGTCATTTTACATTTGTAAAAACCCATTGAATGTACAACACCAAGAGGGAACCCTAACATAAACTATGGACTTTGGGTGATAATGATGCGTCAGTGTTGGTAATCAGTTGTAAAAAGACACCACTTTTTTGGGGAGGCTATTTATGTGTGTGCCCAGGGGTATACAAAAACTCTCTATACATTTAGCACAACTTTTGTGTGAACCTAAAACTACTCTAAAAAAATAAAGTTTATGAATTAACAACAACAATAAAAAAGCATGACTGCATGTTTAAATGCTAATTTCAGCATCGTTGAGATGTTTGTTAATTACTTTGCAGAGGGATCTTGTAGAAAGTTCTGAATCCTTCACAATGCTTCCCCCCAGTGATGATTTTACAACTGAGCTGAAATAATTTTGTTCAAGGTATTATATCTTGTTTCAGCAACAGATGTTACTAGAAACACTAGCCTGGAGATTGTAACTGGTGGTCTACAAACCAAGTTCAGGGTACAGATGTAGTTTTGTGAGGTCCACTCAATGTTTCTTTTAGTTTAATTAATGGCAACATTTAAAAATCAGAAGATTTTACATTTAAACTATAGATTTTGTGTTTTTCTTGAAAAATGGGAATTGTTAGCCAACTGTGTTTGCTTTCATGGGAGATGGCAAGTGGCTAAACGGTAACTGTCCCCTTTAGGAAGTACATTTGATCTCCAGTTCACACTGGAGCTGCCATCCTGATTCTCTTGTTCACGGGTCTGTGAGGTCACTGTAGGCATTAGAGTTTGCAGCTCATCCCGGGTGGTTAAATCATGGTAGTGCCATTTTATAGGCATGCCTCCTATCTCTGCTTTTCCCCTCTCCTTATCTTTCTTCATCTCTCTCTCTCTTTCTCTCTCTCTCTCATCTCATATATGTATATACATCCTTTTGTTGACAGGTTTTTGTCCAGATGCCATAATACATAACATACCATGATAGACATCTCTTTCAATTGCGTATTTTAAATATGGAGTAATATTCAAGCACAAGTCTTTATCACAGCTCATTATTATCCTTATAGGCAGACTTTCGAAAAACCAGTTAAACATTTCTGGGAGCAAATTCAGTTCTATTGCAGAACAGAGAAAAAAGGATCTATCCATTAATTCATGGTACATGTGGAATGACCATGTTGCATGAGTTGACCATGAGTTGGCTTTGCAGGTAATCAGGGTTAGGGGATGGAGGTTTAGGAAGGTGGCTGGAGTCAACTTCCCTGCCAATCTTACAAAGCAGCAAGTTTCGTCTGGCTAATTTGCCTATAAACTGTAATAAGTGAGAATGAGTGCTTATTAGGACACAACTAAAGAGACATTTTGAAGCATTTTAGTTATGTCTGATTTCATTATTTTAATTATTGTGATTACATCTCACCTTATGTAATAAAGGTCCTGGAGCAAAGACCTATTCTCAAGCTTATATTTTTCTAAGGAGAAAATCAAGGCAGGTCACCAACTGAGAAAATTGTGTCACTTTATTTTTTTTCCACAAGGAATATAAACAGAGAGAATGGAGTTTCCACCTGTAGTATAGAAGGAAATAAATCACTTTTGAGAAGAGGTCTCCAGAAGTTAAATTTCAAGTGGCATTTTTAGATGGCAGAAAATCTGGAGGTTCTGCAAGGTCAAAAAATATGTACGTTAAAAATGACAGGGCTAGAGAAATCCAAAGCAAATTGGTGTTCTATTTCTGCAATTGAATGGAAAATTAGAGTTTCTAGGGCCCCTCCAAAAAAATCAGCAGAAATTCTTGCAGTTGTTACTTTTGAGGGACTGAGCTTACAAAGCCTGAGTCATTGCAACAGACCTGGAAAGGACCTCACAGATAGTTCTTCGCCATTTCTTAGATGCCAAGGTAAGCACCTTGTCCAAGTTAATTGTTTCCGAAAGAGACAAAGGATTAATAAATAATATTTTATTAATAAAATAAAACACATAGAAGTTTTCAGGGTTGTTGGCTATTTTATTAAAATTCAGAGTTGGAGTAAATGGCATTTACTCAACGCTCATTTATCAAGAGCCAGAGGGGGCAGGGGATATGAGGTCACTCACCAGTTCCTGCCTTGCAGAACTTACAGTCAACCTACAAAAGGTCACCTAAGCTAACCAGGTGTGTATGTGTGTGTGTGTGTAACACTAGAAATCTTTCTACTCTTTCATAATGAACAATTTCTCTGGTTTCTCAACACCATAAAAAATAGGATGTTTTGCTATCCACTGTTAAAATAAATGTCAAACACAACTAGTTAGTGGTGACACAAGCATTAGAATCATCAGTGCCTGCATTTAGGGCAATTGCTGTGTCCCTGGAGATTAGGGAGTTGTTCTGACATTGTGGCATTCAGTTTTGTCACCTGCTAAGATCATTTGGCAGGTGTGCACTGCCTTTCCTTCTTAGTAATGTCACTGAGGCCAGTTAATTGTAGCCTAAAGGAGAAGAGTAGACTGTTTCTGTGATCAGAAGCATCTGTTTTTTCTCCCCATTGGTGGATGGTTCTTGGCGGTCCATGGAAGTCCACCATAGGCTTGCATAACCTGCTAATGATAGGACTCCTGTCACTCTGGGGCAGAGGCTCCCTGAACCCAAGCCATGCCTCCCCAGGTCACTTCCGCCTCCCTCTTGTTGGCCAGTGACCTCCTCCTCAGCCTGGGCCCAGAGGGATGGGAGCAGCCCCTTGGGCTGGACTCGTAGGTGGCATTCTGACGATGGGTGTGTAGAGAGAGAAACACCCCCTCATTAGGCTCACGGGAGGTGCAGGTTGTTTGTCACTCATCATAACACAGCACACCTTAATGTATACAAGAAGGCAGTCAACCCCTTGTTAAATATTTCAATGATATATTTTATATATACTTGAGATTAAATTATTTTATGTTTAATACATAAACATTCATACATTATATTATCATACACTATATATATTTCTATAATATGTACATTGTACACACACACTCTTTCTGTGTATTTGTGGCGGGGAGAGAGAGATAACGTGGAGTATCCAAATGAACAGGGACCCAAAAATGCCAGGACCATTTGCCATTAACTGTGACTTTGAGCATGTGATATTTTTTCAATCTCTCCGAGCAACAGCCTTGTGTGATTTTCTGTGGACTGGCATAGGTGTTTGCATACAGGATTGCTCTGCCCTGAAATAATGCAGGGACAGCAGCTGGCACATGGTGGGCTCTTGACAGAACCATTGTGCACAGGCGTTTTTTCCAGCTGAAGGGTGGCCTATATAAACCCTTAAGGGGTTTCTGTTCTTTCCTTTCCCTGGAAGTTGTGTGAGTAGCTCTGCATATGCAGATAGAGCAAAAAAAGCCTGAAGTGGAGTCCAGCCCATTGGATTTCTCCTTTAATTGGTCGTCGTATGAACAATCAAAACATAGAATTAGTCATTAATTTTTTTAAGAAGAACCCTTCAAGTCTCCAATGGCGCAGCTTAGCAACTATGACTTTTCTCTGAGATTTCTCATTATGAACTTTGAGGACCACACTGTTCCTTCCCTCAAAAGAACTGCTATTTGTTGCAGCAGCTGCGAGGGATAAAGGGCCGCGTGGGCCCCAAAGCCACTGGCACTGGCAGGCGTGTCCTGCTGTCGCAGATGGACACGCTAATAGGGGCCTGGGACCAAGACGATGAACTGGCCTGTCCTGCGCGGGCTGGGGGGCCTCGAGGCCAGCGGCCTTTCACAATAGCTCCCGACTGCATTTCTTCAGGGTCGCTGTCAATCCTGCGTCCCTTGGCGTGGGGTGGGGATAGGGGACTCTGATCCTGGGCTGAACCTGGGGTTTCAGAGCGGGTGGAGGTGACAAGTGAGCTGCGTGTGTACTTGCGCGCAGCCTTCGGGCCTGGCAGGGGAAGATTTCCAGCGCGCCGGGAGGGCTTTGCCGAAGCTGCGGGCGGACCTCGGGCACTGGGCCAGGACCTGACTGGCATTTCACAGGGCTCTGCTGGAGCCTGCAGGACGCGGCCCTGCCTCCCAGGCCTCTCAGCCTCCGAGGCCGTGCTCGGGGAGGTAGTGAGTTCTGATGCTGCCAGAGATCACTGCCTGGCTCTTTATTGGGCCTTTGCTAATAAGCTTCGGTTTCTCACTGCTTTGTTTTACCATTTTGGCACTCCCCCTCCCCCGCCCCGGAACTTTTTGTTTATTTATTTTAAATCTTTCTGTCTTAATTGAGGACTTGGAGGCCTCACTGGCCAGGGTGGGTTGATTTCTGCGGGATGGAGCAGGGGTATTGGAGGCTTTTGCTTCCTTTCCTTTTCTGAATTTGGGATGTTTCTAGAATTTGTTTTTCAAATTATTAGGTGGTCTGCAGTGGCTTTGCCCAGCACCTGGCACAGAAGTGAGCGGTCGCATAAGTCGCCCTGGAATCTGGCTGAGGTCTCCCCTCCGTGGGCGGCAGGGAAGGGCAGGTGCCTCAGCCCTCCGGGCCCGCAGGCAGCAGCGGCTTCAGCGCCCAGCCCCACTGTCAGGGCCAGGTTGGACGCGGTGACTCCGCAGCCAAGGCCTGAGATCGCCTTCTCCACCTCTCTAATGGGTCTTTCTGAGGTAGGGTTTCTGCGGACTGAGCGAGGGGCGGCTGGCCAGCCTGCCCAGGCACAGTTGTCCCTCCTTGCGGGCTTCAGCCAGGCCCGCCCTTCTCCCCGTGGCCGCAGCGAACCCGGACCCCCTGCTCTGGCTGCACGGGGCTCACAGGAGTGCATCCAGGAAATGCCATCCTTGGGTTCGCAGGAAGAGACACATCATCGTCCCTCCAGGCCACCAGATTTAACTCATTCTCCAAGAAGTGTGAATAGGCAGACCTGGTCCTTTGACACAGTGCTAAGAGGTCCTCAGAGAAGTTCCCCACAGGAGCCCGGAAACCCAGTTCTACAGCCCGTCTGATCCGTGGGCGACCTCACGGAGGCTCGAGTTTCCCTAAGGAGCTCCCATCTTCCAGAGGAAACACTCAGCCCTGAGCTGCCGGACCTGGAAGGGAAGTTGCTCTCACTCACCCTGGAGGCTTCACACTGCAGGGCCTCAAGGAGCTCAGCCAGCTGTGTTCACTCAGGCAAGGCCTTTACTTGGCTTTAGGAGACCTAAAGACCCCCAGCTCTAGATTAGTATGAAGATGAAGTCTGTGTCATGGGACAGTTTCAAGGACCAGCACTGGTCAGTGCTGGATCTTGCGCAGGACCGAAGGCTGCTAAAGGGGTGGAACAGCGAGAAACCTGTTCTGGGGATGCAGACCCTCTGCACGATGGCGAACTCCAGCAGGCTGAATCCCATGCAGGACCGCCTCCCCTCTGTCATCTCCAAGCCTAGGGTTCTGCCTCTGACATGTTGCCTGACCCAGGGCACAGCAGTTGTACCTTTGCCTTGAACAGACTGTTAGCTTGACCCAGGAGCCACCTCAGGAGGCTGTGTCCTCAAGGCTGTTCATTCACAGAAGCCACCAAGTCCTTTCTGTCTCCAGAGGTAGGCTGGATTCTCTTCTGGTCCCACTCAAGAAAGCCGCGAATGCTCATTGATCTGTCACCTCTCACAGGAGATGTGGGGCATGGAGCTGTGCAGAACAGACCTTTGCCTTGTTTCCAGGCCTTGTTTGGGGTTCGGGAGAAAAGTGAGTGGGAGACGGCCTTTAGCTCATTTCAGTTCGAAGTGAAGTTGCTTCGTTTGTGTAATGAACGCCTCAGTCGTATGTGCATTCGTGAACTTGGTAGAGGGACTTTGGCATTGCTTGCTGTCCAAACCCCAAATTATTAAAATAGTGCCCAGCACATACTCCAGGGGGTAAAAAACTGCTATGCATAGGGGCTATGCAGAAAAATGAAGTAAGGAAGGGGCACAGAGAGGAATGCCTCCTGAATAAGATGCTTAGGGAGGGGCTAACAGAGGAGGCCGTGTGTGTCTGGGAGGAGCAGCCTTCCGTGTATGTAGAACTCTACCATGTTTACCTAGAGAACTGGAGGGAGGCCAACGTGGCTCAGTGGAGGAGGGCATGGGGGGAGCGGAGAAGGGGATGATGTAGGGAAGGGGTCTTGTAGGGCCTTGGTAGGCTATTGTAATGTTTTCAGCTTCTATTAAAAAATAGATGGAGGCTAGGAATAACAGTGGTTTACCCCTGTAATCCCAGAACTTCAAGAGACTGAGGCTGGAGGATCACTTGAGCCCAGGAAGTTGAGACCTGCCTGGGTAACATAGCGACACTCTGTTTCTACAAAAATTAAAAAAAGTAGCCATGTGTGATGGCACATTCCTGAAGTCCCAGTTACACTGGGGGCTGAGGCAGGAGGATCACTTGAACTCCAGAGGCCAAGGTTGCGGTGAGACATGATCATGCCACTGCACTCCAGCCTGACAGAGCTAAGACCCTGTCTCAAAAAACAAACAAATGAAAAATAGATGAGAAAAAATTGGAAGACTGTAACAGACAAGTGTCAGGCATTGTCAAGTTGGTCTTAGTGGGATCCTTCTTCCAGCTGTGTCGAAAAGGAAAGGAAGGCAGATAAGAGGCTGCTGCAACAGTTCAGGTGAGACACAGGACTGGCTTGCAGCTGTGGAGCAGGCAGAGAGGTGTGATTGGATTCTGCTTGTACTTTGGAGAAACAGCTGACATGAATTCTTGACAGATCACATCTGGGGTGTGAGGGACAGACGAATCAAGGGTGACTCTGAGGTTTTGATCAGCAACTTGGTGATGAGACTTCACTGAGATGAAAAACAGAGAGGGAGGAGAGGTTTGGAAGGAGAAAACCCAAGAGTCTCCTATGTTTGAGGTACTTTTTGGACTTTCAAGTGGAGGTAATGAGCTAAAGGTTGGATATATAGCTTGGTTTTCAGGAGACAGGTCTAGGCAGGAGATAAAAATCGGGATCATCAATATACAGTTGCTATTTAAAGTCTTGAGATTAAGCCAGATCATAAAGAGATTAGAAGAGAATATAAAGGGCAAGGAGAAGAGATTGAGTCTTGAGCCCTGAGTCCTGCAAGGGGAAGAGACCCAGGAGATGAGGAAGGAGCAGAGGCACCAAAAGGGAGGGATGTGATTGTCCTAGAGCAAGGGGAAGAGCAACCATTAATCAGCCTTACCCAAAGCTGCAGATAAGTCAGCGGATTCCAGCAAATGGAATATCCCTGGTGTCCTTATCAAGGAAAAGATTCATGGGAGTGATGAGGAAGGAGTCTGATCTGAGTGGGGTTTTAGTTGGAATTTTAATAATCTATGGGCATATTTAGGAAGTATTGATATATTCACAACATTTTCTGTACCTCCTTATATTATTAAGTCTTCACATTGCCTTCCCATTTATGTCTCTTTTTTTCACATATTTCCTAGGCAGGTATCAAGTGAAAAGTTTGCTCTGCCAGGGATCTGAGAAGTGTCTGTGGAAGGAGGATGGCGGGATAGTGCTTATCCTTCAGGCAACTGCAATGGGGAGTGAGGGTACTGAAGGGGTGGGTGGGCATCAAAGCAGAGTGTCTAAGGGTGCCAGGAAGGAAGAGGAAGGGAACAGGGTGGCTGGCAAGCATCACTACCAAGGCTTGCCTTTGAAACGGTGAATGAGATGGACCTTTGAGAAAAGTCACCTGCTCCTGTTTATGTCCACACGTTTTATTAATTTAATTTCATTTAAATTTTGAATACTTAATTCATTGGTTCAAAATTAGTTTTAAAACTGTACAGTGAAAAGCCCCATCCCATCTCCAGCCACCACTAGAGATGATCATGCTCATCAGCTCCTTGGGAGTTTTAGTTTGCTTTCTGTTGCTTATAACAGCATACCTGAAACTGAGTAACTACAAAGAAAAGGCATTTATTTCTTACATTTATGGAGGCTGGGAAGTACAGGGTTGGGGAACTGCATCTGCTGAGAGCCTTCTTGCTGGTGGGGCCCTCTGCAGAGTCCCCAGGTAGCGCAGGGCATCTCATGGTAAGGGGGTTGAGCGTGCTACATAATATGCTAGCTCAGATTCCTCTTCTTCTTACAAACTACAAGCCTCACTCTCATTATAACACATTGATTCATTAACCTAATCTATTAACCTCTTAATACTGCCACATTGGAAATTAAGTTTCAGCATGAGTTTTGGAGAGGACATTCAAACCAGAGATAGTCTCTATATATACAGTGTTCTTTCTGCACTTAAAAAAATGTGTAATAATATATCCTGGAGCTCTTTCCATGTCAATACTTAAGTGTTACTCATTATTTGTTGCCTAGTGTATTTTTTCTTCCTTCCTTCCTTCCCAAGTAATTTATCAGAATTATTTGTTCATTTTCCTTTGTTGCTACTTTAAACCAAAAGATCAGTTTTTAAAATACCTCAAACCAATGTAATGACCAAAAAAGAGGTAATGGACAGAAAGACAGATAAATGGAGAGTTGACACAGGCAACTTGAATTTGGGGTAAATGAATGAAAGTATTGTTGAAATCACTTTTAACTATGTATTCTGCACTGGTAATAAATTCCACCTAAGGCAATGACAAAAATATTACTAGTAAAGTCTAATATAGTTTCCAGTTATGGGTGTTCAAGCTGAAAGTGTCAATCACAAATATGGCATTTTAAAATAAATTCTTTTTTATCACATTTCTGGATTTTAAGTTAGTAAATTTATAACTAACTGTTTTGGTGTTTATGTATGAATTGTTCATTTAGTGTTCAAACATGCATTCAGTCCCAGCTTCGCCACAGTTTACCAGCTAAGATATTATCAAACTTTTTTTTAATCTTAGCAAATGTGAAAAGATTGCTTAAGCATTCATTTCTATTCGTTTTTGTTTGTTTGTTTTAGATTTCTTAGCTGTTTAAGCAAAGAAAAGAGAGAAACTAAATCCCAGATACTAAACATGAAGAATAAGAAGTTCAGGACTCTTTCACTTACAAGTGACAGAAAAACAAAATATCCAGAATTGGTTTAAGCCAAAAAAAGAGAGAGAGAGGATTGACAGGCTCCATTTCTAAAAGCCCAGAGTGAGTGGCAGGTGCAGCTTGTGACAGCCTGTGAGCCAAATCTGGCCTCTGCCTGATGGAGGGCCAGCCAGCTAAGGATGGTTCCTACACCTCTTCAATGGCTGGGGGAAAAAACCAGCAGAAGAACAGTCTTTCAGAGCATGTGAAAATTCAAATGCCAGGGTCCATAAACAGAGTTTTATTAGACATAGCTATGCCCTTTTGTTTACACACTGTGCTGCTTTCACGCTAGGATAACAGAGTTGAGGAATCACTACAGAGACTTCATGGCCCACACAGTCTAGAAGATTTACTAGTTGGCCCTTTACAGAGAAAGTCTATGGCCCTGCCCTGGAAGCTCAATGGTGCTAGCACTGAGCAACATCCACTGGCATCGTTCCACCTGTCCCCACTGCCTTCCTGTGTGTTGGCTCCATTTTCATACTGTGTGGGCGAGAGGGTGGCAGCATCACACATGAGCTTCCTGCCCACTCAGCAGAGGAAAGGAGAAGGAGAAATTCTCTTTCCCACTCAGTGCAAAGAACTGAGATCGAGTCCCATCAGTCTGGCTTGGATGTGGTGTCTGTCTCCATGGCAGACTGTTCTGATGGTTCAGGCGTGGATAATTCACCAACCCTGGAGCTGGGGCCCTGCCTGTCACTCCTCAGTCTCATAGATTGAGCAGGGGTCAAGGCAGAAGTCGATCATGCAGGGACACATAGACCATGTTAAAACTTGAAGTTTTATTCTATATTTAGTGGGATCATGTAATCAGATTTATATTTTAAAAAGATGTCCCCCCTGACAACATAGAGAATGAGCTGGAGGGGCCCAAGAGTGAAGGTGGAGAGGCTAGTCAGGGGTGGTTCTGCTGGAAAAAAAAACTAAAACAAAAACAAAACAGACAGTTTCTTTAATCAGGATGGTGGCTAGAGAGAAAGAGATATGGGCAAAGTCTAGAGATGCTTAGAAGTTTTAAATAGATAGGTTTACATCTGAGGATTGAGGGAGAGGAAGATAATGAGAATGCATACTGCATTTCTGGTTGGCTCAAGTGGGTGGATGTGCTCATTCTCAAGTTGGGACTACTGAAGAAAATGAGGATCAAGATAACGAGCTTGTATTGGAAATCATTAAATTTGAGCTTCTCTGGAAATATGCAAGAAGCAATGCCAAGTAGGGAGTGAGAAAATTAAGTCTGAAGCTCAGAGGTGTAGTGTAGGATGGGAAATAAAAATTTAAAAATTCACCAATCTGTCAATAATATTTAAAGTCATGGGAATGAAAGAGTTTTTGAGGGGGAGGGATGCAGGGGGAGAAGAGAGAGACGGAGAGAAAGAGAAAGAGGAAGTCTCACATTGATCCTAGAAAATCCCACATTTATGAGTGAGGTGGAGGAGGATGAAGTGGCAAATGAGATTGAGATGAAGTAGACAGATAGGTAAGAGGAAGACGGGGAAGCCCAAGGTAAACAATGATTCACAAAGGCGGAAGTGCTCAGAATGCCAATACTGCTGAGAAGCCACGCAAGAGAAAGACAAAGTATTACCCATTTGATTTGATGATGTTGAAGTCATTGGTGACCTTAGTGAGTGCTGTTTGGGGAAAGTTTGGGGGTGGAAGACAGATTGAAGTGGGCTGAAGACTGACTCAGATCCTGTTTTTATGGGACTCTTGTCTTTTGATTCTATCTTTTTATGATTCCACGTCTGCTCTTTGAACCTGGTCTCTCTGTTTTGATGCTCACTCTTGACTCAGCCCCAATCTACAAGGTTTTGCTCCAATCCTAATTATTCTCTTTGGAACCCAATCCTTGGTTCTGGCCCATCGAGCATCCCTGACAACACATGAGCTACCCTTAAAGCGAGGGTAATTGAAGCTTGCCCATCCAAGTCATGGCATGTGGAGCTCAGGCTTCAGCTCAGCTTACCACTAATTGCATAAAACTGGAAAGTTACTCAGCCTCAGTTTCTTCTTCAGTGAGGTGAGACCTAATCACCCCTATTTTACTATATTATTGTGAAAATTAAAGCTCTTAGTACATGACAGTTGCTCAATCAATGTTGGTTACCTTCTTGCAACTTTCCTGTCCCTCTGAGAAATTAATGTCCTTGTACCTATCTTTCTGTGGTGCATTCATAGATTGAAAGGACTGTTCCTAATGTGATGTATTGTAATCAGGGAATGTAAATGCTTCCCCGTGATATTTCTTTATTCATCCAACATTTATTTATCAAGCACCTTCCATGTGACAAGCACAGAGCTCGGATGGGCAGCCAACCATGAACAAGAAGGACACAGCCATGTGCCATGTGTGCAGGAGGTAGGCAAATGTGGAACACAGGAGAGTCATGAAGAACATGACTGTGAACTGTGATAGGCTCTGGGAAGGAAACAATGGGGGCTTAGAGACAGAATGAGGACCTGGGGATGCTTCAAGCAAAGCCATCGAGGAAGGGTTTTCTGAAAATTTGATGTATAAACTGCTATCTAAAGGGCATGATGGAGCCAAGGACAGTTGTCTTTCTTGGCATTCACTGATAGATGGGGCTATCTGTGGAGACCCCTGAGAAGCTACTGAAGTGCAGGTGTATTCGCCTCTACATTGATTCTAATTTAGGTGGCTATGCATTCACTAACTTTTAACATTTTTCTTTCCTTTTCATAATCTGCCAGGTGAGCAAGTCAATCATAACCTTTTAAACATTTGTGATTTCTAATCTATTTGTGGCTGAGAAATCTAACAATTGTGTTGGTCAGAATTGTGCTGGTTAAAATATTTTAATCTAGGTGACTTTTTTGAATTTCGTATGCTATAGGTGCAACAGAGGAAGAAAACATGAAAATTTAGGAAATATTAGCTTTTACAAAAGAAATACCCCATTACCTGGAAAACTCAGCAATTTAAATGGTTTGCTGGACTTTCAGCATCAGGCACATAGTTCCTTTCTCATGATGAGAAATTGGAAGAACTCAGTTCTTTCCAGCAATAAAAGAATCATTAATCCCTCATTTTGGTTTGAAATTCCTCTCTCTCTCTCTCTTTTTTTTGTATTTGTATTGGTTTTTACTGAACACTTCTCTCACTAGATTTCACATGACATCAGTTCTTGTTATCGTGTTTCTAGCTCCAACCCCTTTCCCTGCCCCTTGCCCTAAACCAAAATGTGAAGATTAGGTTTCAGTTCAAGTTTCCAGTCGCTGGCTGAAAGCTCACTGAGATCTTCTTGCTCCCTGGCTTTCTGTGGGGGAAAATGGCTTTCTCTCTCTTTCAGGAGAATGTACTGAAAACAATCTCTGCTCTGCCCACTGGAATAGCAGAGAGGATGCCGTGTGGGAGGGAGAGGGTCGTGGTTTTCTGGCAGAGATGATGGTCCTGGATGACCTGTGTGTGATGCCTCCCAATGGGTGGACGCTCTCCTGTTGCGAGCTGGCAGCAGGAAGCCTGTCATCATCTTCCGCCCAGCAGCCCTTGGAGTTGCAGCCCTTCCCGAACCAGCATCACTAGTCTGCCATTGGTGGTTCCCTTGGCTCCTAGCAGCGGCCATTGCCTAATGTGTCTCAGCTCTCTGATGCTCTCGTGAGAAAGGCCAGCAGCTGCCATTATTTGGAACTTGGTCGTGCTCTCTGCATTTCTTCATGCACGCTTACCTCTTATGTTACTTGTTACACTAGTGATGCCTGGAGAGCTCGATGCCATTCTCAAGGGCAACCCTCAGCTCAATCCATGCTACCTATGGTGGTCCCTATGGTGATCCCTTGCTACCATGTTCCTTTGAAGACTGTAATTTGTTTTTTCATTTTTCACTCACTCATTCACTAACAATTGTTCGTTGAATGTCAGTTGTAGGCCAGACACTCTGCTAAGTGGCAAAGATGTCCAAAGGAATTTAAACATTGGCTGCACCTCTGAGGAGCAGACTAGTATAGAAGATCCCAATTAAAACAAAACAAGGCAAAACTATGAACTTGATTTGGCAATAGCAGAATGTGTTCGGACAAACCATAGGGTACAGAGGACACAAAGATGAACTCTGCTGCACAGATCCTCTCAGTCTTCATGGAGGAAGCACATTTTCAACCCTGTTGGAATGGAGCTGGAGAGAGAGCAAGATTACACAAGGCAAAGAGGTATGAAGCTGCCTATGGGCTGCTCACTACTGTTAGAACCTGAGTTTCTAGGAACAAGGAATTTGCTGGGGATAAGGCTGGAGAGGAAGACAAGGGTCATGTTGAGTTGGGCATTATATAGCTCTTGCTAAGGGTTTTCTGTATGTTCTTTGGGTATTGCCACTACAAGAAGGAAAGAGAAATATTTACTCTAACTCCAAGAAGTAACTCTAGAGGATAATTTGCTGGCAGTGTAGATGGTAGCAGGCAGAAGGAGATGCTTGAGTATTTAATGCCTGGGGTTATTGCAAAAGCTTTGCAGCTTTGGAAGTCCTGGGAAAAGTGCCTTGGATAAGGCACATTCTCAGAGGAGTAGGGACTGAGGACTCACAGAGCCTGTGAGACCCAGGGAGATGAAGGAGTGAGGGGATAGCCAGGAAGTAACAGCGGAAGTGCCAGGCCATGGAGATGTGGACATCCAGGTGACACAGGCTTGTTCTTGAGGGTGCATTGGACCTGGATCCTCTGTGAGTTTCTTAGGGATGAGTAGGGGTGTGTATACGGAGAGCGCATACAAGATAAGAGGCTGTTAGAATTTGGTTTTAAATTCTATCTGCCGGTCGTTAAACCTTTGGGGGATGGTTGCATTTTTGTTCTGAGGCTTAGACATAATGTAAGTGAATCATTTGTCATACAGTAGAGTCTTAGTTGCCTCATATGCGATTTCATTTCCTACTGACAAAGAAAGTAAAACTCAGAGAGACAGAGTAATTTCCTCAACATCACAGAGCAGCACACTTACTTCTTGTCTAAGGAGAGTACCTCAGCATCTTGGCTTAATTTCCGATTCTCCACCCCTCAATGGCAAGTTGTTACTGAATTTCTACTGAGAGACAGTAGTTGCTTGTCATGATGAAATTCAAATATTGTTCCTTAATGAACAAACATGGCAACTTTCTATCACAAATTCTGTGTAAAAATGTGGTTTTTACAACCTGTCACTACAGGGTGAGACAGGTCTCGGTTTTCTTTCCCACCCTGTTCTACTCATTTTCAGAACCACAAAAAAACAGAAGCACATACGTTCCAAAACCCATAAAAACACATTTACATATACAATCAGGAGATACAACATGAGGTTTTAATAAACATTGCTTAGCCATGTGACATGTATTCTGAGTTAAATACTCCACAAATGTCATCACATCTGGTTTTCAAAAATGACATTTCTTTTATGTAGTATGTGGACAATTTTGCAATTATATGTTGCTTGTGGATTATTAACTTGTGAAAGTGCTTCAAACCATATTTTCATTGTCATAAAAAATGGCATTAACTACTCACATGTGTGATGTGTTATTGCAGACACTTGAGAAGAACTGTGAAACCAAACCTGGCATTGCCAGTGCTACAGTTTATAAGCAATGGCTGTGTCTAGTCAACATTCCAATATGCAATTCAGTGAAAAAAGGGAAATCAATGGAATTAGCAATATTAATGGCATCACAATATATTGATGTATTCTTCTCAGTCTCCTCCTACAGAACTCATACTCCACCCTGGGTATTCACTGTGCAAGCATCAGCTCCTTAGAGGCTGGCAAATTATTTAAATATCTCTGTTTTATTTGAACTAAAACACAGCGACAAGTGTGTAGTCAGGTGTTGATGGCTGTGTTGCGAAGGGAAGGTCCACGAATTCCTGATGTGGAAGTCCTTGGGATAACAACAACAAAAAACCCCAAGGACTGTTTCACGTTTGCTGGTGGTCGTGGTGGCAGTATTTCCCAGATTCTGTAATTCATTCAGCACCCCTGCAAAGAACTCTCACCATCTCATTCTTCTTTCACATGATTGAGATGGTTATTGTCATTTGCAACCTACAGAGCCTTCCTGAACACAAACTGTGATAATATAAAATACACAAGGTATGTCTCCAGAGATACGAGATCAATTCCACCAGCACATTTCTGTCTAGATTGTGAAGAACTAGCTTTCTAAACTAGTTACTTACTTGGGAGCTGAGGGACCATGTGTCAGGTCAGGAGAGCTAGGACTGTGGGTGAGATTGGACTGATGAATGATTTTATGATAGCCAATTACCTTATTACACAATTAGGCCTTGTAAATAGATGGAGACACGCTCAGTCAACTGTACAAATATTAGACATAGATTCAGTGAAAGATTTAGATTATACATCCCTGTGACTACAAGAGCTTTTCGTGTGGTGTCAAGTCCTCAGGAAAAATATGTAAATTGTATATTCAGAGGTTAAGAAGATAAAGGGACAAATTAATACCTACTATTTAATGATTAAAAAAATTGCCAACTAATTATGAAAATTAATCATCTGTAAGCTCTTTTATTGTATGTATAAGTGAAAACAGTAGGTTACTAGTATACTGCAGTGTTTGGCCTTAATAGCATCTTTACAAAGATAAAAAGAAATGGTGGTTGAAATCATGGAAATGATTTTTGAAAAGTATCTTATTTAAGTAAAGTTCTGCTTATGAAAACTATTCTTTATTACAAAAGTCCACATTTTGGCCTTCAAATCCATGCTTTTCTACTTACAGTTTTTACTTTTTACAAAGTTGTGTCAATAAATTATGAAAACTAGCCAAAATGGATTTTACAGTGGAAAGTCTGACTTCAAACCGTTTTTACTATGGTGTGATTTCCCAGCCAGAACTTGTAAAATTACCAAGAGTGACTGTTTTAAAAAACAATATTGTAAATGCTTCATCACCCCTAGGCAGCCTTCTTTAACTCCTGACTTCAGGCAGCTTGAGCTTCTTCCTTCTCTGTGCATTTGTGAAGACTTTGACCTGCCTTGTAAATCTTTGTTTACATGCTTGTCATCATTCTGGACAATGATCTCCTTAAGGTCAGAGGCTGCTTTTTTATTGGTGGTTTGTTTGTTTCTTGGTTGTTGTTTATTCAGGGTTAAACATAACACATATCCACAATAAAAATCAGATATTTTAAAATATAATAAAGAAAGTTTAAAAATTTAGATCAAATCCCATTAACAAGAAGTGATCATTCTTGGCATTAGGTGCAAAATTTTCTAAGTCTAGTATCTATGTGTAGTTGCAGATATCAAGAAAGAAAAAATGGGCAGAAATAATTGTAGAACAATAAAATCAAATTGCATGTGTTATTTTAAAATAAATTACATTACATTTAATTTTACTTGAACTTAAAAGAAACTAAAGTGAAATTAGAACAACTGAAATTTATTTTTATCTTGATTCTAAATTATCTCTTTAAATGTAAGCAAAGGTTATAAAAATCTTTAAAAGACCTAAGTAATTATTTTGATTAACTAAGCATTTTAGCATTAGGTTTTAGTTATTTGTTATCCTATAACTCCTAATTTTTCTTATTTATATTATTATTTAATTTTAAAACTTTTATTTTGAGATAATTATAGATTCACATCTACAAAGAAATATATGAAATAGTACAGAGATTGTGTTTACCCTTCATCCAGTTTCCTTCAAATATAACATCTTGCATATATACATTATATAGTACAAAATCACAACGAGGAAATCAACTTTGATTCTATCCACTGACCTTATTTAGATTTCACGAGCTTTATATGTACTTATATGTGTATGTGTTTAATTCCATGCAAGTTTATCACATGTGTAGATTTGTGTGACTGCCACAAACCAAAACGCAGAATAATTCTGTCACTGATTCTTCAAGCCTTGGCACCAAGAATCTGTTCTCCATCCCTGTAATTCTGTCATTTCAAGAATAGCACGTACATGGATTCACACATTATGTAACTAACCTTTCGATACTGGCTTTTTTCACTCCACATAATCCCCCGAGATCCACCCATGTTGTTGCATGTATCAGTATTTCATTCCTTTTTATTGCTGAATAGTATTCTGTGGCATGAATGTGTCACTGTTTGTTTAACCAGTCACCTGGTGAAGGATATTTAGGTTGTTTCCAGTTTTAAGGTATCGCCAGTAGGCATCTATGCACACTCATGTGCAGGTTGTTCAGTGATTTTCAGGGACCCCCCGGAATAGACACATGTGAGTGCAATTTCTGGGTTGTGTGATATGTGCAGGTTTAGTCTTTAGAAACTGCCCCACTCCAGAATCACTGGACTGTTTTACATTCCCACCCACAATGTGTGAGCCATCCCATTTCTTTGTATCCTTACAAATGTTTGGTATTATATTAAGTGCTCATGGTAATCACCGTTACCTCCTTTTCTATAATCGCTATTCACCACAATTATTTCTTTCCATAGTTACATACTTAAATGGATTGAGTACTGAGTACCATAAATGCTGTGTTTTGATTAGTGTAGGGATGTTATGAAGCACTTTTGTTGCGCTTTGTGTTTAAAAATCTTATTTAAAAAAACTATTGATGCAATAATCTCTCTAGATTCTTAGTGTTTGAGAACATCTGTGGCCTTTCTACCTGAAGGAAAAATTGACTGTGTAACAATTCTGGTGGGCATAGTTCCATTTATCTTCTGGCATTTCTGATTACTACAGGGAACCCTACTTCCTCCCCAAAATGTAACTTGCTTTTTTTTTTACCCTGAATACTTACATGATTCTTTATCCTTGAGATATAGTAATTTCACTGGCTGTGACTTGCTGTGTGTTCTCCAGAATGTGTTTATTCTGGGTTAATCTGCATTGTGAAATATTTCCTTATTCTAGAAAAGCCTTCTCGTAGCTTTGAATATTTTCTGTTTACTTTTTCCTGTTCTTTTCATAAGAAATAACAATTCATTTAGCCTCTGGCAGACCCTCTTGGCTGGGAGTCCATAGGAAGAGCATTTGACACAGCTCTCCCTAGCATCCTGTGGTGCTGATGTGGTCTTCAGGGGACACTCACTGTCCTCAAGACGTCAGGGCATCTTATAGCTCAATCTGTGGCTCATGCCTCTTGACTGGGAACCCTCTATCTTGGTCAGCTACACTTGAATCTTGGCCCCAGAGAGGCAGTGGCTGACAGACGAGCTTCACTGCTTGTCACATGGGTTTGTACATTTCTTTGAATTGTTTATGAATGGCTCAAGGAGGGGAAATAAAACAAAATGACAAGGTCCATCTGAATAGGAAGAGCCTGGCCCTCTTCACCTCGCTCTCCTCCTACTCCGGGCAGTGTTGACGCAGAGCTGGATAATCCTTATGGAATGTTTGGACAAATGAGCAGATGCACAAGTGATATTCTGCACCGAGCAGAGTCATCGAAGATGAGAGTGGCTGCAATCAGCTGAAAGAAATCACCAAGACTGGTTCTGACAACTGTGACTGAGTGAGTCATGAAGAACTCATTTAATATTTTTGACCATTTCCTGAATTGCCCACATACAAACCCAGTAAATGATTTATTGTTATCCATTTCCATTGTGAAAATTGCTGAAATAAAATGATCATTATAGTCCAGTAATGTTGGTTGCAGCACTATTCACAGCAGTAAAAATACGGAATCAACCTAAGTGTCCATGAACTGATGAAAGGATAAAACAGATGTGATATATACACAAAGGAATATTACTCAGCCATGAAAAAGAATGAAATCCTGTCATGTGCAGCAACATGGATCCTGTCATTTGCAGTAACTGGATGTTAAGTGAAAGAAATCAGCATAGAAAGACAAATATCACATGTTCTTACTCATACGTGCAGATAAAAACAGGATCACCTGAAGATAGAGAGTAGATTAGTGGTTATCAGAGGCTGGGAAGGGTACATAGGGAGGGAGAGATGAGAGAGAAAAAAAGATTCTGAACATAGTTATTACCACTCAACTGTACTCTTGAAAATGGTAAAGAGGGGATCCCATCTAGTTAAAAAGCTTCTGCACAGCAGGGGAGACAGTCAATAAAGTGAAGGGACAACCCACAGAATGGGAGAAAATATTTGCACACTACCCATCTGACAAGGGATTAATAACCAGAATACATAAGGAGTTCCAACAACTCTGTAGGAAAAAGTCTAATAATCAGATGAAAAAATGGGCAAAAGATCTGAATAGACATTCCTCAAAAGAACACCTACAAATGGCAAACAGGCATATGAAAAGTTGACCAACATCACTGATCAAAGAAATGCAAATCAAAACTACAATAAAATATCATCTCACTCCAGTTAAAATGGCTTTTATCCAAAAGACAGGCAATAACAAATGCTGGTGAGGATGCGGGGGAAAGGGAACCCTTGTGTATTGTTGATGGGAATGTAAATTAGTGAAACCACTACAGAGAACAGTTTGGAGGTTCCTCAAAGAACTAAAAATACAACTGCCATAGGACCCAGCAATTCCACTTCTGGGTATACACCCAATAGAATGGAAATCAGTGTATCAAAGAGCTGTCTGCAGTACTGTGTTTATTGCAGCACTGATCACCATGGCCAAGATTTTGAAGCAACCTAAATGTCCACCTACAGAGGAAGGGATAAAGAAAATGTGGTACATATACACAGGGGGGTACTACTCAACCTTAAAAAAGAATGAGATCCTGTCATTTGCAACAACATAGATAGAAGTGGAGGTCACTATGTTACATGAAATAAGCCAGGCACAGAAAGACAAACTGCACATGTTCACACTCATTTGTGGGAGCTAAAAATGAAAACAATTGATGTCATAGAGATAGAGAATAGAAGGATGGTTACCAGAGGCTAAGAAGGGTAGTGGGGACGTGGGGATGGCTAATGGGTAAAAATATGTAGTTAGAGGGAATAAGTAAGATCTAGTATTTGATACCATAATGGGGTGACTACAGTCAACAATAACTTATTGTACATTTTTAAATGACTAAAAGAGTGTAATTGGCTTGTTTGTAACACAAGGACATGAGAAATACTTGTGGTGATGGATACCCCATTTACCTTGATGTGATTATTGCACATTGTATGCCTGTGTCAAAATGTCCCATGTACCCCATGAATATATACACCTACCATGTACCCATAAAATTAAAAATAAAACATTTTAAAACTGGTAGAGATGGTAAATTTTACATATATGTTTTACCTCAATAAAAATAAAATTAAAACAGCAACAAATAAACAATATAGCTATAAAGAATATAGCTATCTTCATTAAGTTTCTAGGGTCTGCCAGATTTTAGCTGTTATAATTACTATTAGAATTGTATAGGTAAGAAGAAGTAAATGAATTTCTAGGTGGCAAGTATTCTATGGCCACGATAGCACCTCCTTCTGTAAGTTTTCTGATTGACCCTGTTCTTAGTGTTCAACATGGGACTGGGAACACGGGTAGGACATCTGGGCTCTGATTTTCTGAAGATACTGATAAAGTCATGGTAAATAATTGGAAAGTTTAGAATCCTGAAATTCTTTTGTTTTTGTTGTCAATATTCAAGTAAGTCTTTATTAAACATAACAAATGCTGAGTTAAAAGAGAAAAAAAAATGAACAGGGAAACTTTAGACATTGCTGGTGGGAATCAAAGAGGTACAAGTACTGGAAATGGAAACTAATTGTTAAAATTAAAAATTCATTTCCTGCAATCCAGTAATTTAACTTCTAGACATAGAACTAACGAATTCAAGCCCACATGTGCCAAAAGACACATACAAAGGATTATAGCTGCATTGTTTGTAATCGTTCCAAATTAGAAACAACCAGGATGTCCACCATGAGTAGAATAGATGAGTAAATGGTAATTCATATGAGTAAAAGCTATCTATTAATTAAAAATAATTAACTAAAGCTAAATGGATCAATCTCACAAACGTAATTTTCAGTGAAAGAGGTCAGGCTCAGATTAATGAATGATGATTATTCCTTTGATAGAAAGTTCGAAGCCAGGCAGAATGAACCCCTGGCATCAGAAGTTGGCATGGTGCTACTCTTGGGTTGAGGCAGGGGGCACGGAGCTGCTGGGTGCCACTGCGTTTTGGTTCCTGGCATGTGAAAGTTACATGAGCATGTTCACATTTGTTCATCAAGTTGTTCATTTTTGATGTGCTGTTCAGTAAAAAGTGAAAAAAAAGTAAAAACAAACCAAGAGGACAAATTTTAACATGGGAGTTTGGAAACAGAAGAGGAAATAGCAGTGGAAAGCAAACCTGGCAACTGGTGTGTGTGTGTGTGTATGTGTGTGTTTGTGTGTCTGTCTATCTGTGTATGAAAATTGACAAGACTAAACATCTTAGGAGTAGGAAATGAGGACTCTTGAAACTGAAAACACATGTGAAGGGAATCCTAACAAATGACCAACATATTAGCAAGGCATTGGAGTTCCCTGGGGTGGCCCAGAGAGAGCAGTGTGTGAACAAGTTTTAAAGATTATGATGGGATGAGAGACTTTAGGGTGGATCTGTTTTAGAGGCATCCTCTTATTGTATGATGAGACAGTCTCATAATGATACACTGAGTTTCATGGAGGGAAAATAGTGGGTCCCTTGTTTTAAAAAGTAGTCTCATCAAATGCATCTATCTCTGAGAGCAGAGAAAAGGAAAACTACAGTTAATGAAACAGAAACCTACAGAGGACATTCAAAATAATCATGTGGAAAATCATATGACAAACATCAAAAAAAGTCAAAAACAAAAGGAAGAAACAACAGTATAAAATAAGCCATAAATAACACACATGTTATGACTGGATAACATCAGGTGCATTCATCACTACACTAGGTGGGGTGGGTGGTGGTCATCCCCACCTCCTGGTCAGCACACCTGTGTGTAATCCCCTCCCCTGTGTGTGGGCTGGGCCAATGACTGGTTTCTAATAGTGGGACACAGCAGAAGTGATGGCTGTCACTGCTGAGGTTAGGGACACGAACACTGCAGTTTCAGCCTTGGGCTGCTATCTCTGCTCTGAGGGGAGCTGGCTGCCATGTCCTGAGCTGCCCTGTGGAGAGGGTCACGTGGCAAGGAACGGATGTCTCCCACTGTGGAAATAAACGAAGACCACCCAAATAAGAACAGGCAAAGGCTGTTTATTCAGAGCTGCTATAGCAAGGGGGTCCATGACCATTACTTGCGTCCTGACAGACTCAGGCAGGTGAGGAGTGGGGAACCTTCACTGTGGGAAAGGGGAGGCTTTGGGGGCCCTGGCAGAGGCTGTGGGCCTGGGGAAGCCAGAGGTGGCTGGTGAGAAGTGGGCATCACATGGAATTGGCTAGGGGACATACTGGACTTTCTCTGGTTGGTCCTAGATTGGAAGCAGAGATGAAAGCTAGGAAACTTAAGTTATTAATCAAGTCCTGGCCATTTAGGTCTGATTATTACAGACTGCAATGTTTAATTTCCCATATTATTTATAGAGATAGCAGTCTGAATTCCTACAAGACTGGCATTGGAGCAGGCTGGCCTCCTGGGCTGGCTGCTGTGAGGGGTGGGTGGGACTTCTACTCTTACAGATGCTCTGACCATTGTCCATTTGTGTACTCAGTCTCTCATCACTGAGAGCCATCAACGACCCAAGGCCTGGCAAAAACCTGGCGAGGGGTCTTGGCCGTGGGTCCTCCCCGTGATCATAGAAATGACCCATACCAGATTCAACTAAAAAATACAATCCAGCTATCGTCTGTTTGAAAGAAAGATTTAAAATATGATCAAAATGGTGGAAAAAAAAGATGTAAGTGTTAGGTCCAGGAAATGGATAGGGAAGGGGAAAACATATACGTGAAACTATAAAAATATTAGCTTTTATGGCTACAAAGTAAAACATTAGAAAGTAAAAGTTATTAGTCCTCATTTCTCACCTGATGGGTGAATGTTATTTTCTTTTTCATAAATTTTTGCTTTATAATTTTCTTATGCTAAGCATTAAATTTCTGATCAGGAAATACAAGGAAATAAAGTCTTCCTCCATTTTTCCTGAGTCCTTCCTCCTCATGCCTCCCTCTCTTCCTGCCTAGGCTTGGGGTCCGGGCACCGCCTCTGCGGGCTCCTTTTCTCAGCCCCTCTTTTTGGAGATATTCCTTCCTGCTTGGGGCCTTTGGAAGCCACTGCTCTTCCGCCCATGTCTGTGCTCCCTGTGCCCGTGGATATTGCTTGCCTCTGTCTTCCTGACCAGTGGGGTGGCTCTGCCTTCATAGCATCTCCAGTTCTCTCCCATGGTTCCCGAGGGCGTCCTGGGGCAAGAGGCCTCCTGGGGATGGGCCTGTGTTGCTTCCTCCTTGACACACACCCTGGATCCCCGAATGCAAATTATGTACATGGATAGGCTAAAAAACAAGCTTTTGCAAATTAATAAATAGTTTTTGAGTCAACTAGAAGTCACAAAATAATGTTTGTTGAACAAAACTAAATGATTATCCTATTTATTCAAATATAAGACTGTCGGAAACTATTCTGGGAAGTTCAGATATTGTAGCCAAAACATATACAAATGTAACATATGGGCACAGTAATCGGAATGCGGTCATACGGGCATGCCCCTAGACAATTAAATCAATGGAACCAATAGGGTTTATAATTGTAATTATAGACCAATGACATATTAGAGTTTAATAACTGATTATTCGGGCTGGGTGCAGTGGCTCATGACTGTAATTCCGGCATTTTGGGAAGCCAAGGCGACCGGGTCACCTGAGGTCAGCAGTTGGAGATCAGCCCCGCCAACACGGTGAAACCTCATGTCTACCAAAAAATACAAAAATTAGCTGCGTGTGGTGTTGCACACCTGTAGCCCAGCTACTTGGGAGGCTGAAGTGGGAG
This sequence comes from Colobus angolensis palliatus, assembly GCF_000951035.1. Lineage (NCBI taxonomy): Eukaryota > Metazoa > Chordata > Mammalia > Primates > Cercopithecidae > Colobus > Colobus angolensis. The sequence goes on along the minus strand of NW_012120199.1, from coordinate 386,007 downwards.
AATTGCTTAAACTCCAGAGGCAGAGGTTCCAGTGAGCCGAGGTAGCAGTGCACCACTACACTCCAGTCTGGGCAACAGGGCGAGATCCTATCACATTAAAAAAAAAAAAAAAGATTGCTCAAGGTGATTTAAAACACCTTGAAAAAATAAATAAGTACAAGATTAGAGAAACTGGCTAGCAAATCATTCATTCAATTACTTACCTACCTATTAACAACAAATGTGTATTAAACACTTCCTGCCTGTTTCAAGCTCTAGGGTAGGGATACGGCATTGAACAATAGCTACAAAATCCCTGCTCTCACAGAGCTTATATTCTGAAGTGAGAAAAAAATTTTAAAAATTGTGATTTCTTTAAGATTTGAATAGAAAATGAAATGATTGGAAAACTATCAGAAAATGTGATAAAGAATTATTTAATTTTGATCATTTATTACTCTGATAAATTGTGAAGAAAAAACAGATTTCACTATATACGATATTATTTTCTTATTTAAAACTTGTCACTTTCTTTGATCATGAGAATAGTGTGTGTTTATTACAAAAAATGATAAAGTGAGATTTCAAATTACTAGGCAGATGATGTTGGAAACTAAAATAATTGGTTTAAAACGTAGACACCACATATAAAATAAATTCTGCTGGAATAGTATACAAAAATTGTTTTTTAAAAGATTAAAAACCATAAAAGTGGTAAGAAATAAATAGGTTGTTCCTAGGATTTGGGGGAGAAAGCCTTCCTAAATAGGCCAATCTAGAGAAATGGCAATTTTAACTACATAAAAATATGCCAATCCTATACCATCACGTATATACCATAAAGAAGTTAAACTAAAGATGTGGACTCCAATGAGAACACCAAGGGAAGAAGGCATATTTGCAAGAGGGAAGGGCTGGTTTGTTTAAGCTATTCTAGTGTTCACTGACTGTCTAGGTGAGGAGGATGATTCTGCAAGAAGACAAAAATCTCTTGCAGAGGTAAGAACAAGACAGTGTGGCCCATGGAAGCTAAGAAAAGTGTTTTCAGAAGGGGGAGAGAACAGAAAAACAAATGTTGGACTTGGCAACCCCGTAGCCTGTGGCAGCCCCGGGACATATGCTCTCCGTGAAGTCACTGGGTGGAAGGCGGCTTGAAATGCACTGAGGTATGGGCAGGTGTGAGAGACAACAAATAGAGACGCTAGGTAAGTTTCTAAGGGAGAGGAGAGGGTCTTCCATAGCAGGACAGGAACAGTGATAGAGGTGGATTTGCTGTTTTTGAGTGGATCCTCTCTGAGCTGATGGAAAGGATCCCACCATAAAGCTGACTTGTGGTGGTCCTGGATTCACAAGGCCCTGCCCTTGAGTTAAGGCTCTGATGCTGCCAGCTTGAAATTCTTTATAACTTCTGAGCCAGCTGTTCTGCATTTTCATTTTGCACTGGGACCCACAAATTATGTATCTGGTTCTGCATTAGTGAGAGAGAAAAGCTTACTACACAAATGTGACAAAAGCTTCTATAATAATCAGTGGGGTGGAGACGCTAGAAAGCCTGGGCCAAGAGATCGGAGAATTGGCAGTTTCTTTTGTAATAGGAAGGAAGTGTGAGTACATGGGTTAGTTTTATCAGTTTCTTGTCCATCTTGTCACCTTGTGACAAAGGTGTGTTTTATTTTTAAAGTAAAAAGTGTAAGCATTTGTTGTAAGTGCTGGGGATGAGGGAGGCGTTGTAAGCTGGGTAACAGTGAAACATTTGAAGCAGTGAAGAGTGAGATTGGAGGAGCCAGAACGACTGAGGTCCTGTGAAGACTGCTCAGCTGGAGTTTATGTAGGAACCTCTGAATTTTTGTTGGACTTTCTCTATACTTGTTGCCTGAGCAAAGGGGTTTTTCCAGGTGAGTAGAATATTAAGAAAGACAGTTTAAGGTACTAACAGGACTGCCGGTGACATGACAGACCAAGGAATCTAACTGAGAAAATGAAAGAAGTTAAGAAGTGTTATTTGGAAGATTGGCATATCCCTATATGTATATGAGATGTGTATTTTTAGGAAGATAAATATTAGTGATATACATACATATTAGGGATTATATATATATACATAGTTGTTTATTGAGCTTTATATAAATGTTATAGTATACTCTATATGTAATCTTTTGAAAACTGATTTTCTTTTTCAACTTTGAATTTTTAAGACTCATCAAAATCATTTCCTGTACCTATAGTTTATTCGCTTTCACAGATGCATAATATTAATTGTACAAATACACTGATATTTATGTAACTATTCTTCTGTCTAAGGGCATTTGTATTGTACTGTATAAACATGCTGGTACATGCCCCCTGAGAAACGTGCCCAAATGTTTCTCTAGGTGTACACGTAAGGATTGAATTGTTGTATTACAGGGTATGTGAATGTTTGGATTTAAAAAATTTTTTTTTGGTATAAATTTATGGGGCACAAGTGTAATTTTGTTACATGGATAGATTGTGTAACGGTGAAGCCAGGGCCTTTACTATAGATTGTGTAATGGTGAAGCCAGGGCTTTTACTGTAGCTATCACCTGAATAGTGAACATTGTACCTATAAGGTAATTGCCCATCATCCACTCTCCTCCTGCACACTCACCCTTCCGTGTCTCCCCTTTCATTTCACACTGTATGTTCATGTGTACACATGTTTAGCTCCCACTTGTAAGTGAGAACATGAGGTATTTGTCTTTGTGTCTAAGTTGTTTCACTTACAATAATGGACTCCAGTTCCATCCCTGTAAAGATATGATTTCATTCTTTTTATGGCTGAATAATATTCTTAATATGGCTGAATAATATTGTATATATGTACCACATTTTCTTTACCCAATCACCTGTTAATGGACACTTAGGTTGATTCTATGTCTTTGCCATTGTGAATAGTGCTGCAATAAACATATGAGTGCAGGTATCATTTTGGTATAATGATTTCTTCTCTTTTGAGTAGATACTAAGTAGAGGGATTGCTGAGTCAAATGGTAGTTTCATTTTTAGCTTTTTGAGAAATCTTCACACTGTTTTTCGTAGAGATTGTATTAATTTACATTCCCATCAATAGTGTATGAGCACTCCCTTTTTTCTGCATTCCTTGCCAACATTTGCTATTTTTTGTTTTTCTGATAGTAGCCATTCTGACTGGTGTAAAATTATATCTCCTTGTGGTTTTAATTTATACCTGTCTGAGAATTAGTGATGTTGAGCAATTTTTCATATGCTTTTTGTCCATTTGTATATCTTCTTTTGAAAAATGTCTATTCATGTCCTTTGCCCACTTTTTAAGGGATTGACTTTTTGTTGTTGAGTTGTTTGTTGTTGAGTTGAAATTCCCTTGGAATTTCCCAAGGAAGTCCCCTGCTAGATGCATAGTTTGCAAATATTTTCTCCCATTCTGCAGATTGTCTGTTCACTTTGTTGGTTATTTCTTTTGCTATGTAGAAGTTTTTAGTTCAATTAAGTCTTACTTGTCTATTTTTTGGTTTTTGTTGCCTATGCTTTTGAAGTTTTTGTCATGAATTCTTTGCCTAGGCCCGTGCCCAGAAGAGTTTTTCCTAGGTTTTCTAATACTATTTTTAGATTCCAGTCTTACATTTAAGTCTTTAATCACTCTTGAGTTGGTTTTTGTATATGGAGAGGGAGAGATCCAGCTTCATTCTTTTGCGTAAAGAAATCCAATTTCCCCAGTACCACTTACTGAAAAGGCGTCCTCTCCCCAGTGTACGTTCTTGTCAACTTTGTCAGAATCAGTTGGCTGTAAATATGTGGTTTTATTTCTGGGTTCCGTATACTGTTCCATTGATCTCTGTGTCTTTTCATACTAGTACCATGCTGTTTTGATTAATACCAGTTATTCCTCAAAAAATGATTGTACCTATTTACGCACCCATTGTAAAAGTATAAATTCTTGTTGAATCAACATTCTTTTTAACACATAGTATATTGGACTTTTAAATTTTTGCCAATTTTGAGTAGGTATAGAATGTTATCATTATTTTATTATTTTGACAACAATGTCATATTGTGTCCTTATTTTGAAAATAAAATAAAACATCCTTAATTACTAACCAAGTTGAGAAAGGTTTCTTTTCTTCTTCCTTCCTTCGTTTCTTCCTTGCTTCTTTTCTTGCTTGCTTCCTTTCTTTTGTTTCCTTTTTCCCATTAGTCTTCCATCTATTCATGTCTTTTAATTATTTTAATAATTTTTTCATGCGTTCTTTTGGATTTCATATGTAGAAAGTTATATCCAAATAATGACAACTTTGCTTTTTCTAATTATTATGGCTTTATTTCTATATTTTGCATTACTGCTCTGGGGAAGAGCTGCAGTGCAAGGTTGAATGAGATTATGATAATGAATACCCTAGCTTGTTATTGATTTTTTTTTTTTTTTTTTTTTTAGACAGAGTCTCACTTTTTGACCCAGGCTGGAGTGCAATGGTGTGATCTCGGCTGACTGCAACCTCCATCTCCCGGATTTAAGTGGCTCTCCTGCCTCAGCCTCCTGAGTAGCTGAGATTACAGGTCTGTGTCATGACGCCTGGTTAATTTTTTTGTATTTTTTTAGTAGAGACGCGATTTCACCATGTTGGCCAGGCTGGTCTCAAACTGCTGACCTCAGGTGATCCACCCACCTCGGCCTCCCAAAGTGCTGGGATTACAGGTGTGAGCCACCAGGTCTGGCACATTATTGATTTTAAAGATATTATTTCAAAGATATCACCATCAAGACTGATGTTTTATGTATAACCTTTTCGTAAATAATTCTTTATCAGGCTAAAAAAGTTTGCCAGACATTTTTTTTTTCTCACTCTTTTTTTTTTTTTTTATTATACTTTAATTTCTAGGGTACATGTGCATAACGTGCAGGTTTGTTACATATGTATACTTGTGCAATGTTGGTGTGCTGCACCCATCAACTCGTCAGCACCCATCAATTCATCATTTATATCAGGTATAACTCCCCAATGCAATCCCTCCCCCCTCCCCCCTCCCCATGATAAGCCCAGTGTGTGATGTTCCCCTTCCCGAGTCCAAGTGATCTCATTGTTCAGTTTCCACCTATGAGTGAGAACATGCGGTGTTTGGTTTTCTCTTCTTGTGATAGTTTGCTAAGAATGATGGTTTCCAGCTGCATCCATGTCCCTACAAAGGACGCAAACTCATCCTTTTTTAAGGCTGCATAGTATTCCATGGTGTATATGTGCCACATTTTCTTAATCCAGTCTGTCACAGATGGACATTTGTTAAAATCATGATGAATTTTTAAATCATGATGAATTATCAAAATTTGTTCTCCATCTATTGGTGGTCATAAAATATTTACTCTTTAAGTATTTAATGTCCTGAATGGTATTTATAGTTTTTTTTTTAGTGCAAAAGTCCTGGCATTTGCAATTTGCTCATGATATGTTATCTTTGTTATATATTATTGGATTAAGCTATGATTTTAATTAATATTTAAAATTTAGTTATGACTTATTTCATGTATGTTTGTAAAGAAAAATTAATTTGGATTTTTTCATTTTTATGCTGTTCATCTCTAGTTTTATTATAAAGTTATATTGGCTTCATATGAATAATCTGCTTCTGAAAAGTTTGTTTAATTTGTCTGCAAGAAAGTTTAAGCATAAAATTTTGAAACATTATTTTAATTTCTTTATAATTATAGGAATATTAAGGTTTCTAAAATTTCATATTGAACTTGCTTTTGGTTAGCTATATTTTTCTAGAAGTTTGTTCATTTTACTTGTTTTCAGATGTATTGGAATAAGGTTATTTTTAGTAATTTCATTATTTTAATCTCTTTTCTACATGTAGGCATGCCTTCCTCTTCAGTTCTATCATATACTTTAGTCTGTTTTCTTGGCAATCTCAGTGGAGGTTTATCTTTTTTATTAAACAGTCTTTTCTAAGATCCTACTTTTTTGTTGTTGTACTTATCTTCTCAATTTTATCTTTGTTTTCTATTTAGCTGATTTCTGCTTTCAAATTTCTTTGTACTTCTTTTTTATTGTAAGCATTTAGAAATATACATTCTGGTAGTATGTGCTTGGTAAAATTTTCCATTGTTTTAGTTTCAACTCTTCTGCATTCTTATGATTTAGGCAAGCCTTTTGCAAGCCACATAGAGATAGACTCATTTTATTCTTATTTTTAAGCCAGCCTGACATTCCCTATATTTTAGTGGGAGAGTTTAGATCATTTATATTTACTGTGGTCACAGATAAATTTGAATTTGTTTCTCTCATTTCATGTTTTTTGCTCTTCATTTATTCTACTTTGCTGTTTCTTTTTTCCTCATTTTAATTCTGTTTAGTCTTCAGTGTGTTTGGAAGTTTAAAATTATATTTCTCCTTTTCTGGAGGCTAAATTTTAAAATGTTACCATGTATATCAAACTAAGTCTAAAATTAATATTTCAACCTCTCTACCCACTGCTGTGGGATACTTGCAACGTTTTAACGCTAAGTGCTCTTTTTTTCCTTACATTTATTGTTGCCCAAGATTTAAGTTTGCTTTATTTTTTAACTCTGAAATTAGACATTATTTTTATTATGTCTTAGAGGTTTTGCTTGTTTAGATTTATACATGTTTGCCAATTTGTTTTCCTGCCATTCTTTTGTATCTGATAACATCTTTCTAAGTTTATTTTCTACATCCTAAAGAACATTCTTCAGAAGTTTCTTTAATGTAGTTGTATTAACGATAAGCTTTCCAGTTTCTATTTATCTAGAATTTTTTCTTATTTTACTCTGGCTCTTAAAATATGATTCTGCTGGTTACACAGTTCTAGATTAATAGCTGTTTTCTTTCAGCCTTTTAAAGTATTTTTCTATTGTTTTATTCTCTTGTTGAGAAATCTGCTATCAGTCTCACAATAATTTTTTTTTAGGTGTTTCCTTCTTTCTCTCTGAATAATTTTAAGACTTTCTATTATATTTGGTACTTTGCAGTTACTCTCCAACATATATGGAAATTCACTTTTTAAAATTAGCTCTGATTCCCCCCAGAAATCAGAGCCTAACTGACACACAGTCTTGAAGGCAGGTAGTTTATTTTGGGGAAATTGAGGACAGGGAGAGGAAAAATGGGATTGGAAAAATAGAATAAGGATGTAGGGAGACCCAATGCAAGGGTACATTATTGATCTAATCACTTTTGTGGAAACTTGGGGCTCCAGCCCTCTGGGAAGTTCTGAGTGCTTTTTAGAATGTGCCCCAGAATTGGCTGTGTGGGCATGCACTAGGGGAGGGAGCGTTTACCCACCAGTTTCTGTTTCCCAGTGGTCAAGGATCATTCTATTAAATGCTAACCTCCTTGAGTTTTCAAGTTTGGTGCATGTGTGGGTGTCTATCGGGTTTCCATACACATCAGAGAAGTACTGGGACAAAAAGCAAGGGATATGAGTTGCAGCTGAGGCATGATGCTGTCAGCTGTCCCTGCAGAAAGATGGTTGCTGCAGCAATTATTATAGTAAATAGTGGCCAAGAAGATTTGAGGGAGGGCAGAAGAAGTGTCCTGTACATTTTACTCTTATTTTTCAGTTTAATATATGTTTTGCATCATGAATCTGCATATTTTTCCATAATTTCTGAAAATTCTCACCCATTTCCTTTTCAAATATTGCCTCTCCTTCATATTCATTCTCTTTCTGTCTCTCTCTGTCTCTCTCTCTCTCTCTCTCTCTGTGTGTGTGTCTTTGATCTTCATGCTCATTCCTGATCATCTGTGCCCGCTTCCTGCAGGGTGAGAGTCTGCCGTCTGTGCCTGATGCCGCACCTCTCTCATGGCTTGCCTCCTCGGGCTTTGCTGGTGTTGGTTGTGGGCTTGCTGCTTGGTCTTCATGTGTATGAATCCTGCAGGCCTCTCCGGAGCATGTGTTTGTCCAGAGAGTTTGTGCATCTGCCTCGATTAGGCCCTGGGAGTATCACAGATATAGGGGCTACGGTAGGCAGAATAATGACCCCCTCCAAATATTTTCCACACCCTGATCTCCAGTACCTATGAATGTATTAACTTTACATTTTAAAAGGGACTTTGTCCCTGTGATTAACGTACAGATGCTGAAAATATTTGTATTATCTAGGTAGGCCCCATGTAATCACAAGAATCTATAAGGAGAGGGCAAGAGATTCAGAAGGATGGGAGTTGGCCGCATGAGGAAGATGCAGCCTGACACTGCTGACTGGGAAAAGGGGCCGTGAGCCAGGGCGTGACGGTGGTTTTCCTCCAGAAGCTGGCAGAGATGAGACAACGGACTCTTCCCCAGAGCCTCCAGAAGGAGTGTGGCCCTGCTGACACCTTGATTTCAGCCCAGTGAGACTTGTTTTTGATTTCTGACCTCTAGGACTGTAAGATGATAAACATGTGCTGTTTTGAGGCCCGAATTTGTAGTTAGTTGTTGTCGCAGAAACAGGAAATTAGTTCAGGGACTCTGCCACCCACTTAGAGAGTCCGACTCTGTCCCAAGCCCACTCCCCTGCCTCTGTCGCCCTGTGCTCAGTGTCCTGATTGCCCTGAAACTGGGCGCCCACCCTCAGGGCAGTCCCGCCCATCTCCTTTGCCCTTCTGCCTCTGGCTCCTTCCCCAGCACACCAGAGGCCGGCCCTCCTGCTGAGGAGCCTCCAGAAGAGCGGCGTTGCTCAGAGCATGAGTGTGGACCAGAGCATCTGGCTCTCCATACCAGTGGAGCGTGTATGTTGTAGCTTCTTCGTCAGTATTGCTTACATGTTTCATAGATGTCCTATATCTTTTAATAATATGTCGAATAAACCATAGAAAAATATTTAAAAGTTTTTTCCTACGATTTATAGTAAGTCTATTTAAGGAAAAAGTATTTACTCTTTTCAACATAGTTTGCCTCTCTTGCACTTCAGGGTTTTTTAGTTACAGAATACATTAAATTTTTCTCAGAACTATGACTCTATTGCAGGATATCTTTGATGCTTTCATTTTTATTAAAAAATGTATTTAGTCTTTTCACATGCATCTTCAGTATCAATATATTCTTCACTATTACATGGAAGAAGACATTTCTATGTCTTCTAATGTCATGCTCCAAGGTGTGCCAGATTCATTTAGCATCTATCAATAAATGGTTCACATGATGCCTACTTTCCACACCACGCTGAGTAAGGACCGAAAACCTTCTGATAGAGATTGGCTTGGAGGGGAAATTGACATTCACTGAATTTACACAACCAGGTCAATGATAGCTCAGTTTAAAAAGAAAATTCTAATCAGACAAAAAGACAAAAACAAGCTTTCATACAAATGTAACCTCTTGCACACACTTGAGTTTCACACCCCCACACCCCACTCTCAGCAGGTTGATGGGAAGACCCTGCTCCAAGCCCATCCTCCTGGGCGACAAGTACAGGGATGAGAAGGGTGAGCTCTGGCAGTTCCTCATGTCCCGTGCTTCCACACGTGGCCCTCGCGGTCCTGGCAGCGCCGCCACCCTGCGAGCTCCCCTTGGTGACTGTCCTTCCTCTATAGGGATTGTGGGTCTGTCCTTCGTCAGTGTAATCTTCTCTCAATCTTACTTCACCAATATTCCTCAAATGATTCATCATATTAGTCATTTATCATAGCTTTTTTTCTCTTAGTGGCTTCTTTTATAATATTTTTAAGTAACAAAAATTGTATGTATTTACAACATACAATATGTTTTGAAATGTGTGTATGTTGTGGAATGGTGAAATCAAACAAATTAACATGTGAATTACCTCACAAACATATCGTTTTGTGGTGAAAATGCTTGAAACTTACTCTCGTAGCAATATTGAGGAATATAATGCATTGTTGGGAACTATAGTCATCATGTCGTACAATGGATCTCCTGACCTCATTCCCCATGTCTAACTGAAATTTGTATCTTTTGACAAACACCTCCCCAGCCTCTCCCCGCAGACTCTGGTCACCTCCATTCTGCTCTCCATGGACATGAGTGAGTCCACCCTTGCTACATCCTGTGTGTAAGTGAGATGATGCTGTCATTAGTTTTAGGATTGTGTCAAGTGTGGGAGTGTGGGTGCTGCAAGAGGTGAAATCTCCCGCTGACTCCCAATCATGAGACTACACAAATCACTAAACATATAAGAAAATATCTATCAAAAGGAAAAACAGATAACTTGGAAAATGTTTTTGGCTTATATAGGAAAATGTATTTGCTATTCAAACGAATGAGAATTGAATGAGAGCTTCAAGTTTAAGTACGGAAAATTTGCCAAGTAGGAAATATTTTTAATATGCAAACATCAAATGATGATTAACATTGTGATGTGTGAATGAAATTATATTTAAAAGACTGATAAGATACCTTTTATGATTAATGAGGTATCAGCAGTGAAGGAGGTGCCTCTCCGTGAGATACCTGACATAATGAATGCAGTGTTACTGAAGCCAGGTTTGCAGTATCTGTCCTGTGATAACTGACAGACAAACATTCTGACAAGTAAAAATACTTTTGATCAGGATCCTACTACTGTGACTTCATCTAAAAGTAAAAAGATGATCATTGTAGTATTTACATATAATAGCAAAATATTGGTATCAACCTCAATATTCTACCATAAGATAAAAATGGAAATAATTTTTAAAATGCAGAATTTAAAATAATAACTGTGGAGTTTATGCAACATAAAATATGTTCAATGTTAGCATAAATACAAAAACAAAATATATACTTATTTTCTATGTCAAGGTTATAACTATAGAAGTGATGTTCTTTTTTTCTGCAACAGAAAAGTGGAAATAGTTTGGCATTTGGGGATAGCAGCATCAATTTAATTGAGCAACAATTAAGCAAACACTGATTTTAAAACGTACTATTGTTACTAAATGTTGCATAGTCAACATAGCAATACTTTCATTCCTTATGATTAGTAGTGGTGGCATTTCAAGGCTTTGCAACTGTCAGTCCCTGTCTCTCAACCCCAACCCCAAATGGCCACCGGCAGTTTCAGCCCTTTCCAGCCTGCAATAGAAACACCTGGGCTGTACTAATAGCTTCCAGAGTGAAATGAAGACTGCAAGTGTGCTTTAGCACAGGCCTGGAAATCGAGCTGGGCAGTGCTTGTAGGAACACTGGGCTGGCTTCCTCTCTCCCCACCACGAAGTGTGGCCAGGTTATACGACTGGCCTGCCAGGTGCTAGGTCTTGGTTTACACTTGCAATCCTCTCCCTGTATAAGCTTCTGCTAGATTCTTCTGTGTTTAAAGTCACGTATTATTCCTCAGAGGGTTCATAACAGCCTCACTTTTCTGGGCTGAGAATGCCCACAGGATATCAAGAACCACCACTGTTCCCTTCTCTTCCACTTGGGAGCAAATTCCTTGGCTACCCAGACCATGGCGGTCCAGTGTGTCACATCTGTTGGATGTATTTAGACTTTGGGAAATCATTGCCCTGGTCATGAGTAGACCCAATGACTGTTGTATCCACAATCTCTAAAAAAAACCCTGAACTAGATACTATGGTTTCTCCTGGGTCATTTATTTATTTACTTGTTATCCTTCAGTCTGAATAATACTTATGAATATTCACCATGTGACCTGAGGTGGAGGATGGTGTCCTGAGAGCATGAGGTGGCCTAACATGTTCAAGCAATGGAATTGGGTTGTTTTGTTCTTGTTTGCTATGATACGTGTGGGGAACTCTGGATACATAGTTGGAATAGTTGGCATCCCTACAACTTGGAATGTTTGTGTCTCACACATTCCAAGGACGTGCTCAGGTGTGCAATTGCCCAGGCTTTCGCAATACAGAGAAATGGGATGTTCAGCTTGAGTCAGAACAATCCCAAACAATGCAAAGTGCAAACTTCTCATAAACTTGAGTGCATTTCTAGACTTCTCACGTAGCTATTGAAGGCAAAACCCTCCTCCCCCCAAAAACAAATGGACTAAATCAAGGTTATAGAAGAATGAGCATAAAAGCACTTTATAACAGAACTATGTTGGAATGTCACTTGGAATTCAGGCACTTGTCTGTCTGAAACTTGGTATCTTAGAACTGGAAGGGAAAGACTGTGAAAGGAATATTTAATTTGTTCCATTCTAAAACTTTGACATCCAAACACTATTTAAAGAAACAGTTTTGGCCGGGCGCGGTAGCTCAAGCCTGTAATCCCAGCACTTTGGGAGGCCGAGACGGGCGGATCACAAGGTCAGGAGATCGAGATCATCCTGGCTAACACGGTGAAACCCCGTCTCTACTAAAAAATACAAAAAACTAGCCGGGCGAGGTGGCGGGCGCCTGTAGTCCCAGCTACTCAGGAGGCTGAGGCAGGAGAATGGCGTAAGCCTGGGAGGCGGAGCTTGCAGTGAGCTGAGATCTGGCCACTGCACTCCAGCCTGGGCGGCAGAGCGAGACTCCGTCTCAAAAAAAAAAAAAAGAAACAGTTTTGATAATCTGTAAACTTGACATTTCGAACAGTCTTGTTCATTAAACTCCTTCTCTTTTCAGCCGTGTTTATGCATCTCAAAAGCAGCACATAAACACTTCACTTACTGACAATTATTTATTGATCTGTTTCATTTTAATTTAATACTTTTAATGTAACAACTGCTGTTATGGTTCAGGCACCAAGCTGAGTAATTTACAAGGTTTACCTCATTTAATCTTCATGACACACCTATGACATGATTACTATTTCTATGTGCATTATTCAGAGTAGAGACTTACACAGGTTTGTTAACTTGCCTTCATAAGTAAAAGCTTTAGTAAATTCTAAGACTTAATAAATTCCATGGCTCTAAACCCAGATGGCTTTATTTCAGAGTCAACCCATGTACTCAACACCACACTATGTGAGGCGTGCCCAACACAAAGAAAACTCAAGTCACATGTCAAAGCATCTGCTTTTCTCACCAGGGTAACCCTGGTGTCTTGATTCCACCCTGTCCCCTGACCTATCTCACATAGTTATGTCCCCTGACCTAGCTCTTATGGTTATGTTTCCTTTTTCACCTGCCTTAGGTAGTGAAGTTGTTACCTAAAGGAGAGTGTGTGTGTGTGTATTAGTGGCTCAGTGACATTGCTGAGATGTCATGAGCTTATTTTCCTGAACACATCTCACCCTGTTTTGTACCTATCTCAATGGGTAGAATATAACTATTGTGTACAAGGAAGCTGTTCGTGAAATAGAGGATGTAGTTAATACCATGGTTCCAAACCTTCTAAAGACAGGTAAAGTTAGCTCCAGAACAGTTAAAGTCATTAGACCATGGTTAGAATCAATTGTCATTCCTCCTTTCCCAAGAGAAGTATCCTATAATTAAATATAAATTAAGAAAAAGCTTTAACTAAGTTATTGCTGACTATATCTTATCTCCAATGAGATAATGAAAGAAAATTAAAACTTTTGTTGTTTAAAATCAGTAACGGATTAATGGGTACAGAGTTTCTGCGTGGGGTATGGAAAGAATTTTGGAAAGAGACAGTGGAGATGTAATTAATGCCACTGAATTTTATACTTAAAAATAGTTAAAATGGCAAATCTTATGTTATATATATGTTAACATAAAGCTGTTTGCTTACTTCAAGGTGAGTATAGTCATCCCTCAGTATTTGTCAGGTATTGGTTTCAGTATCCTCTGCAGATATCAAAATCCACAGATGCTCAATTTCCTGATATAAAATGGCATAATATTCACCTATAACCTACACTCATATACCTTTCTTCCCCATATACTTTAAATCATGTCTAGGTTATTTATAATACCAAATACTATGTAAGTGCTATGTAAATAGTTGTTATACTGTATGTTTTCTTTGTATTTTTTTATTGTTGCATTATTTATTTATTTATTTTGAATATTTTCAATGTGGGATCAATGAAATCCATGGATGAGGAACCCACAGATATAGAGAGTTGACTATAATCCAAGAAAGGGAGAGAGGAGAAAATCACAGTATCTTTTATAACCTGGTCTCTGAAGTTAGATATCATCACTGTGTTTCATTCTATTAGTTACAAAGGAGTCAGTAAGTCCAGCTCATGCTCAAGGGGAGGGGAATTATGTTCCACCACAGTATTGAAGGAGAAGTATTAAAGCCTTTGTGGACGTATTTGAATTTTACCACATGTGGTGAGTTATAATGAATATCTTTCAAGTATTAAACTACTATTAACCTCCTAGAATAAATTTACTTGGTAATAATGTATTTTTTGTGTATTGTTATATTTGATTGCTAATTTTTATTTAAGAGTTTTGCATGTATGTATTTCGTTAAGGTGCTTGTGAAGTTTTGGTATCTAAGTTATTTTGGCTTCATAAAATACCTAAGATTCTTTATTTCTTTTCCTATTACTTTTGGAATTTTTTTCAAATAATTTATTTATCTGTTTCACCTAAATTGTCAAATTCAGGGTTGTAAAGTTGTTTATATTATACTCTTGCTACCTTTTTAATATCTGTAGTATACACAGTTATATTTCTCTTTTCACTCCTGATATTGGCAATTTGTGTTTTCTCCTTTTCTCTTCCTTGGTCTGTCTTGCTAAACTTTATTGATTTCACTAATTTTTTTTAAGGAAACAGCTTTTAGCTTTGTTTTTCTTTCTCTTTTTAACAGCTTTACTGAGATAGGATTCATATACTCACCCATCATACCATCACCTACCACTTGTCTCAGCCCTCTTGGGCTACTGTAACAAACATTCCATAAACTGTCTGGCTTATCAAGAACAGAAATGTATTCCTTCTAGAGGCTGGGAAGTTCTAGAGGCTGGAAAGTTGCAGATGCAGTCTCCAGCATAGTGTGTCTGGTGAGGGCTCTCTCTTCCCTTCGTAGATGGCACCTCTTGCTGCAGCCTCCCGAGTGGGATGGGCATGCATGCTCCCCTGGGCTCTTCTGTAAAGGCATGAGCCTCATTCATGAATGCTGCACCCTCATGGCCTGATCACCCCCAAAGCCCTGCCTTTTAATACTAGTACATTGGGGATTAGGTTTCAATGTAAGAGTTTGAAGGGAACACAAATGCTCAGACTATAGATCCATTTAATAATTTTTAGTAAATTTTAACCAACCCACAACCCAGTTTTGAGACATTAATAAAATGTTCATCATTGCCAAATATTCTGAGTGACTTTCAACCAAAACCACTAAGCTAAGCCACTCCCAAACTCTCAAACCAAAGAAATCATGAGATGATGAGTGTTTGTTGTTTTGTGTTTAATATTGGAGTGATTTTTATGCAACAATAGACAATGAATATAAATCACCACTCTTTTCTAGCTCTTCTATTTATGCTTACAGACAGACTTCAGCATCATTTAATTGCTCCCCACCCAAAATATCATTGTTACTTTAAGTCAAGAATTTTCTGTAGCATATTGATGTACTTGTCAGGGTTCTCCAGAGAAACAGGATTTATATTTATTTACTTATTATAAGGACTTGGCATGTGATTGTGGAGGCCAAGAAGTCCCAAGATCCACAGTTAGCAAGGTGGAGACCCAGGAAGCCAAAACCCTGAGAACCAGGAGAGCTGATGTCCTAAGTTCTAGACCAATTCCGAGTCTGAAGGCAAGTGAAGACCAAGAGCACAAATTCTCTCTTATTCAGATTTTTGTTCTATTTAGGCCTCCGATAGATTGGATGAGGTCCACCCACAGTGGGCAGGGCACAGTGGTAGTACTTTATTCAGCGTACCAATTCAAATGCTAATCTCCCAGAAACACTCTCATGGACACACTTAAAATAATGTTTGACCAAATATCTGGGCACCCCATGGCTCAGTCAAGTTGATACATGAAATTAATCAACACAATTAAACATCACAAAGGGCTAATATCAGCATCCAGAATCCAGAATCATCACAAACTTTGTAAACAAAGTGAACAGGATTCAAATTCCTGCTCTGCCATTTATCAGCTGTGAGGCCTTAGTAGTTACCCTTATTTGCCTTACAGAAAATGCTTTATTAAAAACAAACTTTAGCTGTATTCATATTGTGATGGACTCTAACTCCCAGCCTGACATGTGAATTACTAGTGTTCTGGTTACACCTGGAGCCCTGTTGTCCTGAGAATTCTGGCAAAGTCTATGATCCTTGACAGAAATGTGTTGCCTCTTTGGAAACACCAGGTTCCAATACTTTGGAAACTCTCTATGCTTACCCTTGACTTACTTCCTGATAAATACATGGGAATGATTTCCAGATTAGTGCATGGCTTCCAAAGACAATATGAACACTCTGCCAAAACTGCTGCCCAATGGCTTTAAAGGTTGCTTTTCAGTTTGAGATTAACTTTTTATGCAACAATAGACAACTAATATAGGTCACCACTCTTTTTTCCCCCTATCTAATTTTTTTATTATACTTTAAGTTCTAGGGTACATGTGCACAATGTGCAGGTTTGTTACATATGTATACATGTGCCGTGTTGGTGTGCTGCACCCAGTAACATGACTAAAACACCAAAAGTAACGGCAGCAAGAGCCAAAATTGACAAATGGGATCTAATTAAACTAAAGAGCTTCTGCACAGTAAAAGAAACTATCATCAGAGTGAACAGGCAACCTACAGAATGGGAGAAAATGTTTACAATCTACCCATCTGACAAAGTGCTAATATCCAGAATCCACAAAGAACTTAAACAAATTTACAAGAAGAAATCAAACAACCCCATCAAAAAGTGGGCAAAGGATATGAACAGACATTTCTCAAAAGCAGACATTTATGCAGCCAACAGACACATGAAAAAATGCTTGTCATCACTGGCCATCAGAGAAATGCAAATCAAAACCACAATGAGATACTATCTCACGCCAGTTAGAATGGCGATCATTAAAAAGTTAGGAAACAACAGGTGCTGGAGAGGATGTGGAGAAATAGGAACACTTTTACACTGTTGGTGGGACTGTAAATTAGTTCAACCATTGTGGAAGACAGTGTGGTGATTCCTCAAGGATCTAGAACTAGAAATACCATTTGACCCAGCCATCTCATTACTGGGCATATATCCAAAGGATTATAAATCATGCTGCTATAAAGACACATGCACACTTATGTTTACTGAGGCACTATTCACAATAGCAAAATAGCAAACACTCTTTTCTAACTCTTCTATGTATGCTTACAGATAAACTTTAGAATCATTTAATTACTCCTCACTCAAAATATCATGGTTATTTTAAATCAAGAAATCTCTGCAGAGTATTGATGTATTAGTCAGGGGTTCTCCAAAGAAACAGAACCAATAGGATATGTATTAGCAGGATATGGATTAGGATCCTGCTGCTAATTAGGGTGTGGATAAGCTATAGAGAAGAGAATAAAATTATTTATTTATTTTTTCCTTCTGATCTTTTTGCAATGAGTCTCCCTTCTTAGAGCTTGAGGCTGGTAAGGATTATTTGTTTTAACCTCACTTTCAAGCTGGTGGAAATGTGACAAAGGCGGCATATATTTGCCAAGATGTGGGCGGTTTGTATGTGTTGTCAGCCCCAACTCTGATCCCAGGACAAAGAGCAACATGAGGCTAACAGCCCATGTGCTCACTGCCCAGGCACTGCCTAGCTACCTGGCCTCAGGGATGCAAAACTTTCAAAAGTTTTATAGCTTGGAATTTGTTGCTTACTTTTTTTTTTTTTTTCGAGAAGGAGTCTCACTCTGTCACTCAGGCTGGAGGGCAGTGGTGTGATCTGGGCTCACTGCAACCTCCGCCTCCCAGGTTCAAGTGATTCTCCTGCCTCCCCTTCTGGAGAGCTGGGATTACAGGCGCCCCCCACCGTGCCTGGCTAGTTTTGTGTTTTTAGTAAAGACGGGATTTCACTGCATTGGCCACGCTGGTCTCAAACGCTTGACTTCAGGTGATCCGCCTCCCAAAGTGTTGGAATTACAGGCGTGAGCCGCCACACCCAACCTGCTTACACTTTTAAAATAAAGCTTTCTATTTTCATATTTATATTCAAGTGTCATAAATGATTTATGGTGAGGGTGAAATGACTCATCAGAGATGACAATGATTATGAAATGAGCATAACAAACATGAAGGGTCTGAATTTGAAGCTGCCGTGTTATTACCTGATGTGGGCTGGTCTCTAAGGGCAGAAATGCCTCTAAATAGAAGGAAAGAAAATTTAACTCCTTGTTGCTATTAGCAGAACAAATTAAGAACTAGCAAACATTGGGCTTTCAAAATTACTGTTTTCCAAATTTTAGAGGTGGGTGGGTGTGGGCAGGAGAGTGTATAGTATATAAACATCTAGACATGAACTTGTATATAAAGAATTGTAACTTTCTTGTTTTCTTTTCTTCCTTCCCTCTTTCTGTCCTCTCTCTTTCTATTTTAAACACTAATTTAATTTCCTTTTGAACTCCATCCTGCTATTTGACAGAAATCTAATTTGGATTTGTGTCTTGCTTCCACTCCCAGTGTTTCACAAACAATCAGGGGCTTGCATAGAAGGAACACAGATCGTGTTTGTGGTGATGCTGGGTGGGTGGGGGGTCATGTGTGTAGGCAGGTCCTTGACCTTACCCATCCACTCTGACAATGGCTGAAAATCCATTTAGTCCTTGGTCCTAGCCTCCTGAGGGTGACTTGCTGCTGAATCACACTTTGCTTCAGTATTTTCAGGGTCAAGGAGGATTTCATTCTGCTTCAGGACCTTTCTCAGGCCTCTGGAGTCAGTTGCTTCCTGCACCGTGGTGGGAAGGGAGCCCTGTGTGACTATTACAGCCATCTGACTAGTCACATCCATATATACTTTTGGGCTAGTTCTTGCTACCTCCCTTGGCTCCACCTACTTAAGGGGCATAATTCCCCCTTGCAACTGGACACCCTCAGACAATGTGACACGCCTCCCCACCAACTGCCTGTGTCATCATTTTCTCAGGAGTCCACCGATACTGCCTGCATTGTCTTCATTTCCTTTCCATCTCTGTGCCTTCCCCCTGAAGAGGAAAGCCTTTCTCTGGGTTGACCAATGAGGAAACTGCCATTTCTCATCACAGCTTCTAAATGAGTTGCTACTATGTTTTATGAGACTTTCCTTTTACTTAGAGACTAGACTTTAAAAAGAAGAAAAACAAGGACAGTCTGTTGCTTTTCTTCCAATCACATATCATCTGCTTCTTCAAGCAAATCAGCCTAGATTATCCTGACTGCTCCCCACAGGCAGAGGAAGGCGAGTGGGAATGGGAATGCCAGGGAAAGTCATGCTTCCTCCGTGGAAGCCCGCTTTGGAGGCTGGAGGTGTCATATAGGGCACTAAATCAAGGTGAATCACCTTTCATTACTTCAAATACAATGATGGAAATTGTGGTCAAGGAACTGTCGTTTCCATGTGATTCTCCTGCTTTATCTCTGTGTTATGCCAGGATGCCAGGTACTGTAGTCCTCCCTATCGCTTATGATGGTCCTCCACCTTGGCTTATTTGATGGCATTCTCCCCTCTGGCAGGACCTTCACTTTCCAGGCTGCTCTCAGCATCCCCCCATTCTCATTTCTCCCGAAGTGATGATGGTCCCCAGGCCTCACCCTGTACCCTCTTCCTGGATATCCTTATCATGGCCTGGCACTGCTGTTTCGTGACTTCTGGTGATGTCTTCCAGCTGAAAAACAATAAGGAAGGATTGGTGGAGTTGACTCTTAGCATCTTTTCACATCTAATGAAATAATAGGTTGGGCCCTGACCACCAGTGTCTGTTAATGTCAGAAAGGTGAGGCTAGCAGGCTTCTGTGCCTAGTGCTGGAAATGCTGGCATTGCCTGAGGGCAGACATCCCTCAGCATCTGTAGGCACTGCTTTCAGCGCTCCCATGGGTGCCAAAATCCACAGATGCTCAAGCCTCTGATAATAAATGGCTTCGTATTAGCATGTAGCCTATATACATTCTCTCATATGCTTTAAATCACCTCTATATTACTTATAATGTCTAATACAATGTAAATGCCATATAATAGTTATAATATTGTATAGTTTAAGAAATAATGACAAGAAAAAAGAAGTCTATACATGTTCAGTACAGACACAATTTTTTAAAATCTATTTTTTATTTGCAGTTTCTTGAATCCATGAGTGCAGGACCCACAGATATGGGGTCTGGTTGTATTTTATTGCTAAAAATTTGAATTTGGATGTGATAAAATACCTAGATTGAATTACCAGTTAACAGGAAATATAGGAGACAGTGCATCACTAGGATACAATTAGCAAAATGTAGACTATATAAATTTCTGCCAACAAACTACTCACTTTTTTCAACAAATAAATTGAGAAAGAGTAAGGGAAGAAGGGAGGTAAAAAAAAGAGAGGGAGAGAGAGAGAAAGATTTTAGAGTCTGCAAAAACCTTAAGAGACATCCCGGTTTGAATTCTGATTCAAATTTTAAAAACACATATTAGTCAATGGGAGAAATTTGTACACAACTAAATATTTGATAATATTAAGAAATTATTGTTAATATTTTGGTGTGGTAGAGGTATTGTGTGTTTTTAAAAAACTTCATTCTTGAGACATTTATGGATGAAAAGATGTGATGTCTGCTATTTACTTCAAAATAGTTAAGGTTGGTCCTAGGTGTGGGCGTGGATAAAACTAGATTGGCAGTGGAATAACAATCTTGGAAGCTTGGTGATGGATATTATAAGGTCCACTATCTTAATTTCCTAATCTCAGCATATGTTTAAATTTTTTAGAATAAATCAGCAAATAATAAAGTTAAACATCATCCATATCTGAGCTCCAAACCCATCTAACTATACACTAGGTAGTCACAGAGACATCACTCTATTTCCCACAGGCATATCCAGGTCATTGATTCTAGATGTCCTTTCCTCTGCCCAGCTCCTGGCCTCTGTTTCTTCTGCTAATGGCACTGTTATTCCTCCAGCCATCCAGGCAGCACCCCAGTGCTTCATCTGAGTGGTTTCCCTCCTCTAGCCCCCACCACATCCCGTCAGTGTCCACCTCCTCAGATTCCATCCCTCCCCTCACTCTTTTTTTTTTTTTTACAGTCTTACTCTGTCTCTCAGGCTGGAGTGCAGTGGTGCAACCTCAGCTCACTGCAACCTCCATCTCCTGGGTTCCAGTGAGTCTCCTCCCTCAGCCTCATGAGTAGCTGGGATTACAGGCACCGACCATCACACCTGGCTAATTTTTGTATTTTTTGTAGAGACGGGGTGTCACCATGTTGCTCAGGCTGGTCTCAAACCCCTGACCTCAGGTGATCCGCCCACCTCAGTCTCCATAAGTGCTGGGATTACGGGCATAAGCTACCATGCCCAGTGATGCCATCCCCTTAACACCTCTCATATCAACCTTGTCCTCCTCACTCCATGGTCATTGCACTAGCTCAGTCACTCATTGTTTCTCACTTGAGGTCCTGCAGAACCTCCAAACATTCCATACTTATTCTTCAAAACTTAGTTTTCAGGGTCATCTCTAGGAACCTCTTCCGACCTCACCTTTAAGGGAGCTTTGCTCTGTGCCTGCGTGGCATCTTGCATGTGTGCTTTACTGGCTGCATCACCAAACCTGCCATGTTCTCATTCGTTATAGCAAGAAAGAGAAGGAGAACTGACAAGGAGGAAGGAAGGTGCTTTCTTTGCCTGCCAGCATTTTCCCCCCACCCCATCTCTTAGAAGAGCCCCATTTTCTGCTGCAAGACCCGGCCTGCATGCTACCTCCTTTGGAAGCTCTCCTCATCCCCTCAGGCTGGGTTAGGCAAGAGCATTCCATGCCCCACTGCACGTTGTCCATCCCTGTAACATGACACAGGGGCGTGGACTTGTTAGTGCCAGTTAGTATATAAATCATCCACACCAGGGAGTGAGCATTTTGAAAAGTGCTTTGGGGTCCAACACTCAGTCTTGCTCAATTTTTTTCGTGCTCCCCTGCTGCAGGAACTGTTTTAGAAACTAGGGATAGAGCAGTAAACGAAACTGCTCCTTATGGAGCTTGCATTTTACTGCATGGAGGCACATGCTGACCCCATGCAAGAGCTGATTGTGAAGCACGCTGAAATGTCATAAGCACTTCAGAGAAATGAGAGAAAATGAGTAAGGGAGAGGGAGGATGAAGAGGCATCGTGACTTTTCAACTGTCAGAGAAGGCCACCACGAGAAGGTGACATCTAACACAGACTTGAGTGAGCTGATCCCTGTGCACTTGTAAGGGAAGAGAGCTGCAGGCAGAGAGTCCCCAGGGAGGGCAGGCCCCAACTTGAGGTCCGCTGGGGAGGGAGGTGTCCAAAGGACAGCAAGGAAGGCTGGGCGGCCAGCAGGATGCCAGTGCTGGTGAGAGCCAGAGGAGATAAGCTCAGCCGGCTCATGGTGACCTTGATCTTGTGAGGCCTGTGGACCACGGGGGAGATTCAGGTCATATTTCTCATCTGTTTGGGAACCTTTGCAGTATTTTGAGCAAGGACCTCTCATTGTTGACTCACGTTTTACAATAACCGTTGTTGGCTGTTGCCTGGAGAACAGATAGCAGAGGTAAAGAGTAGAACCGGGCCAGGCGCCGTGGCTCACGCCAGTAGTCCCAATGCTTTGGGAGGCCGAGGTGGGCGGATCACCTGAGGTCGGGATTTTGAGACCAGTCTGGCCAACATGATGAAACCCCATCTCTACTAAAAATACAAAAATTAGTCGGGCACGGTGGCATGCGCCTGTAATCCCAGCTACTGGGGAGGCTGAGGCAGAAGAATTGCTTGAGCCTGGGAGAGGGAGGTTGCAGTGAGCCGAGACTGCGCCACTGCACTCCAGCCTGGGAGACAGGAGACAGAGAGACTCCGTCTCAAAAAAGAAAGAAAGAAAGAAAGAAAGAAAAGAAAAAAAAAAACAGTAGAACTGAGCATCCATTTGGCAGAGGTGCTGATGGCTCCAGGCAGGTTGGAGACAATCTTAAGAAGGGTTGGATCCTGAGTATACACGGAAGATGGGGCACGATTTGCAACAAGTAGGATGTGGGTGGGAGAGAAAACTGGGAGTCAAGCTTAAAATGACCTCCCCTAAGGTCAGCAGGTAGTAGATGCACATGTGTATTATGCATCTCATTCTGATAGATTCTTCATCTCTGAATTGAAATATCCTTGAGGGCTGGGATCATGTTTCCCCTGACTTTACACCGCCAACACCTTGTGTAGACCTCATACACATGAGGACCCACCACATATTTCCTCCATAATCAAATGTCATGGCTTCCAGGATGCAGGGGGAGGAGCACAGCTTCATTCCTGTTCTGAGTCATCCTCACCATTCCCACATCTATTTGGTGATAAAGGACATACATCTCATCTGTGAAGCTCACAAAACTCACTCAAGAGCCACAGATCTATTTCGAACGCATTTGGAGAGTTGATGTGTGCAATCCGAATAGTGAGTGCAGTGGGAAGTGAACATGCAGAAGCAGATGCCCTACTCTTTGTGGGTTGCCAAGAGTTCAACTGAGAGGAAAGGGAGCATAGTCATTGTCTCTTGAGGAACAAAGATGAATCTTGCCCAAAATGAAGAATAGGCAGAGCTCTGATTCTTAAGGTCTCATTCAAACAGCCCCTTGTGTGTGGTGGGTACAGATGAAGCGCTGAGTGGGAATGGCCAGGATTCCAACCTGACGACTAAAACTGGTCTGGGATGCCAGCTGCCGGGGTTGACTGGAGTCCAAAGTGCTGGACCCAGAGAAAAGGAAATCCCAGGGGCCAGCACTGGCCTTTTAATTTTTTTTTTTTATTTCTGCATCCCAGAATGGCAGAACCCACAATTGGCAAGATTTGCAATTTCCCCACTGCTTCTTGTTCTCTGTACTGTGGCAAATGCAGCTTCCTTCAAACTTTCTGTTAATTGACTTTATAAAGTTGCCCCAGAGTTAGCTCCTAGGAGGTGAGACTGGTGTGACTGCTTTCAGAACTTGGGAAATGAAAAAAAATTTTCTTCTAGCCATACCAAATACATCAGCAGACAGTCTAAATATTATTTGTGTGGCATGACTGAAAAGCAGGGATAAAAGTAGTTCATGTATTACGTGCCAACTATGTGGTTGCACATAACCACAGCAGATAGCAAACACAAACCAAAATGTACTTATGGAATCTCTCTCTTTCTCTGTGATATCTATGTATATAATATAGATATAAGATTGCACACACACACACAACCTCTTATTGTAATCTTGCACATAATTTGAAGCTGTTTTCAATGTATTTAGTTTAGTTACATGAATAAACATCTAGAACTGTGAATAAGAAGTTAACAGGGAAAAAATTAAACTGATTCAATAGTTCCAAGGTGATTGAATAACTTTGCTCAGATACAGTAAGCACTTGGGAATTTTATTCCTCTTTGCTAAAGCTGATTTAGTATTAAGGAAATAAATGAAAACAATTTTGGCACATGTAGACCTCTGTTACAAAGTGCAACAAATAAATGGTAGGGCATTTGAATGCATGTTAAGTCAATTTTATGTCCTATTTTAATTAAAAAATATTCATGAGTAATTTCATTTGGTTGGTTGCTCTTCATTTTGACACACGGAAGTCATAAAAGCCTTGAGATTATTGACTACTGTGCAATAATACCCTCTAAAATGTGTATTTACCGTAAGCTCAAAGTTCCAAATAAAAGCCTTCCCGAAATAAAAGGGGTCACAAAGCTTCTCATACAGGTGCCTCCTTCATACAACCTTCTGATGTCTATGGCCCCAGCTCTGAAGGCATGAGACTCCATCAAAGCTCAGCATGACACTCAACAGATTTCAGTATCTTGAAGCCCAGGGCTGCATGTCTTTCTTCATTTGGACTCATTCTCACTTATAAGAGAGAATCTATAGTAAGAAATGTTTCTCAAATTGCTTAGCTGCTTCAGGAGCCTGCATGGGTGGCTGGTCCATGCTAAGGATGGAGAGGGATGACCTCTTGTGCTGTGGCTGGAACTGGACATCTGGGGTGTCACTGTTTCATGTGGACCTTTAACCCACCCCTTCCTTCAGCCACATTCCAAGCCCAACCTTTAGAGGTGGCTCTGCTACCAGCTGTGGTGCCTTTAGAGATTCCATGGGCCTAGACTAGCTTGTTCTTTCTGCTGCCTTCCCCTCCTCACCCCACTGCAGGGTGGCCTCCTTTCTCCTCCTCCTAAGCCTGTCCACAGCTGCCACCTCTCACCTACCTTCTTCCCTCTTTCGTTTCCATTTTCCTTTTGGAGATAGTCAGATAGAGGCATCAGTTTTTAAATTTCTTGAAAAATATCTTGGAATTTCAGGAATTCCTGGAGATAAATGTAGAGTTTCAATCTGTCGTGCCTCACCCAGGGTGTGTGTTGAAGTTCATTCTCAGGCCACACTCTGGTTTCCCTTCTGCAGGTCCAGTCAGTCAAGCTCAAGGGCTGATTCAATTCCTGTGCAAAGGAGAGATCTGGCCCCCTCCTTCTCATCCAAGGGGCATGTGCTTTTGCCTTGGGTAATCTCAGGAAGTGACCCAAATAATAGGAGATGCAGGACGTGGAGTAGGGATAGCTGCATTGGGTAGATCACTATTGATTTCATTTATTTCAGATTTTAGCATTTCTATATAGAACAGTGCTGTTCACTTAGTCCTTAAATATTACAGAACTGGGCAAATTTAGTTTTATAAATATCACAATGACACAAAGAAATTATACATCCAATATTTGTGGGATATTTTATTTGTAGCTAGAGCAGAAAGTTTAAATTTTGGTTGCCTCATTTATAGCTGCTTGATTTTATGTTCAGCTAATATTTTATCAGTACTTAGGTAAGCTGTGTTTTCCTTTGGAATTTTTATTCTCAATCATTTTTATCCAACAACAGTTTTCCTGCTCACCAAAAATGTGCATGTTGACAGTTGACATTTGAGAAACAGAGACAGTATAAACACACAAGAAAAGGAATCCATAATTCATGGCCTAGGACCAGTTATTATCCATAGTTTGGTGTATTTCCTTCTGCATGTAAATATTTTTCTGTATATGTGCACATACCTTCCCCCTTATAGTGTATATCATGTTATATATAAAAAGTTATACTCTATGATTAGCTAACATTATACACACATGTTTATTTTGTATGAAAATGAAATATTCTGCACATATTGCATTGCAACATGCTCTTTTACTTTGCAAAGTACAAAGATCATCTTATCTCCCCAAGTGTCTTATTATTAAAATTATTTCCTGAGATGGATACCCCATTTTCCATGATGTGATTGTTACACATTTGCATGCCTGTATCAAAATATCTTGTGTACCCCATAAATATATACACCTACTATATACCTACAAAAATTACAAAAAATAAAAATGCAAAAAAACCCCTGATTTTTATCAGCTGCTTATTATTTCATCTTGGATTTGTGCATCTTGGATTTTGCTAATCTTTTTGGGGAGTTTGCAGTTTTGTCTGTTTTACACTGCACTGAGTATCCACAATAAAGATTTACTTACATCTCTAAAAAAAGAATTGTTTCCTAATTTAATAATAAAATCATGGTATTTATTTTTGTTTTTATTTGTATTTATTTGTTTATTATTTAGGGTGACATTTCAAATCTTATTGATCATTTTTTTCTTCCTTTTATTAATTGTCTGTCTCTGGTGGTGTTATGGTTAACACTGAGTGTCAACTTGATTGGACTGAAGGATAGAAAGTATTGATCCTGGCTGTGTCTGGGAGGGTGTTGCCAAAAGAAATTAACATTTGAGTCAGTGGTCTGGAGAAGGCAGATCCAGCCTTAATCTGGTGGGCACAATCTGATTGGCTGCCAGCCAATATAAAGCAGGCAGAAAAACATGAAAAAGAGAGTCGGGCCTATCCTCCCAGCCTACATCTTTCTCTGTGCTGGATGCTTCCTGCCCTTGAACATTGAACTCCAAGTTCTTCCACTGTGGGACTCAGACTGGCTCTCCTTGCTCCTCAGCTTGCAGACAACCTATTGTGGGACCTTGTGATAGTGTAAGTTAATACTTAATAAACTCCAATATACATATATATGTATATCTCCTATGAGTTCTGTGTATTCTATCTAATAGGATATATATGTATCCTATTAGTTTTAGTTCTGTCCCTCTAAGAGAACCCTGACTAATACAGATTTTGGTACCAGGAATGGTTCTAGAGGAACAGAATATTAAGGATGGAGTTCTTTCCTTGGTTTTGGGGTTTCTGGAGTTGGCTGTTTAATATAATTACACTCCAAAATGCTAAGAACTCCACTTATAGTATGGAGAAGAGTGATAGTCCTTGGCGTAAACTGTTTAGAGAGTTATATAAAATAAATGCATTTGGCACTCCTGATTCACCACTCACGAGAGGCAAGGAGTTTAGTGACTCTATGCATAATACCTTTGATCATATGTGGAGAACCAAGGAACATAATGAAGCTGGTTAGTTGCTCCTAAGTTCAGTGAACAAAGCAATGAAAGAAAATGATGAACTCAGGGATTCTGCCTCCCAGGTTCAGAAGGAGATACAGAGCCTCAAATTTGCTAAGATTTCCCTGAGCAAGAGTCTTATCTCCTGTGGAGAAAGAACTGAAGTTGTGGAAAAACAGACACAAGCTGTTATCATGCGAGAGGTTGATCTGCAATGAAAGATGGATGCACAGCCTCACCAGATGTCTACTGTTAAAGTGAGGGCATTGATTGGAAAAGAATGGGACCCTGTAACTTGGAATGGGGATGTGTGGGAGGACCCTGATCAAGCTGTGCACACTGCATTTGTAAACTCTGATGAACTTTTTTGCCAGAAGGAACAGTTTCCCCATCCCCAGTAGTGGCAACATCCCCTCCCCGACCCATTCTGCCGTCAGCCTTTCCACCTTTGTCTGAGAAGATAAACCCTGCACTGCTTGAGGCAACAGTGATGGCCTCCCCTGAGGCAGTTGCCAGGCAACATAATGATTCTCCTCAGAAGCCACCCCCCACACATCTGTTTGCTTCTAGACCTATAACTAGACTAAAGTCCCAGCAGGCCCCTGGAGGTGAGGCTGAGAGTGTGACCCACAAGGAGGTAAGCTACACTCGAAAAGAACTGCTTGAGTTCTCTAATTTACATAAAGAACAATCTGGAGAACAGGCATGGGAAATGAATATTAAGGGTATGGGATAATGGTGGAAGGAACATAGAGTTGGATCAGGCTGAATTTAATGATTTGGGCCCACTAAGTAAGAACTCTGTATTTAATGTTGTAGCTTGGGGAGTTAAAAAAGGTTCTAATAGTTTATTTGTTTGGTTACCTGAAATATGGATTAAAAGATGGCCACTGTGAGACAGCTGGAAATGCCTGATGTCTCTTGGTTTAATGCAGAGAAAGGGATCCAAAGGCTTAGGGAGATTGGGATGGTGGAGTGGATTAATCACTTTAGACCTACTCATCCCAGCTGGGAGGGGCCAGAAGATAAACCCTTGACCAATGCGTGGTAAAATAGATTTGTGAGGGCAGCACCTGCATCTTTGAAGAGCTCTGTAATTGCTGTCCTGTATGTCAGATCTAATGGTGAGAACCTCAGTCACTCAACTACAAAATTTAAATACAATGGGAATAATTGAGATGACAGGGACCAAGTGGCGGAACTCAACTGTCAAAGGCAAAGTGGACATAGCTGCCATAATGGACAGCATAGGCAAAGCAGCAATCAGAATAATTTAACTTGTGTAGAGCTCTGGTACAGGCTAATTAATCATGGTGTTCCTAGAAGTGAAATTGATAGGAAGCCTACTGCATTCCTACTTAAGTTATACAAACAGAAAACTTGCAGGACAAATGGACAAAAAACTAATTTGAATTATAAAAACAGAGAGTAGCGCCCCCTCTACCAATTTCCAGACTTGAGCCAGTTTACAGACACAGAAACCCTTGAATGAAGGGGAGGCTGGGCCCCCTTGAGGAAGGACCTCACTACATTACCAACAATTTATGCAGTGAATCTTTCTCCCATTCTTCCCCAAGGAGACCTCTGGCCTTTTACCAGGGTAACTGTGCACTGGGGAAAGGGAAATGATCAGACATTTCAGGGACTACTGGACACTGGCTGCGAGCTGACTTTGATTCCAGGGATCCCAAAATGTCATTGTGGTCCTCCAGTCAAAGTAGCGGTTTATGGAGGCCAGCTAATTAATGGAGTTTTAGCTCAGGTCCCACTTACAGTGGGTCCAGTAAGTCCCTGGAATCATCCTGTGTTCATTTCCCCAGTGCTGGAATGCATAACTGGCATAGACATACTTAGCAGCTGGCAGAACCCCCACATTGGCTCCCTGACTGGTAAGATGAGGGCTATTATGGTGTGAAAGGCCAAATGTAAGCCATTAGAGCTGCCTCTACCTAGAAACATAGTAAATTAAAAACAATATGGCATCCCTGGAGGGGTTGTGGAGATTAGTGCCACCATCAAGGACTTGAAAGACGCAGGGGTGGTGATTCCCACCACATCTCTGTTTAACTCTCCCATTTGGCCTATGCAGAAGACAGATGGATCTTGGAGAATGTCAGTGGATTATCATAAGCTTCACCAAGTGGTGATTCCAGTTGCAGCTGCTGTACCAGATGTAGTTAAATTGCTTGAGCAAATTAACGCGTCTCCTGGTACCTGGTGTGCAGCCATTGACTTGGAAAAATGCCTTTTTCTCCATTCCTGTCTATAAGGCCCACCAGAAGCAATTTGCCTTCAACTGGCAAGGCCAGCAATATGCCTTTACTGTCCTACCTCAGGGGTATATCAGTTATCTGGCTTTGTGACATAATCTTATTCGGAGAGACCTAGATAACTTTTCACTTCCACAAGGTATCACACTGGTCCATTACATAGATGACATTATGCTTATTGGATCTAGTGAGCAAGAAGTAGCAAACACACTGGACTTATTGGTGAGAAAATTGCTTGCCAGATGATGGGAAATAAATCTGACTAAAATTCAGGGACCTTCTACCTCAGTAAAATTTCTAGGGGTCCAGTGGTGTGGGGCATGTAGAGATACTCCTTCTAAGGTGAAGGATAAGTTGTTGCACTTGGCCCCTCCTACAACCAAGAAAGAGGCACAATGCCTAGTGGGCCTGTTTGGATTTTGGACGCAACACATTCCTCATTTGGGTGTGTTACTCTAGCCCATTTTTCGAGTGACCCAAAAGGCTCAGTTTTGAGTGGGGTCCAGAACAGGAGAAGGCTCTGCAACAGGTCCAGGTTGCTGTGCAAGCTGCTCTGCCACTTGGGCCATGTGACCCAGGAGATACAATGGTGCTTGAGGTATCAGTTGTGGATAGGGATGCTGTCTGGAGCCTTTGGCAGGCTCCTATAGGTGAATCACAGTGGAGGCCTCAAGGATTTTGGAGCAAGGCCTTGCCATTTTCTGCAGATAACTACTCTCCTTTTGAGAGACAGCTCTTGGCCTGTTACTGGGCTTTGGTGGAAACTGAACTTTTGACTATGAGTCATCAAGTCACCATGTGACCTGAACTGTCCATCATGAAGTGGGTGCTTTCTGACCCATCTAGCCATAAAGTGGGTCATGTACAGCAGCATTCCATCATCAAATGGAAGTGGTATATAGGTGATCGGGCTCAAGCAGGTCCTGAAGGCACAAGTAAGTTACATGAGGAAGTGGCTCAAATGCCCATGGTCTCTACTCCTGCCACCCTGCCTTCTCTCCCCCAGCCTGCACCGATGGCCTCATGGGGAGTTTCCTATGATCGGTTGACAGAGGAACAGAAGACTAGGGCCTAGTTCACAGATGTTTCTACAGGATATGCAGACGCCTCCTGAAAGTGGACAGCTGCAGCACTACAGCCTCTTTCTAGGACATCCCTGAAAGACAGTAGTGAAGGGAAATGTTCCCAGTGGGCAGAATTTTGAGCAGAGTACCTGGTTGTGCACTTTGCATGGAAGGGGAAATGGCCAGATGTGTGATTATATACTGATTCAAGGGCTATAGCCAAAGGTTTGGCTGGATGATCAGGGACACATGGAAGAAGCATGATTGAAAAATTGATGACAAAGAAATCTGGGGAAGAGGTATGCCGATGCACCTCTCTGAGTGGTCAAAAACTGTGAAGAAATTTGTATTCCATGTGAGTGCTCACCAACGGGTGACCTCAGTGGAGGAGGAGTGTAATAATCAAGTGGATAAGATGAACCTTTCTGTGGACACTACTCAGCCTCTTTCCCCAGACACCCTTGTCATCGCCCAGTGGGCCTGTGAAAACAGTGGCCATGGTGGTGGGGATGGAGGTTACGCATGGGCTCGACAACATGGGAAGGGCAGAGGTTTGTCCTCACTGGAATAGACACTTACTCCAGATATGAGTTTGCCTATCCTGTGGGCAATGCTTCTGCCAAGACTGCCATCTGTGAACTCACAGAATGCTTTATCCACCGTCATGATATTCCACACAGCATTGCCTCTAAGACACTCACTTTACAGCTAAAGAAGTGCGGCAGTGGGCTCATGCTCATGAAATTCACCGTTCTTACCGTGTTCCCCATCATCCTGAAGCAGCTGGATTGATAGAATGGTGGAATGGCCTTTTGAAATAACAATTACAATGCCAACTAGGTGACAGTACTTTTCAGGGCTGGTGCAAAGTTCTCCAGAAGGCCTTGTATGCTCTGAATCAGCATCCAATATATGGTAGTGTTTCTCCCATAGCCAGGAAGTCAAGGGTCCGGAATCAAGGGGTGGAAGTGAAATGATACCACTCACCATCACCCCTAGTGATCCACTAGCAAAATTTGTACTTCCTGTTCCTGCGACATTACGTTCTGCTGGTCTAGAGGTCTTAGCTCCAGATGGAGGAATGCTGCCACCAGAAGACACAACAACCATTCCATTAAACTGGAAGCTAAGATTGCCACTTTGGGCTCCTCCTACCTTTAAGTCGACAGGCTGAGAAGGGAGCTACAGTGTTGGCTGGGGTGACTGACCTGGACTATCAAGATGAAATCAGTCTACTACTCCACAACAGAGGAAAGGAAGAGTATGCATGGCATACAGGACATCCATTAGGGCGTCTCTTAGTATTACCATGCCCTGTGATGAACGTCAATGGGAAACTACAACAGCCCAATCCAGGCAGGACTTCAAATGACCCAGACCCTTCAAAAACGAAGGTTTGGGTCACTCCACCAGGAAAAAAATCATGACCTGTTGGGGTGCTTCCTGAAGGCAAAGGGAATACAGAATGGGTTGTAGAAGAAGGTAGACATCAATACCAGCTATGGCCACATGACCAGTTGCAGAAACAGGGACTGTGATTGTCATGAGTATTTCCTCCTTCTTTTGTTAAAAACATGTTTGTACTTGTATACACTTGTAGTAAGAAAATATCTTCATTTTATTTCCTTTCTCCTTTATCATGTGACATAAGATTTATTGTCTTCATATCAGCCTTTAAGTATTGCTGACTTTATGTAATAGTATTTGGGTTGGGGATTGGTGCATTTCTGGTTGTACAAAGGATAGTTGTATTATGTTATGTGTAATTATGACCTTCTTATTATCTTTATTTAAGATTATGTATGATCTCAGGAGATGTGTATGGGTTCAAGTTGACAAGGGGTGGACTTGTGATGGTTAAGACTGAGTGTTAACTTGATTGGACTGAAGGATGCAAAGTATTGATCCTGGCTGTGTCTGGGAGGGTGTTGCCAAAAGAAATTAACATTTGAGTCAGTGGTCTGGAGAAGGCAGATCCAGCCTTAATCTGGTGGGCACAATCTAATCGGCTGCCAGTCAATATAAAGCAGGCAGAAAAACATGAAAAAGAGAGTTGGACCTATCCTCCCAGCCTACATCTTTCTCTGTGCTGCATGCTTCCTGCCCTTGAACATTGAACTCCAAGTTCTTCCATTGTGGCACTCAGACTGGCTCTCCTTGCTCCTCAGCTTGCAGACAACCTATTGTGAAACTTTGTGATCGTGTAAGTTAATACCGAATAAACTCCTCTTTATGTGTGTATGTGTGTGTGTGTGTGTGTGTATCCTATTAATTCTGTCCCCCTAAGAGAACTCGGACTGATACGGGTGTCTTTTGCCCAGTTTTCTATTGGTGTAGTTGTCTTTATTTTACTGATTTTTAAGACATCCTCATACATTAAGGTTAGTAATTCTGTGTCTGGAATTTATTTTTGTTTTATATTTTTCCTTTTCTAATGCAAAGAAGTTTCAAATTATTCAATAGAAAAACCCTTAATGTTTCCTCTGAGCTTTTCGGTTTTATGTCATCCTTTGTCTACATTCCTCTGTTGACATTTGCTCCCAGGGTTAGCTCATTCATTCATTCATTCATTCAGTCTCTGATTTTGTATAACATCTGTAAGGCCATAGATCTCCCCAATTTGTGATGCTAGTTGGGACTTATTCCCACACTCTAGACTGTGTAAGCAACTGCTTACTTCACATCCCCTATTGGATGTCAAAATAGTCATTTCATATGTAGCCTGCACAAATTGCACTTCCCATGCTCCCTCTAAGCTGGCTCCACCTGAGATGCTGCTACTCATCTCAGCTGATGAGCGTTCAATCTTTCCAGTTGTTCAGGCCAAGACGCTTGGATCATCATTTACTCATCTTTTCCCCTTAAACCGCCCCCATCTAATCTCTTTGGAAATCTCCCTGGGTCTCTCTTTGGGTTTGCCTGCTCTTCATCATCTTCCTGCACTGACGTTCCTGTTCTGAGCCACCATCTTCTCTCACCTGGAACTCTCTGCTGGCATCCTATCTGGGCTTTCCCTTTCACTCCACTCTTTTCCTCCTCAAGGTCTATTTGCAATACAGTGGCCGGTGGGATCTTTTCTGATCTGCTTAGAGCAAATCCCATTTGCTCAGAGTAAAAGCCAAAGTCCTCAAGTGCCCTTCAGGGCCCTATCATCTGTGCCCCACTTGTCTCTCTGATCCTCCTTTATAGTATCTCCTTCCTTTCTCATTCCCTTCCGTCAACCATGGCCTCTTACTTTATTTTATTTTTTGATTCTTAAGCACAGCAGAAACATTTTTGCTTCAGGGACTTTGCTCTGGTGGGTTTCTCTGTCTTGAAGGATCAGTTCCTACGTTTGCCTAGAGCTGAACTTCACCTTGATTTTCTCCAATGCATTTCTATTGTCAATTTCATTAATTTCCACTCTAATATTTTTGTTTTCTTCCTTCTGCTTGCTTTAGGCTTATTTTGCTTCTCTTTTATCAGTATCTTAAGGTGAAAGATTTGGTTATTGAGATCCTTCTTTCTTTTTCATATAGACATATAAAGCTATAAATTTTCCTCTGACCACTGTATTAGCTGCAGTCCATAAGTTTTTGAATGCTGTGTCTTTATTTGAGATGTGTTCATCTCAAAGTATTTTAATTTGCTTTTTGATTTCTGTCTTTGGTTTTTGAAAGTTTGATTATGATGTATGTAAGTGTGGATCTGTTTGAATCTATTCTAGTTAAGGCTTGTTGAGCTTCTTGGATATGTATATTAATGTTTTTTAAAAATCAAATTTGAGAATTTTTTAGCTATTATGTTTTCAAATATTCTATTTGCCCCTTTGTCTTCTCATTTGCTAGAATTCACTTTATGTGTATGTTGGTGTGCTGAATGACGTCTTTCAGTTCTTTGAGGCTCTGTTAATTTTTCTTCATTCTTTTTTCTTTTTGTTCTCAGACTGGGCAATTTCATGTGATATATGTGTGTGTGCGTG
Source organism: Colobus angolensis palliatus (assembly GCF_000951035.1). Lineage (NCBI taxonomy): Eukaryota > Metazoa > Chordata > Mammalia > Primates > Cercopithecidae > Colobus > Colobus angolensis. Next base: position 351,367 of record NW_012120199.1, on the reverse strand, counting down.
CGCGTGTGCACATACATGTATATACATATACATAGTTATATATGTATATCAATTTTTTATTAATATATAAAAAACAGGTATGTAGGCTGTACAGTTATAAACTCTGCCTTCCCAAATCTGCTGCTGAGCTCTTTGGTTAGTTTTTTTCTATTGTTATCATTTTTGAGACGGAGTCTCACTCTGTTGCCCAGGCTAGAGTGCAGTGGTGTGATCTCCACTCACTGCAACCTCTGCCTCCTGAGTTCAAGTGATTCTCCTCCTCAGCCTCCTGAGTAGCTGGGATTGTAGGTGTGTGCTACTACGCCTGGCTAATTTTTGTATTTTTAGTGAAGAAAGGGTTTCACTATATTGTCCAGGTTGGTCTCGAACTCCTGACCTCAGGTAATCCACCCACCTTGGCCTCTCAAAGTGCTGGGATTACAGGCATGAGCCATGGTACCTGGCCACCTTCAGTTAACTTTTTCCAGTTATTACAGTTTTCAACTCTAGAGTTTCTATTTGGTTGGTATTTGAAAATAATTTATATTCTCTAATGATAGCCTCTACTTAGGGAGATATCGTTTTCATGTTTTCCTTTAGTTATTTAAACATGGTTTCCTTTAGTTATTTGAATATATTTAAAATAACTGATCTGCTGTCTTTTCAGTAAATATAATGTCTGGGCTACTTCAGCGTAGTTTCTATTGACTGGTTTTTGCCTTTGTGTATGGACCATCGTTTCTTGTTTTCTTGCATTTCTCATAATTTTTTGTTGATAACTGAACATTTAAAATAAGATAATGTGTGAATTTTAGAAATCAGATTTTCTTTTCTTCCCAGGGCTTGTTTTTACTAATATTTTTTCCTCTTGTTTGTTTAGTTACATTTATGAACTAGTTCTATAAAATCTGTATTCTTTGTCGTTTGGGGCCACTGAAGTCTCTGCTTGGTTAGCTTAAATTCCTGAGACATAGAAATCTTTCAGCCTTTTCCAATGGGCTCTGTGTGTGTGTGTGTGTGTGTGTGTGTGTGTTGGAGCACACTTTTAACATGCAACCAGGTACTTAACAACTCTACCTTAGCCTTTACTTTCTGCTTGTTCAGAGCCTCAAAATTTGCCTGTGGTGAGAGTTTAAGGTCTTCTCTGATCTTTCTTGAGTATGTACACAACCCTGGGCATGGGCATGAGCTTCCATTTTCCCTGAAATTTATTGGAGCTTTTTGAAGCCCCTATGGACAGCTCATTTCCCAGAATTTTCTTTTAAGTTCTTTGCTTATCCTGTTGTTTACCCCAATATCTATCCACAATGTTAAAATATTGCTGTTCGTTTTTGACCAAACATCCCTGGAGAAAAGATTCTTGGCACCAGGCATACTCCGAGTCAGGTAAAATGAAGATCGCCTTGTGAGTAGGGAACTACTAGGCAGGTCAAATAATGACGGTAATATTGAAAATGGACTTTGAAGGAGGTCCAAGCCTGTTCTTACTGTGGTGGCAGCCAAATTGCTGGAGTGCATCATGATCACAGGCTACGCATTGTCAAGTCGGCTGTAGTTTTGGGGAAGAGGGATGGGAAGAGGGCATGTTAAAGTGCCCCACAGCCTGCTGTTCTTACTAAGAGTGAGAATTTGTCTTTAGTAACTGCTCCCTAAATTGCTGAGAACCTTTGGTCAATTTCCAAAGTTCGGGAAATGTTCATTCTGGCAATTTTTGATAGTGATGAGAATGTTGCTCTTTTGAAGAACAGAATTTTTGGATTTCCTTTTTCTAGCGTTTTCACTGATATCTCTTACTAAACTCAGTTTTTATTATAAAATATATATATTTAATAACAAATCTTGAATATCATAGATTACTGCATCATTAGACTATTATCTATATAAAGCCACATAGTTTGAGAAACTGTTCATGAAGTTTGGCAATGGAAACATTGCAATAACACAATAATTGGTTATTTTGGACACAGTTTATGTAGATAGTTAAAATGCTTTGTCAAAATCAATGAACTATAGAATTGCAAACCACATACTCCCAACATCTAACTATCTTTAAGCAGTCCTTTAATCTCACTGGGATGGTAGCATTTCAAAGGCCCAGGGCTAGACTGCAGTGAAAAGGCTATTAACCTGCCCCTATAAGCATAGAGGGAGCGTCAGAATCCTGAGTAACCACTGAAGGACAAGATTCTCCTGAGACTTGGTCTCTGACCCTCACTGTTACATGAACAAGGACAAACCAGAGATTCTTAAAATCTTGTTGCTTTAGTTATACATTTCAAATAGCACACATAGAGATGAAAAAAATAAAGAATAAACAGTAGATACCTATATATTCAAGTAGGAAAATAGGAAATGTACTTTCATCTGTTTTTAAGTTCTAAGACAGAACCTATTTTTAAGTAATGGCTGTCAAATCATTTTGACTTGTTCAAAGAAAGGGATTAACTACCTGGATACAGACAATCAAATAGCATGCACCCTTTTCCTTCACTTTCCCACCCTGCCCCCAATCTGAGGCACACCCAGAGATTATATATAACAATGTTTTTTCCATTAGATCTTCTGTAGACAATCTCGCTGAGAAATCAGGGAAACCAAGCTTACCACATAGTGAGTGAAATCTTTCCTTTTATTGGATTTGGCTTAAACTCAAGCTTTTTGAGCAGCAAATTTGACAGGAGTTCAGGAAATTCTCTGCCTGGACTCATCCTGGAACACTGGGCCACACCTCATTTCAGAGTTGTACGGCCCAGGTATGTACAAGGTGTGGCGTGCAGAAGTGAGCTCAGTTAAATAATGTATTCTGTATTCCTAGCTGCTTCTTTGCTGCAGTATTTTCTTCTTACTGGAACTTCTCTATGGCCTAGTATTTTCCTCCTTTCTTTTTATTCAAATTACTGTCAGAAAAAAAGATTCGATAAATTCATCAGCTCCACAAAAGAAATGAAGGATCAGTTTAGATGAATACTCCTTTCAAGAACATTTTAAATTTTAACAGAAAACAAAACCTTAAGCTAAAGGTCTGTTAATAGAGTTGGTGTACAAGCATGGCAGGCTAGAGGAATGTGGTCTGGGCTAGTGTGTTTTTCTTGTTACCATAACACCCAGATACTTTTTTAAAGCAAATATGAGAACTTATATATCTCATGCCTCAGTAAGGGCCTCCTAACATGTCATCCTCCCAAAAGAGTAACATGTGACTGAACGTATGACATTCCCTGTCAACCAATCAACAGAAAGATCCTCAAAATTCCTTGAATGTTTCTGTACTTGTATCTACTCCATCACGGGGTACATGCACACACATACACACACACACCCCCACACCTTTCTCTTATCAGCCCCATTATATCCTTACTTTAATTCAGTCTTGTTTCATTTCTAATTCAATCACCTGCATGCAGGACCAGGCCTTGATTCAGACCTTCTTCTGAAGTGTTGTGCTCTCTCTGACACAGTCATCTCTCCGGTCGCCGTTCCCCAAATTCTCTTGAATCAACTCTGCTATTTCTGTGATCTCTAGAAAGTTGATAGCTTTCTATTATTCAATTATGCTGCTTCTATCTTGAGACCTTTCTGTGTAGCTTGGTTTAACTAACACTCTACTTTTTTTTTGGTTATTGACTAACCTTGTATCATATTGGCCTCCTAATCTTAAAACTATGATGGCAAAAATCATGTAATATGTTAGCTTTTTTCCACTAGTAATTAATACATTTAACATAGCTTTGATCTTCAAAACCATCTTATACATATATATATATATATATTTTAGTTTTGTCCTATAATTTGCTTCCATATTCTTGCATCATTTTATTTCTCTTAATTTGTATTTTTTCTGAATTTCCCATGAAACTTCTCATTCTCAACAAGGCCATGTGACATGAGAGCTTTTACTATTTCTTAGATACAATTACTTTTTTTGGCATTACCATCCATTCATATATATTCATACATATATACATATATTTGTGTATATACTTTAAGTTCTTGGGTACATATGCAGAATGTGCAGGTTTGTTACATAGGTATATATGTGCTATGGTGGTTTGATGCACCCATCAACTCGTCATCTACATT
>NW_012120199.1:345437-346687 GCF_000951035.1 Colobus angolensis palliatus | reverse complement strand
TCTCCACATCCTCTCCAGCATCTGCTGTTCCCTGACTTTTTAATGATCACCATTCTAACTGGTGTGAGATGATATCTCATTGTGGTTTTGATTTGCATTTCTCTGATGACCAGTGATGATGAGCATTTTTTCATGTGTCTGTTAGCTGTATAAATGTCTTCTTTTGAGAAGTGTCTGCTCATACCCTTTGCCCACTCTTTGATGGGTTTTTTTCTTGTAAATTTGTTTAAGTTCTTTGTAGATTCTGGATATTAGCCCTTTGTCAGATGGGGAGATTGCAAAAATTTTCTCCCATTTTGTAGATTGTCTATTCACTCTGATGGTAGTTTCTTTTGCTGTGCAGAAGCTCTTTAGTTTAGATAGATCCCATTTGTTTATTTTGGCTTTTGTTGCCATTGCTGTTGGTGTTTTAGTCATGACCTTGCCCATGCCTATGTCCTGAGTGGTATTGCCTAGGTTTTCTTCTAGGGTTTTTGTGGTTTTAGGTGTAACATTTAAGTCTTTAATCCATCTTGAATTAATTTTTGTATAAAGTGTAAGGAAGGGATCCAGTTTCAGCTTTCTATGTATGGCTAGCCAATTTTCCCAGCGCCATTTATTAATAGGGAATCCTTTCCCCATTTCTTGTTTTTGTCAGGTTTGTCAAAGATCAGACAGTTGTAGATGTGTGTTGTTATTTCTGAGGACTCTGTTCTGTTCCATTGGTCTATATCTCTGTTTTGGTACAAGTACCATGCTGTTTTGGTTACTGTAGCCTTGTAGTATAGTTTGAAGTCAGGTAGTGTGATGCCTCCAGCTTTGTTCTTTTTGCTTAGGATTGTCTTGGCAATGCGGGCTCTTTTTTGGTTCCATATGAAGTTTAGTTTTTTCCAATTCTGTGAAGAAAGTCATTGATAGCTTGATGGGGATGGCATTGAATCTATAAATAACTTTGGGCAGTACGGCCATTTTCACCATATTGATTCTTCCTACCCATGAGCATGGAATATTCTTCCATTTGTTTGTGTCCTCTTTTATTTCCTTGAGCAGTGGTTTGTAGTTCTCCTTGAAGAGTTCCTTCACATCCTTTGTAAGTTGGATTCCTAGGTATCTTATTCTCTTTGTAGCAGTTGTGAATGGGAATTCACTCATGAATTGGCTCTCTGTTTGTCTGGCATTGGTGTATAGGAATGCTTGTGATTTTTGCACATTGATTTTGTATCCTGAGACTTTGCTGAAGTTACTTATCAGCTTAAGGAAATTTTGGGCTG
>NW_012120199.1:333820-344157 GCF_000951035.1 Colobus angolensis palliatus | reverse complement strand
TTCTCATTGGTTTCAAAGAACATCTTTATTTCTGCCTTCATTTCGTTATTTACCCAGTGGTCATTCAGGAGCAGGTTGTTCAGTTTCCATGTAGTTTGAGTGAGTTTCTTAATCCTGAGTTCTAATTTGATTGCACTGTGGTCTGAGAGAGAGTTTGTTTTGATTTCTGTTATTTTACATTTGCTGAGACATGCTTTACTTCCAAAACACATAGGCTCAAAATAAAGGGATGGAGGAAGATCTACCATGCAAATGGAAAGCAACAAAAAGCAGAGGTAGCAATCCTAGCCTCTGATAAAACAGACTTTAAACCAACAAAGATCAAAAGAGACAAAGAAGGCCATTACATAATGGTAAAGGGATCAATTCAACAAGAAGAGCTAACTATCCTAAATATATATGCACCCAATACAGGAGCACCCAGATTCATAAAGCAAGTCCTTAGAGACGTACAAAGAGACTTAGACTCACACACAATAATAATGGGAGACTTTAACACCCCACTGTCAATATTAGACAGATCAACGACACAGAAGGTTAACAAGGATATCCAGGACCTGAACTCAGCTCTGCAACAAGCAGACCTAATAGACATCTACAGAACTCTTCACCCCAAATCAACGGAATATACATTCTTCTCAGCACCACTTTGCCCTCTTTCTTAACGCATTGCACAGCTCTGCATAAAGTTTCAGGGTGTCAGTTATTTACACTAAAGATATTATTGTGGCTCTTTTTCTCCTGTAGTTGGTAACTCTTGATTATGGATTTATATTGTGCAGGATTTTATCTGTGGCAATCTGGGTATTCTGTACTGGCAAGGTAAAATCATGTACTGCAAAAAGGACTTGATTTTGTTTTTGCCAAGTGCTCTAGGACTTAAAATGTGGCACTTCAGGCTAATTTTGTAGTGTACGTTTCCCTAGATCACACAAGCAACATAATCTGGATTTCAAATTCACGTGGGGCAAGTCTATAGTGAGAAAGTTTTAGAGAAGAAGAATTTTTATTTTTTACACAGCGTAGACAAATTTCCCCAACATCTGTGTGCCTCTTGGGAAGATATTTTTAGGTTGACTGTTTCACTGAGTGAAAGAGTCCAAATTGTCAGGAGATTCTCAGGGTTCATACCTCATTTGCATAGTTAAAATATTGGTTTCCTGACCTCTGCAGCTATTAAGCCAACCCTGGTTGTTCCAAGATCAGCAGAGGCCTAGGGCAACTGTAGCATCAGCATCCATTCATCATTATATTTTCAGCCTCTTCAATATTTTTGGATGCTGGGAATTTTCATTTTTTGAGGACTTGGCAATACATTTGAGATGTTGTTTATTACATTTTTACTCAGAATTGTTTTGTAGTGAAAGCCTATCAGAGTTTGTCATTTGTCTTTCCTCCCTCATGTTTTTGTTACTCTAAGATAACATTTTGAGCATATTTCATTATACTTGGTATACATTAATAAAAATTATCTTCCTCTTCCTCCATAAGTTTAAGTTTTTATTATCTCTTTCCTGAATTATTTTACAAAGTATTTAATCTACTACCCTCTAATTTCTCCGCTCCCTTTCTTTATGTAGAAACCAAAATGTGAATTAAATCTCATGCTTTTTGCTCAAAACTTTTTATATTTCAAATTTTCTTTCTTTATAAAATTGTTCAGACTCTTCAGCATAGCATTCAAGACATTCCAACTATTTAGCCATAATTAATATCAGAATATTTTTCTCCTTTCCTTGGGCTCCTACTATATTTTTATTATGTATACTATTGAACATAACAGGGTGAGTTTTATTATAGTTGCATTCCTAAATCTTTGCCCATCTACTTTCACTCAATGCTATTTCCCTGCCCAATCACAGTCTTACCAAAGTCTAAAAATCACTTCGTAAAAACTTGTGTGTTCTATAGTGCTTATCCAGATGCCAAAATATTTTTCTTATATTGAACTTAGTCCTGTAGCAATCTATTTGCTGCGAAGCTATTGTTTAGGTTAATTGCTGAATTCTGCTATGTAGCAATAATAATTATCATTGTTTCATTTGGTATTTCAGAAGAACCCTATTTAATGAACATTGCTGAATAAAATCTCACAACTTTAGGTACCACAATTATCAAATTAAGATATAAAGGAATTTGAATTATGTTACATTTTCTCAAAATAACAATAACAGAAAAAAATTCAGCCCAAATCATTCTGTACCATTTACTAAAATTCTGCAAACTTTACCGAATTCCTATTGAGTTCAAACTAGGAGCAAACTGTTTTGCTCAAAACTCATTTACTTAAAGGCAATTTGCTTTTAGGTTAATGGTACATTTATTTAAAATTTATATTTACCCCATGCTGTATTTATAACTTATCTTTATTTTATATGTAACAGAATTGCTTTAACTCACTTTTAAACTTTTTAAAATTTTGACTATTTATATTTTTCTAACCTCTGAACATTTCGAAGATATTTCAGCCAGTTTTCTAAGGGTATTGTCCCTTATGATTTGGATTTTAAAAATTAGTAAACATATTTTAATTCTTGTCACATTACAAACTTGGTTTAGCCATTTAAAAGTATGTTCACATCCTTTGATGTGCCTTTTTTTTTCTGATTAGCACACTTTTAAACCTTTCTAGAATTAAGAGAAAACAATGCTTTGAGACACTCTTAAAATTTTTTGATCTTTCTAAATAGAATTTATAAGAGCTTATGTATGATTTATTAAATCATGTCTTTTACATATTTTGGATTATTTTGAACAGTGTTTAGAACCTTTCTACATTATGCAAAATAATAACCAATAAAACCATACTTATTGTTTGATTTCATTCTCTGTTCTTTATTAGCATGTGAATTATACTTCTTGTTTTACTTTTCTTAGTGTAGCCCTAGAGTTTGCAATGTACATTTACAACTAATCCCAGTCCACTCTCGAGTAACACTATGCTGCTCTACTCGTAGTGCGAATACCTTATAATAACAAAATAGTCCTAATTCTTCCAACAATTATTTGGTTATGTATACTGATGTATATATACGTGTGTATACATAAGCATACATATATACACACATACATATAAGCATACATAATCAAATAATTGTCGCTATCTGTTAGATCAATTAAGAATAAGAAAAATGAAAGGTTTTATTTCACCTTCACTTATTTCTTCTCTGATCCTCTTCCATTTTTTATGTAGTTCTGAATTTCTGATCTTTATCATTTTCCTTCTCTCTAAACAATTTCTTTTAACATTTCTTGCAACAGAGTTACTGGCAACAAATTCCCTCAATTTTTTGTTTGTCTGGAAAAGCCTTCATTTTTGAAGGGTAACCTCACAACGTACAGAATTCTGGATTTGTGATTTTTTTATCTCAACATTTGAAATATTTGACTTCATTTTCTTTGTGGCTTGGTTTCTGAGAAGTTGGATCCAATTCTTACATTTGCTCTTTTATAGGTAAAATGCTTTTTTTGTCCTTCTGTGTTCTTTCAGAATTTTTTCTTTATTTTTGATTTTCTGTAGTTTGAAAATAATATGCATTGGTGTAGCTTTTTGGAGTTTCTCCTGACAGTGTTCTCTGAATTTCCTGTATCTATAGTTTGGTGTCTGACATCAATTTGAGAAAATACTTAACCCCTATTGTTTCTGTTCCTCTCTCTGTCTTTTGATTCTGATATTCCATTTACATATATGTTATACCTTTTGTAGCTCTACCACAGGCCTTTGATATTCTGTTCTGACACTTTTCTGTCTTTTCGTCTTTGCTTTTTCAGTTTTGGCAGTTTCTACTGAAGAATCTTCAAGCTCAGAGATTCTTTCCTCAGCCATATTCAGTTTACTGGTAAACCTAGCAAAGGCATTCTTGATTTCTTTTATAGTAAGTTTGGCCTTTAGTATTTCTCTTTAGTTCTTGCTCAGAATTTTCTTCTCCCTTCTTACAAGGCCCATCTGTTCTTGCATGACGTGTGCTGTATCTCAGGGCCCTTAATGTGTTAATCACAGTTGTTTTAAATTCCTGGCTGGATCATTCCAACATCCCTGCCATATCTGACTCTGGTTCTGATGCTTGCTCTGTCTCCTCAAACTGTGTTTTTATGTTGTAGTATGTCTTGTAACTTTTTCTTGAGAGCGGGACGTAATGTCCCAGGTAAAAGGAATTGCTGCAAATAGTCCTTTAGTTATGCAGTGGTAATGTGTGGGGTGAGGAAAAGCATTCTAGAGTCTTGTGAGTAGGCCTCAGTCCCTGGTAAGCCTGTGTCCTTGGACTGTGAACTTACAAGTGCTTCTCAGTTTTTCCAGGTGAAAAAGAGACTGCTAGAGTGGGCTGGAGTTCTGTATTTCTCTTTCCTCAGGTTGGTTAGGCTCTGATAAAAACCCAGCAGGCGGGGGGTGGTGACTCACACCTGGAGTCCCAGTACTTTGGGAGGCTGACAGGGGCAAATCAGTTGAGCCCAGGAATTCAGGACCAGCCTGAGCAACATGGTGAAACACTATCTCTACAAAAAATACAAAAATAAGCCGGGCGTGGTGGCACCTGCCTGTAGTCCCAGCTACTTGGGAGGCTGAGGTGGGAAGATTGCTTGAGCCCAGGAGGTCAAGGCTGCAGTGAGCTGTGATTGGGCCATTGCACTCTGGCCTGCATGACAGAGCAAGACCTTGTCTCAGAAAACAAACAAACAAACAAAAACACCCATGCAGGTTAGGCCTCTAGTAAGACAGTTTCTCCTGAGGGTTGACCTCGTTAAGAGCAGAACGCTCTAACCTATTTCATTTCCCCTTTCTCCCTCACCCTGCCAAAAGCAATGACTGGGGTCACATCACATCCCAGTCACTTTCCACCATACCTGCTGCACCACTGCAAAGGCTCTGACTTTGGTTTTTTGCTGTAGATTAATTTGTTTACTTTAGAACTTTTCTTGTAAATGGAATCATACAAAATATACTCCTTTTCCCTTTCCTTTTTTTTTTTTTTTTTTTTTTAAGGCAGCATGTTACTACATGGGATCTTTTCATTTCCTTCTCAATGCTACATACTGGTTGTTGAAGCAATGAATACCTCAAAGTTTGTTTATCCATTCCTGCTGATGGACACCTGGGCTGCTTCCAGTTTTTGCCTATTATGACTAATGTTGCTATGAACATTTATGTACAAGTCTTTTGTGATTACATATTTTTCTTTCTAGGAGTGAAATTGTTGGGACCCAGGGTAGATGTATGTTTAGTTTAGTACAAAGCTGCAAGCCTTCTTCCATAGTGGTTGTTCCATTTTTACTGCCACCAGTAATACTCAAGAGTTCCAGTAACCGTCCTTTTATTTTAGCAATCCTAATATGTGGGTTGCGATATCTGATTGTGATTTTCACTGGTATTTTCTTGATGACTACTAATGATTTTGAACAGTTTCTCATGTCCATATTTGCCATTTGTATATCTTCTTCTTTGAAATATCTGTTCAAAGCCTTGATAACTTTACAGGCAGAAGTAACTTATTTAAAAAAGAAACTAACATATTTCATTAAATGCCATAATGTATACAAAGCAATAGTTTTAAAAGAGAGAGGATTTAATTATGTGTAATTAAATAAGAAATAGATAATTAGGTAAAGAAAATAACAGACTTAGTAATTATGAAAGTTGACTTTTAAAATATATGTAATGGACAATTGTCTGCAAAATAAATGGAGAAGTAAAAACATGAACATTAGAAAATACAGAATAAGAAGTATTTGTGAAAATTACAAATGAGGAAGTGAATATAATCTACATCATGTGGGAAATAGTTATAAGAACACTATGTACAAATGTATGCTAATAAATCTGAAAATTTCAATTAAAAGATAATTTTCTGATACATTAAAACTATCAAAATTAACACTTCAAAACCAGAAAAATGTCATTGACTATGAACACAAGAAGGACAGTTTCAACTTTATCTGTCAGGTGTAGGCCCTTTCTTATGATCACAGATTACATCAATCATTCATGCAAATATTTGTCTTTTAACACAGAGAATTACTCCTGTTTCACCATCCTTTGCAGACTTTGAACCCTTTCTACATCAGTTAATCTAGAATTAATCCAATGTATTTTTTCTACACATTTTGATTTGGCACCTGTATTGCACAGTTTATTTTGCCAGTTCTGCACCAATAGCTGCATGGAGTTCCATTTCGCAGTTTTGCTGTTTTGGGACTGAGTCAGAAGGGCGTGTAGAATGTCAGGCAGTCTGCTGTGCCAAGGCTGCTTGCACCTTCTGGCCACAGTTGGCAACAATGACCTATCCCTTCCAGCTGATACCCTTGGAAGGTGTGCAGAAGTGTAGGAACTATTAGGCCAAGGAGCTTCAGCTTCACAACTAGGACTTGGGCTTGTGGGTTTAGTGTTAGGAAGGCCACTAATGTGAACACATGTGAAAATGACCCTGAACTGTCTTTACTTCTCTGATTGTAAAGAAACTTTCCCAACAATAGAGACACATTTGAAGGTCCTCCCCAAAATTCCTGCAGCTACTATAGGACTTCTCCTGCCAAGAACAGATGGAGAAGTGGATGTTGCTGGCGATCCACGCTCAATGCGGCTTATGCCGTGGAGCAGGTGCACTGTCAGGCTGAGGACCTGCAATTCTCCCGCATCAGATGGAGACACGTTATCCACACGCCTGTTATCCAAAGAGAGATGCCATACAGCTGAGGCTCTGCTCAGGTCTGTCAGGAGAATTCGGTAGAACTGGTCTGAGGAAATGGTGTTTTGTAAAAGTCAGGATGAGAGCTTTTGCTTCTGGAATGAAGTAATTTTAAGGTAAGAAGTGACCGACTGGGGGACCAAACCCCTTTTCAACAGTCAACTTCATCACAAACCCAAAGCTTCCCTGCTTTGAAGTAAACTCAGGCCCAGCTGGAGTGGCCAGTGACCCATAAAAGCATCCCAATAGGTGAAAGGATAAAACAAAAGGCTAACTGTCATCATAGCCATTGTAACACTCTCTAAACATATTCTCTAAGGCGTCTTTGTTGATATAACCATCCCTGACAGAAGCCCACCTTCACCAAAGATCTATTAAACTGAACTAGGAATATGATAATATGGAAGAATCCATATCAGCACTGGAAACATTTCAGGAAATATAAGGAAACTCTCTCAATACAGAACAGTTTAAGCAAATTGAGCAAAGAACCAGTAATTCTTTTTAAAACATTGCTTAGTAAGCGAGTAGAAAATACCCTCAGGAGAACCTCCTCAGGACTTCTAGCACTGAACTGAAGGTGCAGGGCATGTGGGCAGTGATAGATCGATTGTGGCAGGGTAAATCTTGATTATATCAACGTCTTTGAGAAGGGCTTCAGGTGTTGGAGATCAACTAGAAGGAAGAATCTGCAAAAAAAAAGAAAAGAAAGAAAAAAAAAAAGAAAGAAGGAAAGAAAAAAATGAAGCAATAATTCGAAGGTTGAGAAAAAATAATCTCAACCCAAATGGGATAGACCCATGGATAGTGAGGCAGGCACTAAATTCATCTGTGAATTAACTGTAATGCATGTTCAAGAGCATCAAAAATCATAAGTGATATTACCCCATCCTATTAGTGTCCAAGGGCTGCTATAACAAAGTAACATAAATGAAGATATTTAAAACCACAGAAATGTATTGAATCACTGTTCTGGAAGCTATAAGTTCAAAATCAAGGCATTGGCAGGACCATGTTTCTTCTGAAACTTAGGGTGGAATCCTCCCTCACATCTCCAGCTTCCGGTGATTTGTCGGCAATACTTGACGTTGCTTGGCTTTCAGCGGAAGCACTTCCACTCTTGCCACCTTCTGTCATGGCCTTTTCCCCTTCCATGTCTGTGTGTCTGTCCTCTCTCCTCCTCTGTAGGAACATGAGTTATATTGATTTAGGGGTCCATCCTACTCCAATATGAACTCACCTCAACTACTAGGTTGGTGCAAAAGTAATTGCAGGTTTTGCCATTAAAACTAATTGTAGGCCAGGCACAGTGGCTCAGGCCTATAATCCCAGCACTTTGGGAGGCCAAGGCAGGCAAATCACCTGAGGCTGGGGGTTCGCGACCAGCCTGGCCAACATGGTGAAACCCCATTTCTACTGAAAATACAAAAATTAGCCAGGCATCGTGGCACATGCCTGTAATCCAACTACTCAGTAGGCTGAGGCAGGAGAATCACTTGAACCCAGGAGGTGGAGGTTGCAGTGAGCTGAGATTGTGCCATTGCACTCCAGCCTGGGCAATAAAGACTGTTGAAAAAAAGAAAAAGTAATTGCAAAAATTTAGTATGTCTTCAACCCTTATTTCCAAATAAGGTTATAATAAGGTTATACTCTGTGGTTCTGAGGATTAGGACTCCAACATATCATCATTTGGGGGGTATCAATTTAATCTATGGTAACCATGTGTCTTTGAAAAAATAATTTAAAAATTTGTCCTGCAAAGAGAGAAATTAACAACAGCAATTAATTAAAAGAAGTGAAATGAGGTATTTAAAAGAAATGATACTAAAAATTAAACCTGTTATATCTAAAACATTGTCAATGTTTTTATAAATCAACACATATTAAAAATAATTGTTAAAAGTGAAGATGATTGATATAAAAAAGGAAAACTCTGTACATAAAACTGCAGACAAAATCTGTAAAATACTGGAAGGTGTGTTGGAAAATAGAAGGTACAAAGGCATCCAACATTTTCATCTTTCATAGTTGGAGATATTAGCTATTATATTCTTTACATTAACATTATTTCTCAAGTTTATTATTTTATATTTAAAGTGAATTACAAGTAGAATAAAGAAAATAATTTTTAACTTTCAAATAAGAAAAAGAATATAAAAGTGTAATGAACACATTATCAGTAGAGCAACAGAGAAAGAAAAACAGGGTGAGAAAGAAGCATGAAAAAGTATAAACTTAACTCAAGTAAAACTAAACATATCAATATACATGCAAATACATATTAATGTTCATATTAATACCTATGAAAGGCTAAATTCATATTAAAGCTACATATTGAAAGACAACACAAAATTTGACTGCACATGAGAGAAGCACCTAAACAAAATGATAGTTTAATAAAAAAAGAAGCATGCAATAATATACTGAAAAATGCAAAGCAGAGGAGAGCAAGGGGAAGAGTTCTAATGGTAATCGAGGTAATTTTAGCAGCAGACACAATAGAACTTAGTGGACAAAGCACATGGATTTCAATGGAAATAGCACAGAGGGTTAGCTCATATTAACAAAAGGTAGTGGATTTATAATTGAATTATGACATTTACTAACTCTTATATGAAACAATATAGCATCAAAATAAAAATAAAAATCTTGAAAACATAAAGAAATTGACGAAACTTCAATTGCAATTTGCTACTCCACCATTCCTCTTATTTCTTTATTGATAAGCAATAATAAATTAGGATAGAGAGAATTTGAAAAATATAGTTGATAAGCTTGCTTTAATAGGCATGCTTAGAATTTTGTGGCTGATGAGCAAATATATATTTACAGACTTATAAATATATGTTAAATAGTTATAAAAACAAACCAAAATTCTTAATGAATTTTAAAATACAGAAGTATTACTAGTTACGTGTAATGATAACAAAAAATCTATACATCAATTACAAAAGTCAGCCAAAAACAAAATCCAAACCATCAGAAATTTTAAAATAAAAACACCATCTACAACAATAACTATTATATGTAAATATTAGGTAAAAAGCAAAATTTAAACTTTCCTTTAAGACTATTTAGAAAATATTATGGAGGGTGGAGCAAGATGGCCGAATAGGAAAAGCTCCAGTCTCCAACTCCCGGCGTGAGCGACACAGAAGACAGGTGATTTCTGCATTTTCAACTGAGGTACTGGGGTCATCTCACTGGGGAGTGCCGGACAATCGGTGCTAGTCAGCTGCTGCAGCTCGACCAGCCAGAGCTGAAGCAGAACGAGGCATTGCCTCACCTGGGAAGCGCAAGGGGGAAGGGAATCCCTTTTCCTAGCCAGGCGAACTGAGACACACAACACCTGGAAAATCGGGTAATTCCCACCCCAATACTGCACTTTAAGCAAACAGACACACCAGGAGACTATACCCACACCTGGCCGGGAGGGTCCCACGGCCATGGAGCCTCCCTCATTGCTAGCACAGCAGTCTGCGATCTAACCACAAGGCAGCAGAGAGGCTGGGGGAGGGATGCCCGCCATTGCTGAGGCTTAAGTAGGTAAATGAAGCCGCTGGGAAGCTTGAACTGGGTGGAGCTCACAGCAGCTCAAGGAAACCTGCCTGTCTCTGTAGACTCCACCTCTGGGGACAGGGCACAGCTAAAAAACAA
>NW_012120199.1:284675-328040 GCF_000951035.1 Colobus angolensis palliatus | reverse complement strand
TGGCACAAGTATACATATGTAACAAACCTGCACGTTATGCACATGTACCCTAGAACTTAAAGTATAATAATAAAATAAAAATAAAGATAAAAATATTTAAAAAAAAGAATGAAACTGAAGATGAATTTTTAACATGCTACCAGAAGTTATTGATTAACAGGCATACCAATGTTTTAGATACTATATTATGAATATATAAAAATCAAATTGTGACTTTTATTCATTGTCATTAAAGATCAATTTCAATAATAAAAAAAAGAAAATATTATAAAAATACTCACTATCCAAGATAGTGAGGCAAGATGTAAGATGTAAGATAGATGTAAGAGTCATGTTTTAGTAATCTTTTTATTTATTTATTCATTTCTGAGACAGAATCTTGCTCTGTCGCCCGGGCTATAGTGCAATGGCACAATCCCTGCTCACTGCAACCTCCGCCTCCTGGGTTCCAAGCGATTCTCCTGCCTCAGCCTCCCAAGTAGCTGGTATTACAGGCGCCCACCACCACGCCCGGCTAATTTTTGTATTTTTAGTAGAGATGGGTTTTCACCATGTTGGCCAGGCTGGTCTTGAACTCTTGACCTCAAGTGATCCACCCGCCTCAAGCCTCCCATAGTGCTGGGATTACAGGCGTGAGTCACTGCACCCAGTTAGAAATTTTTTTTATTTTTAAGGGAGTAAATATAAACTAATTAAGTATTCATCTCAAGAAGTGAGAAAAAGTGAAATCAACCAAAGGCAATTAGGTTAAAAGAGTTAAAGTTACAGAAGAGAAAGTAATTAATCTGAAAGGAAAGTTGAATAAAATAAATAGAATTCATAAACTTTTGGCCCAGAGTGGGGTCTATCATCCGTCTAGATCACAAACTTACCCACAAGGCTCTAAAAGACTTATCTGGAAGTTTCCACCCCAGCAGATCCTGATTGCCCAGTCACAGCTGAAAGCTTCATTATTTTAAACGAACTCTAGAACTGTTGCTGATGTGTTTCTTACATGACAGTAAATATGAATCTTCTCTAAATGAAAAAAAAAACCTCAACCTATGTATTATTATTTTATCACAATTATTCTGTTATTTCCATTATTTTATTTACTTGCATATGAATTCCTTTTATTTATAATACATCTATAAAACCAAACACTTAAATAAGTAAATACCATAGCACTGTCTAGAAAATCATTCTGTCATAGTGGCTGGTAATACTTTGCTGAAGCTAGAATGTTGTTGAAATTCAATGTTGGAAAACTATAGTTTGCATTTTACATTTTACTTTCTTAACTCTTCACGACCATCATACAAGACATCTTCATTATCATTTTAACCCCTGTTACATTATTTAGATTTAATCATCAACTTAGTAGTGCACTTCAAAATGCATTATTAATTTTTTTAAAATCCTGTTTATAAAATCTCTTCATTGCCTATTCACTAGTATCCCTACTGCTAAAACATGTTCCAATCTGACACAAAGATGGATAAATTCTGCAGCGGCACAGAAAAGGCACAGGCTCTCAGTTCTTGTGGACTGCTGATGCTGCCCTGCCCTGCACGATAGCTCGGTTCTCCCACTCCGCTATTCTATTTCAGTGACTTCAAAATGTCCCTCAGTACAATGTGCTGTAATACCATTTGGCCTGTACTTGCCTTGAGGGCAGTGTCCTGCATTAAGTCCACCTCTGCTCTTTCATCATTAGCACACAACAATTAGAGCAACACGTTTCACCAGTGCAATAAGCAGGGCTCGTAAATTCAAACCAGGATCTCAACAGAGGAAGGTACAATCTTGCATTGTGATAAGGTTTATCAATGGAATATTTTCATTGCAAGAGAGAAGTTTATATTTACCACTGGCAAGCAATTATTGTGTTCCTGTAACAGTGTCATATTTTCTCGAGATTTTTTTTATGTTCCTTGAAGTCTTACATTGCTGTATTCTCATTTGAAGAAGCAATCCACTCCTCTAGTCTATAGTGATGACTTCAGGAGAAAAACAGCTTCACCAGGCAGTCAAACTAGGGACTCTAGAGATCTCTCAGACATTTTTCCATGGATGTACCTGCTTTACTCCATCTTGTTCTCTTTTCAGTGGACTTCATACCTTCTCTCTCTATCCTGCAAAGCTGGCCTGGGTCCTAAGAGCCTCGTGTTTATTTTCCCTAGGAGGGTGCCCCGAAGCATTCAAGGTTCAGCACCTTTCCCCAGTCCCTTTAAGTCTAGCAGGCTGTCTGCGTTTGTTCATGCACAATGTGCAGAAACTTGCCTGTGCCGTCTTGGCAGGGGGATAGGGTGGGTCATGTGGAGTGCTGGCGACATGCACCAGCTAGCTGAGGGGTCTGCTGGGAATGTGTCCCAGCAGGTTTGTGGGCAGGCCTCCTGGTGGAGTTCAGAAAGCAGTTAGTGGAAGCTGCAACCTTTGTTACTGTGGGCCCCCTACCCCTATTCCCTGCTCCTAGCTCCTCCTCCCCCATGACTCAACTGTGCTGATCCCCTCAGCGTTTTGAGTAAGCTTCTTGGGCAACATCCTGGATGGCTGGGGAAGCCTAGCCCTTGTTACGCTCTCACTTTCCCCCGTCAGAGAAATCGTGGACCAATGGGCACTCTCTAGGCACTTGGTTCTGCCACCTTGCGGGAGGGGAAAGGCAGGTAAAATCAAACTGTTCTTCTTACCTTCTTCAACGTGTTTACTCTCGAACCTTTTCCTCCAATAGAGTATTGGGCTCCCTCTGCCAGATTCCCAGGCTCTAACAATGGTCCTCTTGTCTTGGGTGTGTCAAGATTCCCGCTTCTGTTGGGGAATGAGGATTGAAAGCTTCTATCCAACATCTTACTGAGGACACTGTCCTTCAGTATTTGTTTAGAGGACACAATTCTTCCCTTTACAGTCAAAATGTATTATCCTTTTTATATATTGCTGAGTTTGATTTTCTATTATTTTGTAGAGAATTTTTGTGTCTAAGTTCATGAGAGGTATTATCTGTCATTTTCTTGGGCTGTGATGTGTGCGGATAAGCTTCATTCAGGCCTGAGTTACAGTGCTCTTGGCCATGAGTGCAATATTAATGAATTAACTGTATATAATGTATGTAATGTTTTTTTCTGATTTGGAGATTAGAGTTATTTCAGCTCCAAAAAATAAGTTGAAAAGTGTTACCTCCTCTTCTACATTCTGTGAGATATCATATTTAATTGGTATTATTTCTTCCTTAAAAGTTCGCTAAGATTTACATGTGAAGCCACCTGGACCTGATATTTTCTTTTCTTCTTTTTAGTTTTGGGGGACTGATATTTTCTTGTTGGAAGGTTTTTAACTCTAGATTTTACTTCCTTAATAAATAATACAACTACTCGTCTAATCTATTTCTCATTTATTGACTTTTGGTAGTTCATACCTTTCAAGAAATTGGTCTATGTCATCTATGCTTCAGAATTAATCTTATAGGTTTATTAATATGTATACAATCTGTAATGATGTATTCACTTTCATTATTGATATGGTACTTTGTGCTTTCTGACTTTTTTCTGTGATAAGTCTGTCTAAAAGTTAATCAACTGTATTGATCTTTTCAAATAAATGGATTTTGGTTTATTAATTTTTTAAAAATTTGTATTTTCTAAATTTGGGGTTCTGTTCATCTTTATTATTTCTGTTTGGGGCTTCGTTTTGTCTTCTTTTCCTAATTTCTTATAATATCAGCTTAGATTACTAATTTGAGATTCTTCTTTTATAATATAGGCATTTAAATAAAAATGTTCACCTAAGAACTACTTTAGTTAGATCCTGCAAGTTCTGATGTCACATTTAATTTCCTCTACACTTTAAAATATTGTTTACTTTTACCTGAAACTACTTTGACGCACAAGTTATTTAGTCATGCACCATTTTATCTCCAAATATTTGGAAATTTTCCAGATACATTTTTGCTAGGTTTTTTCCAGTTTAATTCCATTGTAATTATAGATCACAATCTCTGAGCATACTGTATACTTTCTATTTATTTAAACATGTTGAAATTTGTTTTTTAGCCCAGAGTCTGGCCTGTGTTAGTGATTGTTCTATGCATATTGGATAATATATGTACTCTTCTATGGGTGAGCAGACTGTTCCATAGGCAGGTGTCAATTGGATAGAGTTGGTTGATGGTGTTGTTCAGCTTTTCTGTACTCTCATTGACTTTCTAAATACTTGTTCTATTAATTATTGACAAAGGAGTGATGAAATCTTAAGCTATAATTGTGGACTTGTCTATATTACCTTTTATTTCTATCAGATTTATTTTATATATTTTAAAATATATTGTTAGTTGTCAGGTGCACACACACACAAAGATTTGTTTCTTTTTATATCTGATAATGTTACTTGTATGTCGTGTTTCAGTATGTCTGTTTCTTCACTCTTTTTGTTTGAACTCTTGTATGTGCAGGTGACTGTCTTGTGACAGCATATAGTTGCGTCTTGCTTTTATACACACTCTGCCAATCTCTGTCCTTGAATTGGTGTGTTTATGCTTCTAAAATTATACTTGTTGTGTTTGGAGCAACATCTGCCATCTTGCTAGATCTCTATTTGTTCCATCTATTTTGATTTTTTAAATTTCATCTTTCTCAACTCATCATTTTATCTTCACCTTTTGACTCATAATCTATAATGTTTTTATTTTTTGTATTGGCTGCCATAGAATTTACAGTATACATAGTTAATCAGAGTCTGCCTTTAAGTAATATGATATTGCTCTAGTATATTTCTTATTCATTTCCTGAATGTCTCTGATAGCTCTCCGGTCATTTCAAGCTAAATTTTTCATGTTGCATTTTTCCAGTTCTCAGTGGAAGTTGTCTGCCTCAGGCAGGCTTGTCACACCCATCCTGAAAGAAAGACCCTCTGAAGAATCTTCCTCAGTTACTAATATCTTTGGAGAGAGAGGAGTACCTGTGAAATAAGAACACAATGATATGAATGAGAAGCAAGAAACAAACATAGCTCCAGGAAATTAAAAACATGATAGCAGAAACTAAAACTTATAGAAAGTTTGGAATTTAAAGTTGAGGAAATAACCTCAAAAGTAGAATAGAAAGAAAAAGAGCTGGAAAATAAGGCATAAAAGATAAGGCGATTAAAAGACCAGGACAAAGTGTTTGACATCTGAATGGTAAGCCTTTCAAAAAGAAAGAACAAGAACAACAGAGGAGAGGACTCACCAATTAAATAAATTCAAAATTTTTCTGGAATTAATTTGTGCAGCCAAACTGAAAAATCCCATAGTTTCCATGAGAATAAAATAAAATATTCGAGCCATGCCTTTTCTCGTGACATTTTCAGAATACTTGGGCCAAATAAACTATAATATTATATTTCAGAGAGAAATAAGATCACAATTAAAGAATAAGAACTGATAACTGATAATGTTTTGTCTTTAACACTAGAAACTAGAAAATGGAAGAATGCCTTTAATATTCTGAAGGAAAAGTATTTCCAGCCTGGATGACTGGTGTATCTGGGCAAACAACCAATTAAGTTTGAGAACGGAATGAAGTCTTCATTATTTGCGGATTCTGTATTTGTGAATTTTCTTACTAAAATTTATTCGTAACTCTCAAATCAGTACTACAGCACTTTTGCAGTCCTTTGCAGACATGTGGTAAACAATCTGAGTTGCCCAACACACTTTCCCAGTTGAGGTTAAACAAGATGACATGGTTTGTTATTGCAGCTTTCATACAGGAACATGTGCTTTTCATGGTCTATTTAGTGCAATTTTTTTCTTTGGATTTTTGTGCTTTTTTGTTTGTGGTTTCTCCACCTAAAAAAGACCCCAAGTGTAATGCTGAAGTATTGACTAGCTTTCCTTAGCACAAGTGGGCTGTGATGTGTGCGGATAAGCTTCATTCAGGCCTGAGTTACAGTGCTCTTGGCCATGAGTGCAATATGAATGAATTAACTGTATATAAAATAAGGTGTCTTTAAACAGAAACACACATAAAACAGGGTAATGTATTGACTGGTAGATGAAAATGTTGTGAACAGAAACTGGCAGGAACCTAATCTTGTCATTTCCTCTGAAAGCAATGGCTCAGTATTTGCTAATTCAGTGTTGATGGCAACTTCATAGGATGTAACTATGGCAAATAATGAAAATCAGCTGTAAATATACTTTCAGGCACGTTTTCTCCCAAGCAATCTCTTCTCAAAAAGTTTTTGGAAGACAGGTTTCAGCAAGACAAGGGAAAGGACTAAAGAAAAGGAAGTCACAGGAAATAGGAAAGTGAAGCTGTAACACGTGAGAGAAGCAAAGGGAGTTCCAGGATGATTTTGAGAAAAGATCCCAAGGAGAAAGCATGACACCAGAGTTAGGGAGCGAAAAATTCCCAATCGGAGCAGTGCCACTCATAGGTGATAGTGTGTTGGAAGCGGTCATCTCTGCCGTCTTTGCCATCAACACACGGCCTTTCTGCGTGAAGGTGGAATGGCGGTGTGTCCTGCCAGACTCATCAGCGCACAGTGCTGGTGGAACCTCTGTTCCGTCTCCTGTGCCTGCAGCCCGAATCCTCTGAGATCACCCATATCGCACCCACGGAGGGCTGTGCACTAGTTACCCCCGAG
The DNA here is from genome assembly GCF_000951035.1 of Colobus angolensis palliatus. Classification (NCBI taxonomy): domain Eukaryota; kingdom Metazoa; phylum Chordata; class Mammalia; order Primates; family Cercopithecidae; genus Colobus; species Colobus angolensis. The sequence continues at coordinate 321,440 of NW_012120199.1, read as the reverse complement.
GGTTGGAACTTGGCTGTGTTGAGCTTAGAAGAAGACAAACCCTGTTCCCATCACACCCCAATTGTATTCCTGCTGGACCACACTGCAGCCTTTCTAGAAGTTCCAGCTTTTTCACAGGTTTTCACTTCTGTCCTTGACCACTTGTTTTCTCAAATGGGGCTGTTGTAACGTCTCAGAAAAACTAAGGCCAGACTGTGATCCCGCCAGACACAGATCAGCTTCTCTTACCATGGAGGCTTTACTTAAAAAATGGCCCTTTCCTGAGATCAACTTTGAAAATATCTAAATAGTACATTTATTATACACAGCCACATGGGGAAAATAAAAATAAAACTATATGAGGAATTAATGACAAACATTCAGCATGGTGGTTACCTCTGGAGGGACAGAGTGAAGGGGATAAAATCAGGAAGACACATTTAAGTTCTGTTTCTTAAATTGGGCGGTGTGTACACATTATTTGTTTTATTGCTATTCTTTATGCACAAACACACACACACATACAAGCAAACACATATACTATTTCATATACATGTTATATGTTTGAAAACACAATTAAAAAAATAAAGTCTTAAAAATCACCAAACAGAAAAGCTGAGAAACCCCAGTAGACATCTCCAAAGGCTTGTCTTTGTTTAACTGTTAGTGTTGCTGGAAAAAGGGGTCCTGTTCCAGATCCCAAGAGAGGGTTCACGGATCTTGCACAGGAAGGAAATGTTAGTGAGTCTCAGAGTGCAGTGAGAAGAGAGTTTACGGAAAGCTACTTGGTTACAGAGTACGGCATCCTCAGAAAACAAGCTGAGGAATGTGCCATCAGTGCTTTAAATTCTTCTTGTATAGGGGTCTTATGTATGTAAAACCTAAGGTGCTCATGGGCTAACAGCATGAAAAAATTGATTACTTTGTTGATATGGAGAAAGTTATCCTTGGCATTTGAGTGCACAAGTACATCAAAGCATGCTATGATCATCTTAAAAGCATATACAGTTATGTGATATTGGGACATCTGAACATTCTTCTGTCCTAGGAGTTTGCCCTTGCAGGCATTACTAAATTGCTTCCTTAGCTGTAAACATCTTATGACCACGAGGTGTGACTGGCAGAGAATGTGCCTTGCTAGTTTTAAGATGGAGTTGATTTTAAAATGGTGTCACTCAGGCTTACCTACGCTCCTGTTGCCCAAACTTTATTGTGGTACTTTTTCATTGACATTGATCTCTTGTTGTTAAATATAAAGTATTTTTATATTTTTAAATAAATTTTTATACTTTTAAAAAATATATATTTAAATATATTTTAAATATAAAGTATTTTTATATTTAACAAGAGATCAATGTCAATGAAAAAGTACCAGTGAAAAATGAAACAGTAAATATGCTAATATAAAGTAGGAAAAAATCAGGTCAGAATTTGGATAGAGGCATTTAGTTTCATCATAAATCAGGTCATTGGTCTCGTGCTAAGAACACTCAAGGGTATCCCTTTCCACCAGGGACCTGTTTCATATTATCTTTCACTTTCTTTGCTGTTTTTATGGCTGTTTGCTTACTGTAGCAGTTTCTTCACATAAAGGTTTGCTTCTATTTGATCAAAATCCATTTTTTCCCTAGTAGATGGAGGCAAAGGAGAAATATTTTCAAAGAAAAAAATAATACAGATGACAAAACCAACACTGGTTTTCTATTACAGAATATAGAAAATCTGAACTAATTAAAGGGCATGTCTATACAAAGTAACACACCAAAAAAGATGCTACATGTTGAATCAATTATTAAGAAGTCCCAATTTATACAAGATAGAATGAAATGGCCACCAACTAAAGTTGTGAAATACTCTATGTGCTCATGATTGTCTGACAGTCTTCCCTGACCTCAATCCTCAAGAGACATCTTAGGCATCTTTTTTGCATGTGGAATTCATTTGGACTTTGTAGGAAGCAGAATGTGTCATGTGAATCTCTTATTTCCCAAGTTACAGCTGATGTGCAGCTTCTGCTCTAGTGTCTCATTTGACGTCAATGAGTAACAAGAGAATACTCTGTTCTTTAGAAATGAAGTCAGTTCAGGAGTATGTCCCTAATACTGAAAATTACTCTCTCGAGGACTAGGTCAAGAGGGTATGTTTAATGACAAAGCAGCTGAGTCAAGTTTTGGAATGAACCGATTTGCAAGGAGGTTGATAAATGGATTTGCCCTTGATGTTTTGCAGTTTTCATATCTTCCCGTTCAAGAGAACACCTTACCTAACTTCTTCATTATTATCACTTTCTACGTTGAGGAGACCCAGCCTAATTGGAGGGCTGAGAGGTCATGAAAATTCAAACACTCCAAGAAAAATAACAATATTTGAATGATCCCTCTGAAAGAGATTTATCAGAACCTCTCCCGTTCTTTTCTTGCTAATGCCTCCGTTTGTCATGGTAAGAAATGTTATGATGATTTAGAAGTAGTCTGAGGAAAGTTTGCTAGCTTCAAAAGGGCAAAATAAAATTTCCCAAATTTGAGAAGCCAAAGTGGTCTTTTTCTTTAAAGTGTAACTGTGGGGCCTTCAGTACCTCAGTTTTAGAGAAATGAAGTGTTTTTGTGTGTTCCTATATAAGTAACACATGCATTTAAAAAAACTCTGTAGAAAATGTGTTATTTTCAGTAAATGATATTTATAATTTTTTAGTTATCTCGGTATTGACACTTACCTTCTATACTTTGAACACCCTCTCATGAGATGCTGTACATCTTCTTTGCATATACTTATATTTTATATTGTCTGCCTTCCCTGCTCGTCTGTAATTTCTGTGAAATCAGAAAATGGCTCTCATATTCCCAGTTTCCAGTCACTAGTGAACTCCCCAAATGTAATTGAACATATGAATGAATATCGAATAAGACTTACTAAATTCATCATGACAATATTATATATGTCTTACAAATGAAAAAACAAAAATTATGTTTTCTATTCAGGACTAAGCTTGAATCATTAGAGTGTGGCATTTCTGAAAGTATGTTCTACAGAAAATTATTTCTGGAGGATTTTAATAATCAGCAAAACAACCTTCCTCCTTTATTTAATAATTAAAGTAATTTGGAGAATTGAAAGTTGCTACATTAAGCAAAATTAGGTTACTTTACCAGTAGACATAGAAATGCATTAATAGGTATATAGAGCGGGCAAAGCTCTGGGTGGGGATTTAGAATTCTTTGACTGGCCGGAGGTCTTTTCAACAAGCTTCCTGCAGGAATAAAATTCTCCTTTGGGACCAGCTGTATTAGAACATGCCATTTATGCTTGTTTCATTGAATACTCCATTTGATCTGTCTGCCTTTTGACCTGATAAAATTTATGATTGCATGTGCAACGTAGATGTAGGAGAGAGGCAAAAACTGATTGAGAATCTCTTATGAACCCATGTCTAGCACTTGCAACAATCCTATGAGGAAAGCTCTATCATCCCCCTTTATAGATGAGGAAGCTGAGACCCAAAGAGGTAAAGTGAGTTCCGGGTCAGCACAGTAGTGCTTGTGAGGAGATGGTGTCTCATTCTGGTTTGGCCTGATTCCAGTGTCCAAGCTTGTTCCACTGACTTCATCAAGTTTCCAACTTCCATGGTACCTGTCTTCATGCGGACCCAGGCCTTTTCATGGCACTGGCTGCATCCCAGAGTGAGGTGCCCAGGTGGTCCTGCCTCCACAGCTCCTTGTAAGAAAACCTGTGGATTTGCAGCTCCTCAGAGGCTTTCTTGTTCTGTTCTCAGGTCCAGTAGCTTGTGAGACTGGCTGTGTTTTCTGCCCTTTGATTCTTTTAAATGTCCCTACTTCTTTGTGATTATTCATCCTTAGGCTAGTTCGTGTAGGTTTCTTCTTTTGCCGTCAAACTACTCTTGTCTAAGACAAAGCTTGAAAGAGGAAGAATTGTTGTGTTGAGCTTTGAATGAATGCTGGACACTATGTTAGTAAACTTCCTGTGTGTGCACAGGTGTGTGCATGTGTATGGAGAAGTGAGCCTCCAAACAACGCAGAGAGAATATGTGATGACACCTCCGACCAGCAACTGAAGACTAGTCCAGAAGAGATGGCCGTGGACATGAATGGAGGCTTCTCACCATATTAGTTGCACCAGAACGCAATCACCAACTCGTCGTCAGTATTAGATGATTGTGTGAGACAAGGCTGTCAGGCAAAGAGAAATTAGGGAAGAAGGTTGTGTAATGCTAAAACTGCCACCAGGGTTTGAGTTTGCACCAAAGATTATGTGGGTGGCTCCTTCCATGCTCCTCCCCAGCTGTCCCTTCCTGTCCCGCAGCACCTTTTGAATGGAGTGTTCACCTTCCCTTTCCCAGTCAGGAGTGTCCTTTCGCTACAAAGATTATCAGTCACTTGTATTTTGTGTGCATTGTATATATTTACCCCTGTTTATTTACATTTTGATTTTGTAAATGAATTTTTAAGCGTACATAAAGTTTAAATTATATTAAACTATATATAGCTATGTGTATATACATAAATATATGTATTTTGTGTATACATAAATTATGTGTTTTATACACACACACATATATATTCATATATACACACACATATATAGACCCTTAGAGTTTCTCCTAGCATGTTTATTCTTTTTTTTTTTTTTCTTAGAAACTCAGTCCATTTAGGCTTAGTTTAAAGCTATATTTCCCTCACTAATTTTTAAATATCTCTTATCAGGTAGCTGCTTTAAGTGGATTTTAGGACAAGTCTGAAAAGCATGTATGTGTAAATAAATAAATTATCAAGTATAAAAATAAATAAGCACCACATTCTCCCAGATGCCATAATCATTTCACATTCTTGGCACCTAGGGGTAGAGCCAGGCATGCCTCAAGTTCAGTCGGTGCTGTTTGAGTCAAGGGTCAGTAAATGAATAGTAACGTATTATAAACAAGGCTTCTAGAGGCTATCCTTCCGGCTCTCATAGCTTGTAGAAGAAACTTCTATTGAACTAGTACCATATGCAGGCATGCAGTCAAAGTTCTCTTTTTTCTTCCTATCTAACCAAAGAATCACATTCTTTCATACATGAAAGAGAGAGGCAGCTTCTTTTTCCATCAATTGTGTAAAAGTGCCTAAATAGATAAAAATTGTGTTAACTTTCAATGGGATTTTTGTTTCTACCTAGAAGAGCTTTCCAGTAATGAAAGTTTCAGTCCTTTTCATATATCCAAAAGGTTGAATTGCCATATTTAGCCAATGAAAGGACAGGATGCCCAGCTACATTTGAAAAATAGCTCTAACAGCTGAATATTTGTAATTGATTGAAGAAAGCTTCATACAGGACATTAGAACATACTGCCAAAGTCAATACAGGATGTGGGGTGAGGACGCAGGAGATGGTAAGCCTAGGAAAAGATGGCCATCCCCAACGGTGGCTCATGCCTGTACTCCCAGCACTCTGGGAGGCCGAGGCAGGCAGATCACCTAAGGTTGGAAGTTCAAGACTGGCCTGACCAACATGGAGAAACCCCATCTCTACTAAAAATACAAAATTAGCCGGGTGTAGTGGTCCATGGCTGTAATTCCAGCTACGTGGGAGGGTGAGGCAGGAGAATCGCTTGAACCCGGGAGGTAGAAGTTGCGGTGAGCTGAGATCGTGCCATTGCACTCCAGCCTGGGCAACGGGAGTGAAACTCCATCCCCAAAAAAAAAAAAACAAAAAACAAACAGATGGCCATCCCCAAACCGCTGAAATAGCTCTCCTGCATAGAATCCTCCAGAAGCTCGCCACTCGCCCACCTACAGCACTGCACTAAATGCTCAAAATGGTTCTTTCGGAGGCACTAAATTCAGTATATTTATTGAAGTCTTACCACATGGGAAGCACCTGCTGACCTACGAGAGATGTAACAATGACTGAGAATTGGTAGTATCTTCAGCAAGTTTAAAAAGAGACGAATCTGTACACAACCTTAAGGTATCATAAAAAGCACCATCCTAAAATAAAATATTGCATAGAAGTAATTAATTTTAAAAGATTTCTCTCTTCCCACCTCTTCATTCTTATAAAATGTAAGCTCCCTGGGGCAGTGATTTCTTGTTTTGCTTAAACTTATATTTCCAGTACCTAGAATGGCGTCTGGCACTTAGGAGACCCTCTGCAAGTATCTGTTAAATAAAAGAAAGGATTATTGAATGATAAAGAGGAAATGGAAATGAATTTAAAAAAAAAAAAGGATCACAGGTGACTCCATAAAGGAGGACTGGTTATGAAGCTTTGTGTGGTGGAGATGGAAGAACGATGGTTTCAGTCTGAGAGAATAGGATATGCAAATATGGAAGTCATGAATTTTATGGAAAGCCTAAAAACAGAGGACGGTGTTAACTGAAGTATAGAGATTTAAAAAGCACATTGGATTTGTATTGTAGAGAAACTTGAAAGCTGTGTTGAGATATTTTGAACTTTATTCTATAAGTGAATATTAAGAATTAAAATGGACCAGGCACAGTGGCTTGTGTCTGTAATCCCAGCACTTTGGGAGGCCGAGTGGGAGTCCACCCTAAGCAACACAGGGAGACACTGTCTCTGCAAAAAAATTTAAAAAATTGGCTGGGTGCGATGGTGTGCACTTGTAGTCCCAGCTACTCAGGAGGCTGAGGTGGGCAGATCACTTGTGCCCAGGAGATTGAGGCTGCAGTGAGATAGGATTACACCATTGCACTGCAACATAGGTGACACAGCAAGACCTTACTCAACAAAAATCAATCAGTTAAGATGGAACTAAGATGATAATAGGTGTTTCATGTAAATGATACTTTGCAGCCACATAAATCTGGAATATATTGTTTTTTACATGACTCTTAGAGATCAGTGCAGACAAAATGACCCCAAGGATACTGCAGCAAAATCCAACTTTCCAATCAATTACATGCAAAAAATGGCTGTTTATTTCTAGTTAATTCAATGAATTCTCAAACTAATTTGAGAATGGAGCCCTTTTCTCCAGGGCCATATTGAACTGTGGAGAGACTGATTCTGCTGAGCCTTGTTTTTCTCGGATAACTGGTTGTGTGGACATGTGAATCATGGCTTGGCTTTGTTCAGTTCAGTCTATTCTGTCAAACGACAATTTCATAAATGCAGAGTTAATTCAGAGACACCTGCATTCTAGTCTAGATTTGCAACTAATTTGGGCTATTTATCCAACTTTCATGAGCATTTTTTTAAATTTTGCAACTGTAAGATGAACAGTCTGAATGAGACTATCTTTAATTTTTATGATATTATGCTCAACTCTCTTCTTACAAAGCCAAGATTCCAGCTCAGTAAGAAAATGTCCTTGAGATCCAAGGACAGGATGACCTCAGACGTGGGACGATGTTGCAACTTCCTCAGAGACACGTTCCCAGGCTTTTACATTTCTTCCTGTCTGGACACACCGTTTGTGTCCTGAGGTTCAACAATCAGATCTGTCTCCTATCCTGGCCTTATCCCTGGAGAAGCAGGTGGTGCTGTGTCATAAAATTTTGCCAATTAGTTTTTAACAAAACTGTTAAGGTCAAGAATCTGCTCCAGCTGATGAATTTTTTCCATATTGCAATCCAATTTTTGGAAATTTTGAGGATGTGCAATTCTAATTATTAAGATTAACATATAAATATGGACATGCCACATAAGCATTATGAGAAATAACACTAGATTTAAATTGCTTAAAGTAAGCAATTACACCTGATAATATAGTCAAAGGACATAAAATAGTACAAGAACCCTTTTAAAAATGTAATTATCTTCTGTCCCTTTAATCTACCAACCTGGAAACATGTGGCTCTTGTGCTTATGTATGAAGCTAGGTAAATTTCTCACCAATCAAAATTTTAAAAGAATGAAGAAAAGGGACGATTTGTTCTTTCCACCTCATGCCAAAGCCACATATTTTCTCTTTGCAAATAAAGACAACGCTTAGTTCTGCCTTACATAAAATGCTTTATACTTCTATATACAAGCAAATAACTATTTACTTCTCCAACTTTGTGCCCTAATGCTATCATTTGTTCTGAGCCTTTGGGAATGTGTGTATTGATATTGAAAAGATAGAAGTTATGACATCCAAGATTATCATGAATGTGATAATTCCCTTGTGATACGCATTCCCTTGTGATGATTCTAGCGTCTAAATCTAGCATCTAAATCTCTCAAATTTAGCACATCTCTCCAACCTCCTAGGCAGATGCCCTGTTCAAGCCATGTTATGTGTTTCCTAGACTACTTCAGGAGCCCCTTATCCAACCTTGCTGCTTCCAGCCCTGATTTTTCCTATTCCATCTCCAGCCTGCAGCCAGACTGGGCTCCCAGACAGCTATTAATATTTCTGATTATACTGGTCCCCAGATCAAAACCCTTTCATGGTCCTTCCTGAGGTCTTCATTCCTTAAATTGTTTTGCAAGACCTAGAAAAATGTGGCCTGTGTCAAGTTCTCTAGTTTTTTTTTTTTTCACTCCCAATCTTGTGTCCATACTTCATTCATCTTTTCCATCTTTACATCAAGCTGGCATTCCTCTTAAGTCTCATCTTCTGCTGAAACAATTTGTCTTTCCTCCTCCATTTTCTGTTCTTCTGAAAAGCTCTTTAGGATCCTCAATAATTTTTATGACCATAAAGAGATCCTGACACCAAAAAGTTGAAGAGTTTCCATCCTAAGGCAAGGACTTGGCAAGGAAAGCTGAGAGTGAACCCAGAGCCAGTAAGTCTACACATACCACAGGGCTTCCAATCAGTGGAAGAATAGAAGTTCCAAGAAGAGAAGAACCACATTAGGCAGAAGAGAAGAAATCATGAAAGCGATGATTCAAGAAAAGGTTCCTCTGCTCTATCTTTCAATCTTTCTAGCTTTCATTTATGTTATCACATATTTAACTTTACAGAGCTCTTTTTGTTCTCTGAATATCCTGCCTTCTTCCTCTTTTTAACAGTATTTCTTTTTATATGTTTCATGCATTCTGTAGCTTTTTTATTATCTCTCAAAAAATATTCGTGGTTATTACCTTTGAAGTTTTCTTCTTCCTTCCAAATTTCTGATCTTACATTTTCTCTTTCTCAGAGCTCAGGGACATATTTCCAGGTTAAAGGCACATTGCTGTCCAGCACTATGTGAAAATAACCTCATACAAACATACATCATTGCAAATTTTGAAAATGCTAAGAATAAAGTAAAAGATGCCAATTGCGTTTAAGAAAGGGAAGAAGTAGTTTTTAAACGAAGAATTACGCATCAGAATGGGATCAAACTTGTTAACAGCAACATTGAAAGACAGAACATAATGGAATAACATCTGGATGGAACATCAATATTCTGAGGGTGATGTTTTCAGCATGCATTTTGTGCAACCAGACTCTCATTTAGCGTGAACATAATATAAAGACATCCCCAAGCATGCAGAGTCTTTGGAACTCAGCCCCAGGCATCCTTTCCCAGGAAGCAAGGGGAGAATGTGCTCTGCTAAAGCAAGAAGATAACCAAGAAAGATGAAGTCAGGGGACCCAGTAACTGGGGAAACCAACATGAAAGAAAGGCAAAAGAGGTCCCCATGATGGTGATAGAAGCCCTGGGAGGAATACTGAGCAATCAGGCTGGAGCTGACCAGAACCAAGTAGGATGGGGCAGAAGCTCCAACAGAGGCTCCTTTAAGATGCTGGGATTGTTAGACTCCCTCCTAAGGAGTCGCATGTATACTATGGGGTTGCAGAGGATGGAGGGAGACCACAGACTCTGGAGGCAGATCACATGGGTTGGAATAAGCTCTTTCATGTATGAGCTATGAATTTGTTCTCTTCATGCCTCACATGAAATATGAGGATAATAAGATAACTAATGTTAATGTTACAAGCTTTCAGTGAATTTGGAAGTGCTTGGAATAGTGCCTGACACACAGCACTGTTTATGCTGTGTTTATGTTACCTTAAGTGCCATGTTTATGTTACCTTGAAAATAGAGGAATTGACAGTTTGATAGATCAATAGATGACAAATCTACAGAGGGTAGAAAGAACATTACATTACAGGGGCTATGTTAGGTGATAAATTAAGCATATAGAAAACTGAGCAAAACTAAAATAGACACTACTCCAGAGAAAACAAAAATTGAGTACCAAAGGAAAAATCAGTGTTAAAGGTTTAGCTGTATAAATACTGAATATTGACTTAACAAAAATTATGACATAACTCTATCAGTGGAACAGAATATAAGAAGTGTGAGTGAATTGGTGGCATGTGTGATAATAGCTGTACCTTATTCTTCCATATAATAAAAATGCCAATAAAAGATGCCAATAAAAATGCGTAGGATTGGAAAAAATAGAAAAACTAAAATATAAGCATGCTTATATTTAGGAACATAAAAGTAAAACCCCAAATAATCCATTAATAGGAGAGCATAGTTTTTCCTAGTAAGCTTGTATAGCTGTTTTATTTTAACTCTTTAAAATATGTGAATATATATTGTGTTAAAAATTAATGGGCAATAGAGAAAAGGAACAAAATGAATCAAGACAGGGAAGAAGAGAAGATTAGTTTTGAGAAAACGTAATCAAAGAAAGGCACAAGAACTTAAAAGTAAGTTTCAATAATATCTGCAGAAATATTTCTGATTTAGTGAACAAGTTTGTAACATGAAACAGATTGCTTTGAGAATAGAGCAAAGAAAATTTCTAGTAACAAAAAAGATTGCCAAAATAAAGTATTTAGTGGTAGGCGTCAGTAATTGATGGCCAGATTAGTAAATTGGAAGATAAAATAGAAGAAATATCCCCAAATATGGATTAAAAAGTCAAAATGAAAATATTGCAGAAATTTTGAGGGAGCCCGGGACAGTTTTAGGAGACTCAGTGTTTGTTTGATAGTTGTTTGAAATAGAACAGAGAGAAGGGAGAGAAGGAACTAATCCAAGAAGTAATAAAGTAAACATTTCCTGGAAGTCAATGTAAATTTTCAGTTGGAAGTGGCCATGAGATGCTGAGGAACAATAATGTAATATCTGGGAAAATTTTGATGATATTTCTGATTTCCAGTGATAAAGAGAAAATCTAACAACTTCTTGAGGGTAAAAGCCCCTGAAGAATGAGCGAGACTGCAGTGAGGAATCTCTGGAGATGCCAACCTGGTGGTGCTTTGAACCTTCTTATGGGAAGAGAATTGTACTCATCCATCACAGTACTCCATGCTTGCAACCCAAATCCCTTCACACATGTAAACACTTCACTACCCCTCTCTGGGATAAAAAAGAATTACTCTGGGTTGTATTTTAACAAAATAAAAAAAGTGAACCCAACAGAGGAAGTAGATATGTATTACAAGGAAGGCTGATGACAGGACAAGCCAGCCCGTGAGACGCACGGTGAGTTCCAGTCATTGCTGGTGATTCTGCTAAAGTTTTTTTCTTCTTCTTTGTTTTTGATTTTTGTTTTGTTTTGTTTTTGATGGAGTCTCACTCTTTTGCCCAGGCTGGAGTGCAGTGGCACAATCTCAGCTCACTACAACCTCCACCTCCTGGGTTCAAGTGATTCTCCTGCCTCGGCCTCTCGAGTTGCTGGGATTCAGGCATGCACCACCACACCCAGCTAATTTTTGTATTTTGAGTAGAGACAGGGTTACACCATGTTGGCCAGGCTGGTCTTGAACTCCTGATCTCAAGTGATCCACCGGCCTTGGCCTCCCATAGTGCTGGGATTACAGGCGTGAGCCACTGTACCTGGCCTTGCTGAAACTTTTTATACAACAGTTGAGAATGGATTGTTACAAATGTAAAAGATACAGTATAAAAATATTGACACTAAAATGCTACATGATTTTAACAAGTTACCATTGGTGAGGAGAAGAGTTAGTGAGGAAAACTGCAAAAATGTCTCCCCTGGTCTTTGAGGGTTGCCCAGCTGTTGTTTAATTCTCAACAATGAGTAGAAAGGTACACTTACTGACAGTTTGAGGTCAACCATTAAAAGAGAAATAGGATTTATGACTACAAAAAAAAATCACTAAAAGAAACAAATAGAAAAAAAATCAATTCAGAAAAAAAATCAAAGGAAAACATGAACTTGTTTTTAGATCTTAAAAGAGGATTAATATTCGGTTACAAAAAACAGCACGACTATTTTTAGTTTCAACAGCAATACTTGAATCTATCATTTTCATTTGTCATTATGTAATGCTTGACAGTTTCTTATTGCTTTCCTGTTCTTCAATAGCAATTAGTTTATCATATCGTTGTGTCTGGATACAGTTTCTAAGAGTCTACTTGGTTATCTGCCAGATTGAGTTTCATAAAGACCACCCTGGAAATGAGCAGAGGACGCTGGCTGTCGTCTCCCTCCTTGTGTCTTCAGCATGGGCCCTGTGCTGTCTTCCCTTATCAGGATTTCAACTGCAGAATACCCATATTATACAATTAAGATTTTTTTTTTACTCTATTGCATTGCTAAAATCCAATTAAAATGATAAAGAATGAAAAGAATCAGAATACAAGGAAAAAACCCTCATCTTTAATGAAACAGAGAAGCAGCTAAAAGTGCAGCCTTAAATACAAAATATGCAAAGGGTGTGTGTCTTGAGCAGGAGAGTGCAAGGAAGCTGAAGAGTACAGCCCTGCTGGCTCAGACTCGATGCAGGGAGAGTTTCTTCACAGATGGCATCATCTAGAAAGGCCCATCCAGCAATCTTTTGAGTAGATAGGGGTGTGAGGGCATGACCAGGCCATGGAGAGGGGAGAACCATCCTGTGGAAACAGCAGGAGGCCTGATGCTGAAGGAAAACCCAAACTGGCACTTTACACCTGTATGTGACCTGGTCCACGGAGGGTGCAGAGGTGAGGGGGTGAAGAGAAAAGAAACAAGGGCTCCAGTTTAGCCTACCTACAGTCAGGCTAACTCCTAAACCTGAAGGAGATAAACTCAAAACGAACAGAAAGTAACAAACTTGGTAAGAGTGAGTTTGAGAAAAAAATACCAGAATGAAAGCTCTAGATGGCCACAGCCCTATATCTGCCTGCTCCTCTCCACAGCTAATTATCAAGCCTCGCTGCCCCCTGCAAAGAGGAATGCCACAGTTAACAAGAAATGAACAGAGGCACTGCAGAGGGAAAGAGGCAAGGGCATGAGCAGCAGATACGCAACGATCGCACATTACATGAAAATTACCCTGTGGAAGAGGAAAAGATTCTCCAGAGTCTCAACAAATTACTATGTAATCTCTTAAAGCTAAAGAAAGAAAGCAAAAAAAAAGACCCATGTTTTCAAAGTAGAGCTTATACAGCAGAGAAGAGTTAAAAATGAGCTGGTCTGCTTAACCTTGCTAGTAATTACTGAAATGCAACTGAAAACACAAATGAGATACGCTTCAGAATCACATTTGGCAAGAATTAAAAATCTGAAAGTATTACGTGTTCTTGCTGAGAGCAAAGAAAACTTGTGGCACTCTCCTAACGAGCTGGGAAAATGGTATAATCATATCAGGGGGCAGCACCTAGTCAAGTTTAAAAGGCACAGACCTTAAGATCCAGCAATTCCGTTCCCAATTCTACAGCCTAGAACAACTCTCACTGAGGTATACAAAGATTGACATTCGTATGTGTCAGGGTGAGTGTTCATGAATGTTAATGACAGCATTGTAACAGGGAAAGATGAGAAATAACCTAATTGTTCGTTATTAGGAAAAGGGGTAAATAAATTGTGACATATTCTTAAAATGGAATTATATAGAGCAGCAAAAGTAAAAAACTGGAAGTATATGTTTCTATGTAAATATCACGATGAATAAAAATAAGTGGCATGCAGATTTGTACACTTAAAAGATGTGATAAATGTATTTTTTCAGCAATTAAATTGATGCTTACTCTAGACTCTAAGGCTATAACAGTGAATAAGGCACAAAAATATCTTCCTTTATGGAGAGTCTCTTCTGGGGGGGAAACCAGACAGTAATCAAAATACATAACGTGTTATGTAGTGTATTTGAAGAAGTAAGTGATATTGAGAAAAAATAAGCTGGGATGGAGGAGATGGAGAGTTGAGAGTATTGCAGTTTTGAATAGGATGATGGGGCTAGGCATCCCTGACAAGTGACACTTGAGCAAAGCTTGAAGGAAGTGAGAGAGCTGACTGTGCAGCTATCTGGGGGGAAGAGTGTTCCAGGCGAAAAGAAAAGCAAGTGCGAAACCCTTAGGTCAGGAGCCCCCTGGTCTTTGTCAACGAATAACAAGGTGTTACAAGGGGGAGCTGGGTGCAAATGGTGGGGAGTCTCCGAGGAGAAAGAGGAGGACAGGTTCTGAGGAAGTAGGGGGACCTGGAGCAGACTTCGTGGGCCACTGCAGGGGCTCTGGCTTCTCTGAGATGGGAGCATTGGAAGGTGTGCTGTTTTGCTGTGCTGAAGAATAACATATCTGCTTTTCTGAAACTTTTGTTTGGAAATAATTTCAAACTTACAGAATAGATACATGAAAAAGACTGATGCAAAAATACCTCTATGTCCTTGAACCAGCTTCACCTGTTGTTAACCCCATTAGCTCCATCATTTGTGCCCATGTGCTCTCTCTATATACACACATGCACGTAGGTGTCTTTCTTAAAAAATAAAGAAGAAAATGACATGTTTAGAATAGTGCTTATAAAACAAGAGAAGATAAACAAGAGCTGGAGTGCTATTTTCACCAGTAATTGAGGAAAATTAAAACAAAAATAACATAGACTTTCACTACCATCAGATTTGGAAAAGAAATTAGTTCTGACAATAATGTTATTGATGATGCACAATAAAAGAAATTCATATGTATGTGTCTGGGTGTGTGTGTGTACATATACATGTTCCTATATATGTGTGTATATATGTATAGATGTGTATGCAAACATATATACATACATGTTTATATGTATTGTGTATATATGTATATATTACATATGTGTATATAAACATATATATATACAATACATACACACACACAATTTTCCCCCCTAACATTTGAGAGCATGTCATGACCTTTACTTCTAAATCTTCAGTGTGTATTTCTTAGGAATAGAAAGTACACAACCACAATACAATTATTAATTTCAGTAAATGTAACATTGACAGAGTATCTTAATCTACTGTACATATTACAATCTATCAGTTGATCCAAAAATGTCTTTACAGCATTTTTCTGCCCGGGACAAGATTTGGTCTAGAGTCAGCTGTTGCTTTTAATTAGTAGAGAGGGCAGAAGAAAAAGAAACCCTAGAATACAAATCGGCAAAAATTATTTCAAACACACAAAAGAACACAATATAGGTGAATGGTGTAAAATTCCTACTTAAAATACAGGAACTTTCAGATAGGACTTGAAACAATTAAGAAAGCTAGTCATAAAAAGCATATCTTAAAAAGAATAGACCTAGAAAGGACAAAAGATATTCCAAGTATCGTCTAACAAAAATAAAATAAAAGTGCCGATATCAACAAGATACATGTAGGAAAGACTAAGCATAAAATATGAAAAAGTGGGATAGTATTCCTTAATAAAAAGCATTTCATCAAAAGGTGATAGTAATCAGCCTTTGTGCCTCAAATGAGAAGATTAATATTTATATAAATAAATACTCAAGGAATTATTAACTGATCCACAATCAGAGTGAAGAGAAAAACTCTTACGTAAAACTGATGGTTCAAGTAGAAAAACAAACTTACAGAGAATTTGAGCAACAGTATTAACAAACTTGTTTTTTGGAGATTTATGCCAAACTTTATTCTGAAACAAAAGAGCACATTTTTTTTCTAATGGCAATGAATTATAAAATAATTTTCACCCCCTATCAGGCTATAAATAATGTCCGCACATAGTTAAAGATACATAAATAATAGAGACCATGTTATCTAAACTAAGAAAAATATAAATAGATATATTAACAAAGAATAGTAACAAAAATCTATCCAACTAGGGATTAGATATGAAGTTTAAAAAGAAAGAAAGGAACTAGTTAACATTTTTGGCAGATGCTGTGTTTATATTAGAAACTCTGAGTATAGCAACAAAATAGAGATTGAAATAAGAACAACAAATAAATATTGTTCCCCTGCATAGTGACAAAACCCAATTATAAAAATATAATACAGAACAATTCAATTTACAATAACAACTCAAACTATAACATTTCTAGAAATGAACACAGTAGAAATTTTATTAGACCTCTATGTGGAAACTACACAATTTATGAAAGAAAAAAATTAAAAATAAATAAATAGAAGCTTGGTGTGGTGGCTCACACCTGTAATCCCAGCATGTTGGGAGATTGAGGTAGGGACATTGCTTGAACTCAGGAGCCATGTTCAAGCCTCTGCACTCCAGACTGGGGGACAGAGTGAGACACTGTCTCAAAAATAAATTAACGAAATAAAATAAAAATAGAAAACAATGTTCATGGAAAGGAAGATTTATTATACTAAACATGCCAATTAACTTGGAATTACCTGGTAAAATTAGCCTTACACAAATCAAAATTTTAAGGTAGTTTTGTGAAAACCTAAATTGGGCAAGTTATTTAACTTATTTGTCCTCAGTTTCTTTATCTGTAAAATGAGGATAATCCATCTTCATAGGACCGCTGTGAGGATTAAAGGAGATAATATGTACAAAGGGCATTGAACAATACTGACTATATGTTGAATGCTATGGAAATGTGTATTGTTGTTTCCTTTTCTATGTAATCATATATGGTATATTTTATCTTATTCTCAATGAATAATTTACTATTATTAAGATGTATTACTTTTATAAGGTGCAATAAATGAATAGAAAGGATCCATATAAGAAGAGAGGAGAAAGAACAGCACTAACTTTTATTGTGTATCTAGCATGTGCAGTGATGGTTCATGTATAATACATTGTGTCCTGGGCTGAGGCAGAGGAGGGGGTATGAGGAGGAGCCAGGCCTAGCAAGGGCATTCACTCCCTTGCCTCACATCTTGTAGGATAGTCTTCAAAGAAAACAGTTTATGTGTGCATGTGTCTTTATAGCAGCATGATTTATAATCCTTTGGGTATGTACCCAGTAATGGGATGGCTGGGTCATATGGTATTTCTAGTTCTAGATCCTTGAGGAATCGCCTTACTGTTTTCCACAATGGTTGAACCAGTTTACAATCCCACCAACAGTGTAAAAGTGTTCCTATTTCTCCACATCCTCTCCAGCACCTGTTGTTTCCTGACTTTTTAATGATTGCCATTCTAACTGGTGTGAGATGGTATCTCATTGTAGTTTTGATTTGCATTTCTCTGATGGCCAGTGATGACAAGCGTTTTTTCATGTGTCTGTTGGCTGTATGCATGTCTTCTTTTGAGAAATGTCTGTTCATATCCTTTGCCCACTTTTTGATGGGGTTGTTTTTTTCTTGTAAATTTGTTTGAGTTGTTTTTAGGTTCTGGATATTAGCCCTTTGTCTGATGAGTAGATTGCAAAAATTTTCTCCCATTCTGTAGGTTGCCTGTTCACTCTGATGGTAGTTTCTTTTGCTGTACAGAAGCTCTTTAGTTTAATTAGATCCCATTTGTCAATTTTGGCTTTTGTTGCTGTTGCTTTTGGTGTTTTAGACATGAAGTCCTTGCCCATGTCTTGTCCTGGATGGTATTACCTAGGTTTTCGTCTAGGGTTTTTATGGTTTTAGGTCTAACATTTAAGTTTGTAATCCATCTTGAATTAATCTTCGTATAAGGAGTAAGGAAAGGATCCAGTTTCAGCTTTCTACTTATGGCTAGCCAATTTTCCCAGCACCATTTATTGAATAGGGAATCGTTTCCCCATTTCTTGTTTTTGTCAGGTTTGTCAAAGATCAGATGGCTGTAGATGTGTGGTATTATTTCTGAGGGCTCTGTTCTGTTCCATTGGTCTATATCTCTGTATGTTTATTGCGGCACTATTCACAATAGCAAATACTTGGAATCAACCCAAATGTCCATCAGTGACAAACTGGATTAAGAAAATGTGGCACAGATACACCATGGAATACTATGCAGCCATAAAAAAGGATGAGTTCGTGTCCTTTGTAGGGACATGGATGCAGCTGCAAACCATCACTCTCAGCAAACTATCGCAAGAACAGAAAACCAAATACCGCATGTTCTCACTCATAGATGGGAATTGAACAGTGAGATCACTTGGACGTGGGAAGGGGAACATCACACACTGGGGCCTATTATGGGGAGAGGGGAGGGGGGAGGGATGGCACTAGGAGTTATACCTGATATAAATGATGAGTTGATGGGTGGTGACCAGTTGATGGGTGCTGACGAGTTGATGGGTGCAGCACACCAACATGGCACAGGTATACATATGTAACAAATCTGCATGTTGTGCACATGTACCCTAGAACTTAAAGTATAGTAAAAAAACAAAACAAAACAAAAAAAACCTCCTTTAATTTCAGAGGGGCCTAATGGCCTGCAAGGAAGGCACTGTATTTTGCATCCTCCCTTGAGGCAAAGCGTGGTTATACTCTTTTGGGAAATGGGCAGAAATGATGACTGCATCTTCTTTCTTAGAAGTTCCAGCCACTCTCTTTCCCTATCCTATAGTCTTGAATGCAGACATGGTGCTGGTGAGATAGTTCTGCCCATTAAGAAAAGGGGAACATCCCCAAAACTGGTAGAACAATCAAACAAAAGGAGCCTGGTTCTTGAATGCCCTCTTAGATCAAAGACTTCTGCTTACCCTGGATAATTTGCTTACCCCTGGTCTGTCATATAAGAGAGAAATAAATTTCTATGTTGTTTGAATCAAAAAAAAAAAAGAAAAGAAAAAGAAAACAGTTTATGCTTTTTTTATGAAAAGAAAAGGAAAGGTACATTGCAAATATGACTTTACAATTGATAATCCAATAGGGTGGGATTTTTTCCTATCATCCCCTTTATCTGTTTCCTTAAAAAATTGATCCTTTTGGTTACAGAGTCCCCACTGCAGTTTGATAATATGTAATGATAATGCCTATTTTTAAATTGCATTCAGCCTAAGTGTGATATAGCTACAAAACAATCTATCACCTTCTACTACCTAACACAACTTCTATCAGTCCTGTTGGCGTATATTTTAACCTGATTTGCACATGAATATTTTGTTAGTGATATTCAGTGTGAATATGATTTTATATCTTAGCTTTAAAACTCAGCATATTATAATCACATAATTTTCTGTTCCTAAATTATTTTTAAAGCTGTAATTCTGCAATGCTGTGACCCATGTGGCACGGGTCAGATGGGGTTACAGGAAGTTGCCAGAGTGGAGCCCCCTCCGCCCCCACCACCGCGGAGGTCCTCCCGCCTGTGCCCTGGGAAGGGGAGCTTGGAAATCCCGCTGCAGTGATTTCAAGTCCGAGGGGACGCCGAAGCGTGCTGATGGGTGTTTTTGTTCTTTTCTTCTTTGTGCTTCAGTTAAACAAGAAATCAGGTCCAGAGCCGAGTTTAAGGCATTCGTGGCTTCATGTGTAGCCACTGCCTGTCGGTCTTTGACGTGCACGGCCCTGGGGAGAGGGACAGTGGGGCTCTGTCCGCTCTCCCAAGAGCAGGTCCCCTCGGCCCCGCCTCGGACCCTCCTGGTGTGCGCCCAGTGCCAAGTCCGTCTGTGCTCTCTTATTCAGCCGGAACAAGGACTGTCTGCAGCTGCTAATGATGTCGTGTCAAAACTGAAGCGAGGACACCATAGTGATGGGAGGTGGCTGCCAGGGAACCCACAGCCTGAAAACCCTGCATGAAAGGACAGGAAAGTGACACTAACAAGTTAGTGCCCAAATATCCATTAGGTGGAAAACAGAGTGTGCTACGGATCAATATAAAAAGAGAGAGAAAATGCAAATTAGTCATCCTTGGGTGACTAAACAAATTATATTAAACCAACAAATAACCACTCTTCCCCGTTACTTCCAGCCCGCTCTGCCGGGAGCTGGAAGGAGGGCCTGGAGAGGCCAGCAGAATTTCTGCAGAGCGTGCACAGGGCTTATGTCCCAGCTCTAAGGTGTGGACATGAAATTTTGCAGTCACACGTTTTCTTGTGAATCTGTGATACATTTGTAAAATACATTTAAAAAGTTTGCCTTAAATGAAATGTGGGAAAATTAATGAAAAATCGCATATGAAGTGCCAGAGACATCATGAATGGCCTCATTCTCTTAGGAAAAGAAGACAATAAGAAAGAGATTAAGCTATTTTGATAGAGTTCATGACTGTGACCCTTGAAAAGTGTAACAGTTGACATGCTTTATGAATTATAAGAGAAAAGCTGATTTCTGTTTGTCTAGTTTTGAATTATTTCATGATGTTATTCCTGGCAGGGACTGTATTTGGAATATGCATCATATCATAAATAATTAATTATCTGAAAATTAAACTAGCCAGGATTCTATGTTATTCTCAATGAATAATTTACTATTATTAATTTTAATATAAAAGTAACTATTTTTTCCTGGTTATTTCTGATTATAAAAGAATTGTATACTCAGTAGAAAGTTTATGAATCAGTTGAAACTATAAAAATGCAGACACAAAATGTCTATAATGTATCCACTCAGGGAACCAATACTAACACATCTGGAATATTTTTCAAGAGTTTTCTTTATGTATTTTTTAGAATAACTGAACTCATATTATACATTTTTTAAATTTTCCTTTGGATACAGTGTTACTTAAAACTATAGGAGATGTGCTTAATAAATTTAATTTTAAAGATTGTATAATCTGTTACTGATATATTATGATTTAATTATTTATTTCCATATTAAAGGAAAGTTTAAATGTTTTCCTTATTAAAGGTAATCCTAAATTGAATATACTTGACTTAAATATTTGTCTACCTTTCAGATTATTACCTTAGAATAAATTACCCCAGCAGTGGAATTGCACAGTCAGTAAGTATGAAAAATAATACCATTCTTGCTAATATTGTCAAAATTCCCTTTAGATAAGTTTCTGTTTGACTCTCACTAGCAGTAGCTGAGCTAATGAGCTCTATCCATTATCCTCATTTCTTTAATATTCGTTACTTTGGCACTGAAATGATCTCATTTGAAATTGTTTTTCTTTTAATAATTAAGAAGTTGATATCTTTCGAATGTGTACTAACTGATTACAATTCATTTTATGTAGTGGTTTATTGGTTCATGGGCTTTGTTTAAAAGATGACCTTGCTTACGTGGAATAAATGGGTAATTAATTCGGACAAACCTTCCACTAAAAACAGCTAGAAAATATGGCAAAATATTTGTTAGATACCATGGAAGAGCCAATAACTCAGTGAAGCACTGGGTCAGGGTGAGGGGAGAAGTAAAGCCAGGCAGGTGGCCATGGATTTAGGAGTCTTTATCTCAGGAGTTGTTTGCTGGTGTCAGAGGAAACAGCTGAGAGGCTGAGCTGTAATTTGGGCAGCTTCAAGGGGACAGAGGATTCAAGACTCGCCAAGAGGAAAGATGACTGGCAAATCTGGGCCTCACTTTTCATTGGGACCCTGAAGAGCTGCTCCCAGGTAGTGAAGTATAAGTCAGTGGGCCTTACCAGAGACTGCAGCTCAGCTGGGAATCACCTTGGTTATTCACATTGGATTAGGGTCATCTTCAGGTGCCAGTGTCTCCAGGCCTCTTGCAAGAACAAATTAAATCCTCTCTGGGGAAAGATAATGTCATAGTAGATCTGACCTTACTTCTACAGGCAATTTTCCAAACATGATGTCGATATCTGACACTTCTTTTATGCCTCTTGAAATCTTCCCAGTCCTCACTCTTACTTTAGCCACTGTTAGTCACTGTTAGCATGTAGTACATGCTACTGTAGAAAAGACTCCATTTGATATTTGATAAATAATTTGTGGTATAATCACACAATGAAATTTTCTTCTGCAACAAAAATAAACAGTTCTAGGTACATGCAAAAACATGAATGGCTGCATGCGGTGGCTCACGTCTATAATCCCAGCACTTTGGGATCCTGAGGCAGGTGGATCACTTCAGCCCATGAATTTGAGATCAGCCTGGGCAACATGGTGAAACCTCATCTCTACCAAAAATACAAAAGTTAGCTGGGCATGGTGATATGTGCCTGTAGGACCAGTTACTCAGGAGGCTGAGGTGAGAGGATGGCTTGAGCCGAGGAGGTCAAGGATGTAGTGAGCCACCTTGCACTCCAGCTTGGGTGACACAGCAGGAACTTGTCTCAATAAATAAATAAATAGATCTTACAATCTTAATATTGAACAAAAGAAGTCAGATATGAAGAATACCTACTAAATCATTCTATGTATACAAAGTTCAAAAACAAGCAACCATAAACTCTAACAAAGTAATGGGAGAAAAATCATATGGCCATTTCAATAAATGCAGAAAAATCATATGATAAAATTCAGTGTTCCTTAGCAAACCTAAAGTAGTGAACATATTCATTAGTGATATATTGAAAGTTTTCCCTTCTAAATTGGATGCCTACTACCGGAGGTTCCTTGCCAGTAAAATAAAGAAAGATAAATAAAATATATAAAGATGGCAAGAGAAATAAAATTGCCATTATTTGCAGACAACATGATTATGTGTGTAGAAAATATAGATGACCTATTAGAATTAATGCGTAAATTTAGCAAGATTGCTGGATAGACTTGAATATGTAACACACAATTTTAGGTTTATATGTCATCAAGGATTAGACAACAAAATTAAAAGTAATACTATTCACAGTGACATCATAAAACATTAAATATCTAGGGATAAATCTAATAATAGATAAGGTTTCTACACTGGAAACTTGAAAACAGCATTGAGATAAGTTAAAGAAGACAAATAAACAATGCTAACTACCTTGTCCTTGAATCAGAAGATTGTATATTATTAAGATGCCAGTTTCCTGTGAAATGATTAAACTGATACAATCCCTCCTTAGAAATGGCAGCAGTTGTATGTGCGCATATGTGTAAACTGATAGGATAATTCTAAAATTAATACATTTAGTCCCAAGACACACAGGAAGAAGAATTAAAAATTTGAAGGATTTATACTCTGGATATAAAGATTTATTATTAAACTGGAGTAATTAAAAGACTGTGTCATTGGCGCAAGGATAGATAAACAGATCAAATGAACAGAACAGAGAGTAAAGAAATAAGTCCACATGTATACAGTCACTTGATTGGAGAGTAGTGGCAAAAGGACAATAAATAAATGATGCTAGATTAGCTGCATATCCATGAGAAAAAGGTTTAATCTTATCCTCAATTCAAACTCACCACAAAACCAAAACCCAAGCGGGTGATAAATCTAAATGTGATAAATAAATCAATAAAATATCTAAGGACATAACAGGAGAATATATTTTCAAGAGTAGAGAACATTTTCCTAAACGCCAAAAGTGTTAACCATTACCCCCAAAAAAAGTAATTATAGGAAGACTATATTAAAACTAAGACACTTAATATAAGCCAAATGCAAGCCCCTGAGTCACAGAAGATATTTGTTGTGCATATAACTGACAAGGGACCTGTAACAACAACAAAAAAACTTATTTTGAGGTGGGTCTCATTCTATTGCCCAGGCTGGAGTGCAGTGGGGCAATCATAGCTCACTGCAACCTCCAACTCTTGGGCTCAAGTGATCCTCCCACTTCAGCCTCCTGTAGTTAAGACTACAGGTGTGCACCACCATGCCTGGTTAATTTTTTAAATTGTTTGTAGAGATGGGACCTTGCTATGTTGCCTAGGCTGGTCTTCAACTCCTAGGCTGAAGTGACTCCCCCACCTCGGCTTCTCAGGCACTGGAATTATAGGTGTGAGCCACTGTACCTGGCCTCAAAAGTTTTAAAATGCCTAAAATCTATTTTTAAAATGACAAACAACACAATAGAAAAAGTGGGCAAGAAATTCTAACAGGAAATTCGCCGAAAGAATATACAAATGATCAAAACACATATGAAAAAGTAATCATGCTCATTAGTCATCAAGGAAATGCAAATTAAAGCCACAATGAAATTTTGTTATACACCAAATAGAATGGCTAAAATTAAATAGGATGACAGTAGCAAGCACCTATAAAAATGCAGAGCTCTCATATGCTGCTGGTGAGAATGTCAACTGGTAGAGTCATTTGGAATACTGTTTTCTATTATATATTAAAGCTGAATTTATGCATGCCCTAAATCCCTGTAATTCTACTTCTAAGTTTAAACCCAACAGAAATGTATAGAGATGTCAAAAGATGTGTACAAGAATGTTTTATAGGAACATTATCTTTAGTAGACAAATACTAAAAACAAAATTCCATCAAGATTTTAATGAATAAATAAGCTGTGATATATTCATACAATGGAATATTATTCAGTAATTAGGATGAACTAATTATGGCTGCACACAATACAACACTATAAATCTTGCAAACATGATACTGAGAGAAAGAAGCCAGACACAAGAAATGCATACCATATGATGCCATTGTATAACAAGGTTCAAATGAAGATAAACCTAATCTACGATGTTGGAAGTGAGGACAACGGTTGCCTTCGGAAATGAGCACAGGGTACCAATAGCAAGGAGATTAAGAGGAGCATATGGGGTTTGAGATTGTTCTAACTCTTGGTCTGGGTTCTAATTTCATGATATGGGCCTTTGTGATAATCCTTCCTGCTGTGCACTAACATAATATACTTTCTGAGTATATTCATATTTCATTCAAGGTATTCCTAGGACGGAAAACAAATAAGTCTTTTACAGGTTTATGATATTAAACATTCAAGGGTAGAAGCAGCTCCAAGCTCACTCTGATCTTGTTACTAAGAAATCTTCATTAAATGTGCAAGTGTAACACGGGCAGCAACGTTAAGACGCTGACCCAGGGTTTGGCCAAGTGCCTTAAATTTATTCAGTTGGTTTCCCATCTTGGCCGTCCTTCATCACATCTTTACTTATTATACTCCATGGGTAATCTCATCCTAGCCAGTGGTGTTAACTACTGCCTCTGTGTTTAAGCCTATACACCAAGCAAAATTGAACAATTATAATAATTCCCTCAGTCTCATCTAGTCAAGGGTGATGTTTTTGTTTCTATGGGGAATAATTCATTGTATTTCACATAGAATTGCATAACAGATATTGTTTGGTTGATGCATGGTCTCAAGGATTGTAATTTGGTTATAATTAGTTAGCTATTAACTAATGATTACTGATCAATGAACTATACCACCTTCTCCCAGCATGGATTATAGCTATTCCTGCCATCCCTTAAGAATCATTTTTCTAAGCCAACTAATACCCAAACCATCTTTCCAAGGATGTTTGTCTAGCAAACAGCCAGGCTGTGTGGAAATATCTCTCTGGAGCAGAGGGCAGACTTGTTTTCTGTGCAGTGTGATAAAGATGATGTCTCCTTTGGGGAAAAGGCAAGTAGGTTTACTTACAGGCCCCTTATAAAAGATGGGGGTTGCCTGAGTTTGGGGGTTCTTTGGCTGCGATGTATGCCCAGCTTCACTTGCTTGCCTCTTCACTCCCCTATGGAAATTGCGGGGTGAGGGGACTGAAACAAGCACAAAACTCATGCTACCTGCTGTGCTGTGAGCAAAAAAAAAAGTTGTTTACGACTTAGGAGTCTTGTCTCTTCTGCCAGCATCCGTGAAAATGTGGCAGGCTAACCTGTTTGTCTACAAGGAGAGTAAAATTTCAGACCTTTGGTCATTCTTGAAAGAGATATACTTGGCTTCATCTAGTGTTGCTACTGTGTTTGCAATACAGCCCCAAACCTAGATTCTGAGTTTAACAGTATCCTAGATAAGTACCAAGATATAATAGGCCTAAACTGCATAAGTTGGACAGTGACCAAACAGCCCTCTTCACTCCCCCTCTGCCTAGGGTGTGGGCTTCACACTACTACCTCCCAAGTAGTCAAGGAGCCTCAGCCTCAATTCGGGGCAAAGAGTCTTGGCCTGTGTTTTTCTGCAGGAGAATAGTCCCTGGAGAGGAGGTTGTGCTAGTTCCCAAACACTGACTAGTGTAACTCAAAATGAAATATTCAATGGCTGATAAGTGATTTGTGTTGATGGTGCTCCCAAAATGGGTAGAATAATAACTCAGCACGAAGTTCTCTTCCATGCGCTTCAAGAAATGTTCTTGATCAGCTTCCAACATTGAAGAATGAGGTGTCTCCATTTCCTCTTCCTTATAATCGTCATAGTCTCTGACCCTATTTTTTAAACAATCTTTCTCTTTAGGCTTTCATCTAAGTCTCTTACACTGAGAAGTGTTACTGTCCAACCATGCATCCTACTCACCACCCTTCGTTTCTGTTCTCATACAATATTCTCACGTCCTTGCCATGTGACCTTAAGTAGTATAGTCTGGAGACACTGGGGTACATTTGAAAAAATTAAAGAAAGTTTTTTCAACTTATTTTCCATTCATATTTGTATTTCTAATCCAGCGTGTTCTTCTGATATTTGGAACCATCTATTCAGCTGTATGATGGACATCTTCCCTTGGGTGCCCTCAGGAATCTAAAGCTCAAATGCTGGAGACGCAGCTCCCCGTGTTCACACTCAACACACTCCTCCTCCTTTTGTGGACTCTAAACCAGTGATTGACATTCAGGCCTATTCAAAATAGATTGTGTGTCAGCTCTCACTGAAAGAGGGTGATTAGAAATGCTAATGTCAAGTTCCCTTTGAATCTTCTGAGTGCAAAACACTTGGCTTTCAGAACTTTGTCTTAATGAATGAAAATGAAAGACACACACAGTGAATATTTTTCCACTTGGAAGGATTAATGTGTATTTTATTTACGTCAAGTTGCAACTAACAATTTTGATGGTTCTTGTTGTAACTCTCCTCAGTGACTATAGTATAAGACAACTTCAGTGTTTAGAGGGGAAGAAAAGATTTGCAGTAAGAAACATTGTGTTCACTGCCTCTACTTGTGATTCATACTTAACAACATTAAAAGTAATGTATATTTGCAGGTTTCAGGCAAGGAATAGACTCTATTAGGAATTCCATCCTAAAAATATATTAAGAAATATTTGTACTCATTTGAGTTCTTTCTGTGGATTCTTATTTTGAATATAATTAACATAGTGCAAGCTGAGAGGCCTGCTTGGCATTACTAACACTGGCTGATGGGTATTGTCATTGGTTCTTGGTAAGATAATTGTTTTAATAAAAAATTGTTTTAAGAAATAAAGATGCAAAAAAGGTAACTATTTTGCTAACAAAATGTTGTGAATTTTAAAATGTCATGTTAAGGTGTGCTGGCCTCAATGGAAGAGTAATAAAACAGCATGAAGTTTAGGGATACATTAGTCAGAAACTCCTTTGACCTTGCCATTCAGGAACAAACTCATGTCATAGGAAAAAAGAGCAAAAGGAATCAAATAAAAGCCAAGTAAATTAGTCAAATTTTGGTGTTTTTCCTCTTTCCTATTGCTAGAAAAACCACCCTTAAAATTTTGCTAAAATGTCATTAAATAACAGTTGATACCTCTGAGGGAGGAGACCACCCCTCATATTGTCTATGTCCAATTTCTGCCTCCAAAGAAAGAAGAAGTAAAAACTAAAACGCAGAAATGAAATCCACAGGCAGACAGCCTGGCGCCGTGCCCTGGGCCTGGTTAAAGATTGACCCCTGACCTAACCGGTTATGTTATCTATAGATTTCAGACATTGTATGGAAAAGCACTGTGAAAATCCCTGTCCTGTTCTGTTCTGTTCTGTTCTGATTACCGGTGCATGCAGCCCCCGGTCAGTTACCCCCTGCTTGGTCAATTGATCACGACCCTCTCACATGGACCCCATTAGAGTTATAAGTCCTTAAAAGGGACAGGAATTGCTCACTCGGGGAGCTCGGTTTTTGAAGATGTGAGTCTTGCCAAAGCTCCTGGCCGAATAAAGCCCTTCCTTCTTTAACTTGGTGTCTGAGGGGATTTGTCTGCCACTTGTCCTGCTTCTCCTTTACCTACACTGAGATTTTTTTGCTGCACAGACCTTCAAGCTTGACAAGTTTATAACAGTATTGGAATAAAAACACAAAAGATATGCCTTGATGTCATTCTCAACACCAGAGCACCATCTGTTACATTGCTCTCCTGTCTTGTGTCTTATTCTCCAGTATTAAATCCCTTCATTTTTCTCTATGTAATCACTGAAGTGGTCTTTCTAAATGCAAAATTTACTGTATCACTTCTCTATTTATAAATTGCAGTGGCTCTTGATTAGTCATAAGTTAAAGAGCAACTTCTCAGTATGTCATTCAAAGTCATTCACAAGCTAGGCCTAACCTATTTCCAGCCTCATCTCTTGATCCCACCTCCCCCAACACCCGGGCTTCACCATATCCCAGTTATGCTTTTAGTGCCCAGCCTTCCCCGAACCTCCACACCCCCCTTGTCAGTTTCACACCCCTGTGCTCTCTGGGCCTGGGCTCTGACCTCTCTTCCTCACTGCAGACTATCTATCGCTGAAGATTCTCTAAGGTTCAGCTCAAATATTACCTCTCAGCCAGGCTGTCCCTCTCACCCCCAAGGAAGAGTAAATTGCTCTATCTCTTAGCTTCCCTTGCAACATTGCATTTCCACTAGTGGGGTATACACATCACATAACATTGTTGAAATCTGTGAGCTGTCTGTAGTATGATTTGTCTATCTCCTGGTATCTCTTAGAAGGAATTTTTGTTTCCTGCTCACAAGGTGTAAATTTAAATTAGTTTTTATATAAAAATTGTGATCAAGTATCTTAATAGCATTTATTGAATATTACCAGACAGAGTTATTCAATCATTGTTCTCTCATTTATTAGGTCTATAATTTGGGCAAATTTCTTTATTTTTCTGAGTATCACGCTTTTTCATCTTTATAAATAGAAATACCAAGATAAATGGGCAAATGGGTGAATCTATTGGGCCTGGGACTCGAGCAGAAATGACACTTTATGACTTTGAAGGCTAGGTCATAAAAAGTCAGGGTTTCCTCTTTTCCCTGTCTCTGAGGACACATGCCTTGGAAGCCCTTAGGTGACGTGTAAAAGATCAGTTACCCTGAAGCGTGCTAGAGAGACCACATGGGAAGGCCACATAAAGATAGCGATATCCAAGAAGCCCTAGTTACTACAACCTCCAACTGTTTGAATTTTCCAAGTATAATCCACCAATAATGTGAATGAGTGAGCCCTTAAGTTATTCCAGTTCTAACTTTTGAGTAACCCTAGTCCTCATGGAATAAAGCAAGAGTGAACAGTCTCTCTGGCAGAAGTTCTGCCAAGTTGCAGATTCATGAGCAGAATGAACATTGTTACAGAGCACTAAGTGTTGTGATTTTTAATACAATCCTCCGAAATTATTATTGCATATGTGTTTTATAATTGAGAGCAATTAATATGCTTCTTTAATTTTGAAATTCTTAGTTTAAAATTATATGATACTGGTAGACAATTTCCAGAATTTTGGCATAATAACCTACATGTACCCTCTCCCTAGTGAAACAACCTAATTGGTGAAGCTGAGAAAAGAAACCCAAACATTTTAAATCTTTGGAACTTGTTCTATGGGCATACAGCATAAAAATAAACATTCATTTAAGAAAATCTACTAAATTTTGCTAAGAACAGTGAAATTTGAGCTACTTCCTGTTCTTTCTTTCCCCATCCAGCTCAGCAAAATGATAGCTCCACTCTGCATAGACGCAGTCAAGAACAAAGCTCTTTCCCATAAGCCAAGAACATAGGCCTCTCGGTTCCAAATAAAGTCAGTCCCTTAAGTATCTCCATGAGAAGTATCTCTATGAGAAGGGCAAGCTACCAGCTCAGTGCTACAAAGGCTCTATTTGAGGCAAGAACAATGAGAAGTCTGGGGCTTCCTTTCTCCACCCAGCTCCCACTCATACCCCAGTTATGGCAGGCCAAGAATACTGGGGCCCCAACTGCCCTCACCTGTAGCTCAGAGAGCCAAGATTCCTCACAAAGGGAGGCAAGTTGAGAAGACCAGAGACTGCTGCCCCAACCCAGTGCCCTGCCTGTGAAGCAGGGGTGCCACTCAGAGAAGTAAGCCGCTATCCTTGTCCCCACCTCCAGAGCAGCGACACAACAGTTTTGTCCAACTGGATATGCTGGTCCTAAGAGGAGAAAGCTTGAAAGCTCCACTTAAGGGACTGACTTTATTTGGAACCGAGAGTAGGGGAAAGTCAAGCCTAAGGGCTTTCTGGGAAACAGTGGAGGTTAGCAGTGATTGTAAGTAATTAAGAGAGTGCTGGTAGTTCCATGACAGGAGCAAGCTGCACTACAAACAAAGTGGAACTTTGGCAGAGAAAACCAGGAAACAGACAGTTAAAAAGAGCCCTCCTGTGGTTGGAGCAAACCTCAACAGTGGCCTCAAAGATAGGAAGCAATTTAGGCCCAAGGGCATTATCAAAAACAATGGAATAATCAGCTAGCAATTGATGGAAGCTATAATAATAGCTAGATATAATACTGAGGCAAGCAGACAGCTTAACAGAATGACTGGGAAGGAGAAAGTCAAAAACAGCCCCGCTAAATTCACCATTATCCCAGGTGACTATGCACATGGCCAAGGTCACATCCTCTGAAGAGTGACATGAGAAATTGCACAGTACAAAAAAATAAAAAAATAGACTGTCTTAAATAGTTCAACAAAGCCACTAAACACATTAAAAATAAAAAAAACTCTACTGGGGTGTGTGTGTGTGTCTGACTATTCACTGTTGCTACAACAGTGTATCTAAAATGACATTTTTAACCAAAAAATCACAAGATTTGCAAAAGCAAAAAAGGAAATCAATCTATATACAAGAAAAAAAGCAGGCAACACCAACTGCCTTTGAGAGAGTTCTGTTTTCAAATTTAGCAAAGACTTCAAAGAAGCTATTATAAATGTGCTCAAAGGGGATGGGTGTAGTGGCTCATGCCTGTAATCCCAGCACTTTGGGAGGCCAAGGCAGTTGGATCATAAGGTCAGGAGTTTGAGACAAGCCTGACCAAAATGGTGAAAACCCGTCTCTACTACAAATACAAAAATATTAGCCAGGTGTGGTGGCGCGTGCCTGTAATCCCAATGACTTGGGAGGCTGAGGCAGGAGAATTGCTGAAACCCAGGAAGCAGAGGTTGCAGTGAGTCGAGATCATGACACTTCATTCCAGCCCGGGCGACAGAGCAAGACTCCATCACAAAAAAATAAAAAATTTAAAGTATTCAAGTGAAGGTAAAAGGTTAGATAAATTTTAAAAGGTAAAGGAGGGCATAATGACAATGTCTCATCACTGTGAAATAGAAAATATCATTTCTTATCTCACAAGAATAAAGTTAGTATAAATCCAAAGGACATTCTGACAAGTTAAGATATATATGTGGTAAGCCTGGCATGCATAAAATAACTAAATATATAATAAAAAGGAACTAAAAGTTGCATAGGTTCATTAAAGGGAATAAAAGTCACACTAGAAAATATTTACTTAATGCAAAAAAAGTGATAAATGAGAAAAAGTAGAACAAAAATGACACAAGAAATATAGAAAACAAAAGAAAAACAAAATGTCAGGCATAAATTCAATTTTATCAATAATAAAAATAAATGTGAAAGGATTAACTATGCTAATTGAAAGTCATAGATTGACAGTCCAGATATAGAAAGATCTCTCTTAGTTCATATGGGATACTATTACAAAATACCATAGACTGGGTGGCTTATAAACAACAGAAATTTCTCACAATTTTGGAGGCTTGATAGTCCAGGATGAAGCTGCCAAGAGATATAGTGTCTGGTGAGGGCTTGCTTCTTTATAGACAGCTGTCTTCTCATCATAACCTCATGTGATGGAAGGGAGAAGGAGTCTTTCTTCAGCCTCTTTATGAAAGAGTAATAATCCCATTTACGAAGGCTTTACCCATGTAACATAATCACCTCCCAAAGACCCCAATTACTAATACTACCACCTTGGGGGTTAGGATTTCAACATAAGAATTCATGGGGGGACAAAAACATTCAGATTATAGAAAAATCCACCTTTATGTTTGCTACAGGAAACACACTTCAGATTCAAAGATGCAATTAGGTAAAAGTAAAAGAATGGAATAGATATAAGATACAAACAGCAGCCATAAGAAAGTTGGAGTAGCGGCCGGGCGCGGTGGCTCAAGCCTGTAATCCCAGCACTTTGGGAGGCCGAGACAGGCGGATCACGAGGTCAGGAGATCGAGACCATCCTGGCTAACACGGTGAAACCCCGTCTCTACTAAAAATACAAAAAAACTAGCCGGGCGAGGTGGCGGGCGCCTGTAGTCCCAGCTACTCCGGAGGCTGAGGCAGGAGAATGGCGTGAACCCGGGAAACAGAGCTTGCAGTGAGCTGAGATCCGGCCACTGCACTCCAGTCCGGGCGACAGAGCGAGACTCCGCCTCAAAAAAAAAAAAAAAAAAAAAAAAGAAAGTTGGAGTAGCTATACTAATATCAGAAAAATATACTTTAGGCCAGCGGTGGCTCATGCCCATAATCCCAGCACTTTGGGAGGCCAAGGAGGGCAGATCACTTAAGGCCAGGAGTTTGAAACCAGCCCGGCCAATATGGTGAAACCTTGTCTCTACTAAAAATACAAAAAATTAGCTGGGCATGGTGGTGTGCACCTGCAGTCTCAGCTACTCTGGAGGCTGAAGCTGGAGAATCACTTGAACCTACAAAGTGGAGGTTGTAGAGAGCAGCGATAGCACAACTGAACTCCAGCCTCGATGACAGAGCAAGACCATCTCAAAAAAATAATAATAATAATAATAAGGAAGGAAGGAAAGAAAGAAAGAGAGAGAGCAAGAGAGAGAAAGAAAGGAAGGAAGGAAGGAAGGAAGGAAGGAAGGAAGGAAGGAAGGAAGGAAGGAAGGAAGGAAGGAAAAGAAAGAAAGAAAGAAAGAAAGAAAGAGAGAGAGAGAGAGAAAGAAAGAAAGAAAGAAAGAAAGAAACTTTAAACAAAAAATCATACTAGGAATAAAGGGGGACAATTTATAATGAAAAAAGAAGCAATCAATAAGGAAGATATCACAGTTATGAGCATACATACACATAAAAATAGAGTCCACCAAAATACGTAAAACAAAAATGACAAAATTGATAGGAGAAAAAATAAACAATTATACTTGGAGACCTTAATAACCCATTTTTAATAATGAATAAAACAAGTGGACAAAAGATTGACAAGAAAATGGAAGACTTCAAGTCTAGTTAACTAGATCAAACATCTATAGAATGCTCTGTCCAACTACAGCAGAATACACATTTTTTTGAGTACACATAAAATAGACTATATGCTAGGTCATAAAAGAAGCTTCAATAAAAATAAAATGAATGAGGTAAATTAAAGTATGTTTTGTGACCATAATGAAACAAAATTAGAAATCAAGAACAGAAAGAAATTTGAAAACATGTATGTACACATTAAACAACACAGCCATAAATAATCCATTAGATAAAGAAGAAGTCACAAAGGTAATTCAAACATACTTTGAGATGATTGAAAGTTAAGACACAACATACTAAAACTATGGGATATAGCTACAGTGCTGATTAAAGCAAAATTTATGATGGTAAATGCCTATATTGAAAAGAAAGAACTCAGTTCAATAACTTAATCTTCCACATTAAGACACTGGAAAAGAAAGAGCAATTTAAATACAATACAAACAAGAAAAGGAAAGAGTAAATATTGAGGTTGAAAATAACTATTTAGAAAATAGGAAAACAATAGAGAAAATAAACCAAACTGAAATAAGTTCACTGAAAAGATCAACAATACTGACAAACCTTTAGTTCAATTGGCTAAGGAAAACAGAGTGAAGATTCAAGTTATTAAAATCAGAAATGAGAGAGGGGACATCACTACCAATCTTACAGAAGCAAAAAGGATTATAAGGAAATATTATGAACAACAAATTAGATAATTTAGATGATCTGGATAAAGAAAGACACAACTATCAAAACTGTCTCAAGGTGAAAGTAAATCTAAATCAACTTATCACAAGTAAAGAGATTAAATAAATTTAAATTAGTAATTTAAAAATATTCCATAAAGAAAAGCCCAGGATCAAACGACTTCATTGGTCAAGTTTACCAAACATTTAAAGAATCAGTATAAATTCTTCACAAACCTTTCTGAAAAATAGAAGGGAGCATTTACAAACTTCATTTATGTCAGTATTGCTTTGAGACTAAAACAGACAAAGACATAAGGGAAAAAAATTACAGACCTATATCTCTGATTAATATATGTACAAAAATTCTCAAGAAAATACTAGTAACCTGAACCCAAGTGATTTATTTTTAAAATTATGCACGAGAGTATGTCTATGTTTCGCCCCATAATGCAAAGTTTGCTTCGCATTCAAGAACCAATTGATGCAATGTAGCATATTAATAGGATAAAGAACAAAAATCACATGACCATCTCAGTAGGTTTAGCAAATTCATTTGGGGAAATCCAACACCCTCTCATGATAAAAATCACTTAACAGGTTAGAAATAGAAGATGGACTTCCCAGACCTGATAAAGGGGCATCTGTGAAAAACCTACAGCCTATGCCATATTTAATTGTGAAGGACTGAATGCTTACCTTCTAAGATCAGGAATAAGGCAAGGCTGGATGTCTGCTCTCATCACTTGTTCTCAACATTTTACTGGAGGTTGTAACCAGGACAATTAGGCATCCAGATTGGAAAGGAAGAAAATAGAATAATCTCTATTTGGAGATCATACAGGTCATAGGTATGTAAAATATCCTCAGAAATCCATGTAAAAACTACTAGCACCATATGGCTAGGTTACAGAATACAGGTTCTGTATGTGAAAATCAATTGAATTTATCATCTAGAACAATTTGAAAGCAAAATAAAGACAACAATTTCATTTATTAATACAATAGCATTAAATAATCAAATACTTAGGAATAAATTTAACAAAAAAGTAAAAGGCTTCTACATTCAATAATACAAAACATCACTGAAAGAAATGAAAGTTGATCTAAGTAAATAGTAATCCATGTCATACTTACAGATTGGAAGACTTAATATGGTTAAAATGGCAATATTCCCCAATGTTCTCCAAATTGATCTACAGATTCACCACAATCCCTATTAAAATCACAGGTACATTTTTTTTGCATACATTGACAAGCTGATCCTGAAATTCATATGGAAATTAGATGGGCTCACAATAGTTAAAAATATCATAAAAAAGAAGATGGGGATTGGAGAACTCGAACTTCTCAATTTTAACATTCAATAGAAAGCTATACTAATGAGTACCATATGGTATTAGCATAAGGATAAATCATAAGGATAAGAGGAAAAAAATACAGATCTATATCTCTGATGAATATATGTACACATTTTTCATAATTTTTCACAAGGATAGATATCAGTGGAATAGAGTTTACAGTTCAGAAATAAACTCTTACATGTATGGTCTTACATTTATGGTCAATTAATTTTCAACAAGGACGCCAAGACAATTAAATGGGGGAAAGAATAATCTTTTTAACAAATCTTTTTGTAACAACCAGGTATCTACATGTAAAAGAGTAAAGCTTTCCCTCTTCCTCACACCATATAAAAATATTAACTCAAAATGGATCATAGATTCAAAACTGTAAAAAACAAAAGTATAAAACTCTTAGACGAATATATAGAGGTAAATGTTTATAATCTTGGCTTAGGCAAAGCCTTCTTAAATATGACAAGGAAAATACAAGTAACAAGAAAAAATACATTGAACTTTACTATAATATAATTGGAAACTTCTGTGCTTCAAAAGATGTTATCAAGAAAGTGAAAACATAATCCAAAGAATGTGATACAATATTTGCAAGCCATGTATTGAATAACAGACCTACATTTGTAATATATAAAGAACTACTAAATTCAACAATAAAAAGACAATCCAATTAAAAATGGACACAGAGTTTAAATATGTCTTTAAAGAAGACATAGAAATGTCCACTAAGCACATGAAAGGATTCTGAATATAATTAGCCATAAGGGAAATGCAAACAAAAACCACAGTGAGATATGACTTCACACTCACTGGGATGGCTACGATTTAAAAGAGGTAATATTTGTTGGTGAAGATGTGGGGAAATAGAAACCCTCATAGATTGCTGACGGGAGTGTTAAATGGTGCAGCTCCTTGGGAAGACAGTCTAGCAGTTTCTCAAAAGGCTAAACATATAGTATATGATCCAGCAATTTTACTTTTAGGTATATACCTAAGACAAATGAAAACACATATTCCTATGAAATCTTGTAAAGATATATTTATGCTTTTCCAGGATTAATTGGCTATTTTTATATTCCATTTTCATCTCTGCTATTGGCTTATTATTTCCACATCTAAAATTTTTTAGCGTTGCTTTAGAGCTTGAATGTATTAACTTCTTAACTTACCATAATCTGCTTTCAAATTACATTAAACAACTTCAGGTATAGTGTAAAAACCTTACAAATCTTTCATTTTCTCTCTTCCATTCATTATGCTATATTTGTCAAACTTTTAAATTCTACATGTGTAATAAAACCATATTTTATTATTATTTTTTGTTTTAAGTAATCAATCATCTTTTAAAATCACTTGAAATAACAAAAATATATTCTGTTTGTATTTACCCTTGTTTTTGTCATTTAAAGCACTTTTTATTCATTTGTCTAGTTTCACGTTTTGATTTGCATTATATTTACATGGTCTTAAGAGCTTCTTTTTTTTTTTTTTTTTTTTTGAGACGGAGTCTTGCTCTGTCGCCTAGGCTGGAGTACAG